>NC_058084.1:473770563-474088644 GCF_014858855.1 Bufo gargarizans | reverse complement strand
CACCCCCCTGTCATTGATCACCCCCCTGTAAGGCTCCATTCAGACGTCCGTATGATTTTTACGGATCATGGATACATGGATCGGATCCGCAAAACACATGCGGACGTCTGAATGGAGCCTTACAGGGGGGTGATCAATGACAGGGGGTGATCAGGGTGATCACCCCCCTGTCATTGATCACCCCCCCTGTAAGGCTCCATTCAGACGTCCGTATGATTTTTACGGATCCATGGATACATGGATCAGATCCGCAAAACACATGCGGACGTCTGAATGGAGCCTTACAGGGGGGTGATCAATGACAGGGGGTGATCAGGGTGATCACCCCTTGTCATTGATCACCCCTCTGTAAGGCTCCATTCAGACGTCCGTATGATTTTTACGGATCCATGGATACATGGATCGGATCCGCAAAACACATGCGGACGTCTGAATGGAGCCTTACAGGGGGGTGATCAATGACAGGGGGTGATCAGGGTGATCACCCCCCTGTCATTGATCACCCCCCCTGTAAGGCTCCATTCAGACGTCCGTATGATTTTTACGGATCCATGGATACATGGATCGGATCCGCAAAACACATGCGGACGTCTGAATGGAGCCTTACAGGGGGGTGATCAATGACAGGGGGGTGATCAATGACAGGGGGTGATCAGGGAGTGTATATGGGTGATCACCCGCCTGTCATTGATCACACCCCTGTAAGGCTCCATTCAGACGTCCGTATGTGTTTTGCGGATCCGATCCATGTACCCATGGATCCGTAAAAATCATACGGACGTCTGAATGGAGCCTTACAGGGGGGTGATCAATGACAGGGGGTGATCAGGGAGTGTATATGGGTGATCACCCCCCTGTCATTGATCACCCCCCTGTAAGGCTCCATTCAGACGTCCGTATGATTTTTACGGATACATGGATACATGGATCGGATCCGCAAAACACATGCGGACGTCTGAATGGAGCCTTACAGGGGGGTGATCAATGACAGGGGGGTGATCAATGACAGGGGGTGATCAGGGAGTGTATATGGGTGATCACCCGCCTGTCATTGATAACCCCCCTGTAAAGCTCCATTCAGACGTCCGCATGTGTTTTGCAGATCCGATCCATGTATCCGTGGATCCGTAAAAATCATACGGACGTCTGAACGGAGCCTGACAGGGGGGTGATCAATGACAGGGGGGTGATCAATGACAGGGGGGTGATCAGGGAGTTTATATGGGGTGATCATGGGTGATCAGGGGTTAATAAGGGGTTAATAAGTGACGGGGAGGGGGTGTAGTGTAGTGTGGTGTTTGGTGCGACTTTACTGACCTACCTGTGTCCTCCGGTGGTCGATCCTAACAAAAGGGACCACCAGAGGACCAGGTAGCAGGTATATTAGACGCTGTTATCAAAACAGCGTCTAATATACCTGTTAGGGGTTAAAAAAATCAGATCTCCAGCCTGCCAGCGAGCGATCGCCGCTGGCAGGCTGGAGATCCACTCGCTTACCTTCCGTTCCTGTGAGCGCGCGCGCCTGTGTGCGCGCATTCACAGGAAATCCCAGCCCTCGCGAGATGACGCATATATGCGTGACTCTGCGCAGGGCCGCCGCCTCCGGACCGCACATCTGCGTTAGGCGGTCCGGAGGCGGTTAAAATAGCTCTGATACAGCAGAAACCACTAAATTAGGAAATTGCTATGACCCAATGTGCACCTTGAATCTGATATACCCTTTTAGGGATGTATTTAAAGTAGGCCTGATATAGCAGAAACCACTAAATTAGGAAATTGCTAAATAGGGAATTGTATTTCAACCCAGAACAAAAAATGTGCTTTGACGGACACTAAATAACTTGCCCAGCCACAACAGTACAGCAGTAACGACAGATTTAGCTGGATATAAATTTGAGGCCTAGTATTTAGGCGCTGGGTGACAGGTATAGGTTTACTGACAGAATTAGACTTGTAAATGCACAGTAGCGTGTGTGTGAAGTTATTCAGAATGACCCTATGTGCACCTTGAATATTATATACCCTTTTAGGGATAGATTTCAAATAGCTCTGATACAGCAGAAACCACTAAATTAGGAAATTGCTAAATTGGGAATTGTATTTCAACCCAGAACAAAAACTGTGCTTTGACGGACACTAAATAACTTGACCAGCCACACCAGTAACGACATATTTAGCTGGATATAAACTTGAGGCCTAGTATTTAGTCGCTGGGTGACAGGTATACGTTTAATGACACAATTAGACTGGGATATGGCCAAAAAATAACCACACAATTGATGGTTAAATGCACTTGGTGTGACAGCTTGACCAACCACACTACTGAGGGTTAAATGCACTTGGTGACAGGCGCAGATTGCCCCTGATGTAGTATATGGCCAAAAAATAAACAGACTATTGCTGGTTAAATGCACTTGGTGTGACAGCTTGACCAACCACACTACTGAGGGTTAAATGCACTTGGTGACAGGTGCAGCTTGCCCCTGATGTAGTATATGGCCAAAAAATAAACAGACTATTGCTGGTTAAATGCATTTGGTGTGACAGCTTGACCAACCACACTACTGAGGGTTAAATGCACTTGGTGACGGGCGCAGCTTGCCCCTGATGTAGTATATGGCCAAAAAATAAACAGACTATTGCTGGTTAAATGCATTTGGTGTGACAGCTTGACCAACCACACTACTGAGGGTTAAATGCACTTGGTGACAGGTGCAGCTTGCCCCTGATGTAGTATATGGCCAAAAAATAAACAGACTATTGCTGGTTAAATGCACTTGGTGTGACAGCTTTACCCTGATGTAGGATTTAGCCAAAAAACAACCACACCATTGAGGGTTAAATGCACTTGGTGACAGCTTGCCCCTGATGTAGTATATGGCCAAAAAATAAACAGACTATTGCTGGTTAAATGCACTTGGTGTGACAGCTTTACCCTGATGTAGGATTTAGCCAAAAAACAACCACACCATTGAGGGTTAAATGCACTTGGTGACAGGCGCAGCTTGCCCCTGATGTAGTATATGGCCAAAAAATAAACAGACTATTACTGGTTAAATGCACTTGGTGTGACAGCTTGACCCTGATGTAGGCTTTAGCCAAAAAACAACCACACCATTGAGGGTTAAATGCACTTGGTGGCAGCTTGTGCTGGCGCAACACAAGACACAAAATGGCCGCCGATCACCCCAGAAAAAAGTGACTGAAAAACGCTCTGGGCAGCCTAAAAACAGTGAGAAATTCAATAGCAGCAGTTCAATCATCCACAGCTGCAGATCGATCAATGGATGGAGTCTTTTGGAGGAGTTAATCAGCCTAATCTCGCCCTACTGTCGCAGCTGCAACCTCTCCCTACGCTAATCAGAGCAGAGTGACGGGCGGCGCTATGTGACTCCAGCTTAAATAGAGGCTGGGTCACATGGTGCTCTGGCCAATCACAGCCATGCCAATAGTAGGCATGGCTGTGACGGCCTCTTGGGGCAAGTAGTATGACGCTTGTTGATTGGCTGCTTTGCAGCCTTTCAAAAAGCGCCAAGAAAGCGACGAACACCGAACCCGAACCCGGACTTTTACTAAAATGTCCGGGTTCGGGTCCGTGTCACGGACACCCCAAAATTCGGTACGAACCCGAACTATACAGTTCGGGTTCGCTCATCCCTACCTATCACATAAACCTGTACGTCAAGAAATTGTAGCTCACTAGGTGAAGAAGTGACTGTAAATTGTAATCCTGGGACACCCGCATTCAAATGTATGTGGAAGGCATCAAGCTATTCCACTGTGCCTGTCCAGATCATAAAGATGTCGTCGATGTAGCGCCACCAACACACGACCCTCCCAAAAAAACGGGGAACGGTAGACAAGCTTGTCCTTCACTTTGGCCATAAAGATGTTAGCGTAAGTTGGGGCCATATTAGACCCCATGGCCACACCCCGCTGTTGCTGCTAGAAAGTGTCCCCAAAGAGGAAGTAACTCCTCCTCAGGACCACCTCCAAGAGGTGGAGGACAAACTGACACACCCCCGGGGAGAGTCCCATGTCGGCCAGGGCCACATCGACGACACCCAGCCCATACGCATGGTCAATCGATGTGTATAAAGATACACCAACAAAACTGACCAATAAGAAATGGGCGGGCAATTGTAACCCCTGTAATTTAGATAAAAAAATGCCCAGTATCCTTGATATAGGATGGGGCGGAGGTCGCCCGGACCTGCAATAACTTGTCCAGAAAGACAGACAATGGATTAAAGACCGAGCCCCTACCGGAGACAATCGGTCGACCCGGCGGGTCATTTAATCTTTTATGGATTTTGGGGAGTATGTATAACATCGGGGTGACGGGGTGAGGCACCATAAGGTATTGATACAAACTATCATCAATGATTGAGTTTTGTAGTGCCTCCCCAAGTTTTCTTTAGAGTTGGATTTACAACGCTTTTTCAGAAATCTACGTTTAAAAAGTTTTAAAATAGATAATAAAATATCTGTGATTGGTAAAAATAATGATGCAATATTAACATGTAATGAATTGCTACTCAAGAAACCCAGTGTCTTTTCACCTCCCCACACTAACCATGTGGTGGAATCATATATTAACATAGTACACAGACAGATCGAATCCCTGAAATCCACCAGCTTTGGTCGAAGTAATCTCTCTAAGTCAGAGCGACAGGCTATTATAGCATTGGAACGTGACACTCGCATTACTATCAAACCTGCCGATAAGGGTGGGGCGGTGGTCGTCATGGACACTGCGATGTATATTGGCGAGATAGACAGACAATTACATGATTTTGAAGTGTATAAGCGACTACCTGGGGATCCCAAATGGGATATTATGCGTGACATCGGGGTGATACTAGGGGAGGCACTACAAAACTCAATCATTGATGATGGTTTGTATCAATACCTTATGGTGCCTCACCCCGTCACCCCGATGTTATACATACTCCCCAAAATCCATAAAAGATTAAATGACCCGCCGGGTCGACCGATTGTCTCCGGTAGGGGCTCGGTCTTTAATTCATTGTCTGTCTTTCTGGACAAGTTATTGCAGGTCCGGGCGACCTCCGCCCCATCCTATATCAAGGATACTGGGCATTTTTTATCTAAATTACAGGGGTTACAATTGCCCGCCCATTTCTTATTGGTCAGTTTTGATGTTGTACCTTTATACACATCGATTGACCATGCGTATGGGCTGGGTGTCGTCGATGTGGCCCTGGCCGACATGGGACTCTCCCCGGGGGTGTGTCAGTTTGTCCTCCACCTCTTGGAGGTGGTCCTGAGGAGGAGTTACTTCCTCTTCGGGGTCACTTTCTATCAGCAACAGCGGGGTGTGGCCATGGGGTCTAATATGGCCCCAACTTACGCTAACATCTTTATGGCCGAAGTGGAGGACAAGCTTGTCTACCGGTCCCCGTTTTTTGGGAGGGTCCTGTGTTGGTGGCGCTACATCGACGACATCTTTATGATCTGGACAGGCACAGTGGAATAGCTTGATGCCTTCCACGTACATTTGAATGCGGGTGTCCCAGGATTACAATTTACAGTCACTTCTTCACCTAGTGAGCTACAATTTCTTGACGTACGGGTTTATGTGATGGGGGGTATTTTGGCAACGGACCTCTATCAGAAGCCCACCGACAGAAATACCCTTCTGATGCATGATAGCTATCACCCACATAGAATGCTTGATTCCATCCCGTGGAGTCAACTTCTAAGGGTTAGAAGAATAGTCTCTAATGAAGATGTTTGTGCACAAAGGGTGGATACCATGTGCTTACGGTTTATAGAACGAGGTTACCCCAAATCTTTACTTGACAGAACCAAATATAAGGTCAAGTTGGTTGACAGGTGTGCTGCACTACAGAAATCGACAAAAGCTAGATCCGAGGCTAGGGTTCCTTTTGTCTCCATCTTCGGCCGGGACAGTGGCGACATTGCCCATGTCCTTAGAAAGGAGTGGCATATACTCCAAAGGGGGTTGCCGGAGATAGAAGAATTCAAGTCCCCGCCGATGATGGCATACAGGCGGAATCCTAGCCTACGTGATAGACTGGTTAAAACGGATATAGGCGGCCAGTCATTGACTACACAAAAACTGCTTGCCCCACGTAAAAATGGTACTTATCCATGTTTATCTTGTTGTAACTGTGGCAATGTTCTCAAGGGTGATCATTTCTTCCATCCGTATAGCGGTAAAAAATATAAAATCAATGGCTATTACACCTGCAGGTCACGGGATGTGATATATGTCATCCAGTGTCCCTGTAGCCTCTCCTATGTGGGTGAGACCACTATGAAAGTCAGGGAACGCATCAATAAGCACAAAAGCACTATACGCAAAATGAACATGGATAAACCAGTTGCGAAGCATTTTGTCGAAGCAGGACACTCAGTGAACCAACTTCGCTGTAGGGTTATAGATAGTGTGGGTCCCTTACGGAGAGGGGGAGACAAAGATGCGATATTAATAAAGAAGGAACTCAAATGGATCTATACATTGAAGTCTTTACAACTTTTTGGATTGAATCTTGAATTCAATGTGGCTGGAATCAGCTAGACTCTCATCTGCTACATTGTATTGTTTTTTTTATATATTTGTAAATGTCTTGATTATACCACTATGTAATGCTCCTTAATTATTAATATACACCAACCTGGTCACCAGCTTTTATTGATAAGGTATTTGACATGATGATCTCTGTGTTGATGAGGCCTCATGTCAATTATATTTGTTCTTTATTTTCAACATTGGTACTCTGTATTTTACTTTATATGTAAACCTGTGTGGGGATCGCGTTTTCACATTGACAAGTTGATTCTCCTCTTCTTTAAATTGTGCTAGGTTGCGCAGTGTATCTCCAGCGCGTGTTGGGGCTTTTATCTACAAACGTCCTGCACGCTGTTTATTTACCTTAGCGGTGCGGGTGTTTCCTATTGGTGGCCCTGTTGCCTCCCCAGGCACACGTCAGCCTGGTGCGTCACAAGGAGGTGCGGCATCGTGGCGTAAGCCGGCCGCCCCTTGATGACGCCCATGGACCTGCGCTGTCTCTGCATCGGGACGCCGACTGCCATACATGCCATATACACGCGCGGTGATACCTTTCATATGCCGCTCTTTGATGACGTCTACGGACATGCGCATCTTTTATTGTGAGACGCCAATACCAATGTGAATGTTCACACGCCATAACCCCACACAGGTGAACTTGTGATTACAATTGTTATAACTTGTACCAGCTGATTAATGTGATTTAATGTGATGGTGACCTCACGTTAGGTAGGTGTGACCTATGATATCGAGGTCCATTGGTTGTCTAGCATTGTGGGTGGGTCCAGTATATTGGATTTATATGCTGTGATTTTAGTTGTAAAATATGCTTGATAAAGGCTATTCGCAGCCGAAACGTTGCTGCTATTTTTATGCCCTGTTGTGAGGTGTTCGTTTGAATAACGAAGATTTTGTGGATATGCTGCTGTGGCTCCCTACTTCCTCCAGAGTGGAGAGGGTGTCAGCAGAAAGTTTGTGTTGACGTCACTGATTATTTTGCCCTTCCTCTGATCTGTCAAAACAATAACCCACAAAAAACAAATCCTGTCTGTTGAGCATCCACCTTCACTTGGTCAGCATTTGGTCAGTAATCCATCAGTATTGCTAATGCCAAAAAAAAAAAAAACAGGAGTGGATCCAAAACAGAGATATCACGTGAATTACATATTTGCATGTCTTCTGTGTTTTGTACCCACTCCTGCTTTTGGCCACCAAATAACAAGCCACTTCTGATGGGACCATACAGGCCTTACAGCTGCTACACAGACAGGATCCGTTGTGCGTCTCATTTTTCCTTCCTTCTGACAGATCAGAAGAAGGGTCAAATACATGATGATGTCAGCCAGGTCGAAAGGCAAAATAGTGGACCAGTCATGAAGTGGGGAGGGTGGGAACAGCATGAGAAGTCCACAAAGTGGCCCTATGACATAGTGGTGAGGTGGAAGCAGCATGAGGAGACCACAGAGTGGCCCAATGACAGAGTCTGGAGGTGGTGGCAGCATCAGGAGGAGGCCACAGAGTGACACAATGACAGTGTGGAGGTGGCGGCAGCATCAGGAGGCCACAGAGTTGCACAATGACAGTGTGGAAGTGGCGGCAGCATGAGCATCAGGATGAGGCCACAGAGTGGCACAATGACAGTGTGGAGATGGCAGCAGCAGCATCAGGAGACCACAGAGTGGCAAGGTGACATGGTGTGGAGGTGACAGCAGCATCAGGAGACCACAGAGTGACCCGGAGACAGAGTGGGGAGCTGGAAGCAGCATCAAGAGAACACAGAGTGGCAATGTGACATAGTGTGGAGGTGGCAGCAACATCAGGAGACCACAGAGTGGCAAGGTGACTTAGAGTGGAGGTGGCAGCAGCATCAGGAGACCACAGAGTGACCCGGTGACAGAGTGGGGAGGTGGCAGCAGCATCAGGAGACCACAGAGTGGCAAGGTTACATAGTGAGGAGGTGGCAGCAGCATCAGGAGACCACAGAGTGAACCGGTGACAGAGTGAGGAGGTGGGTGGCAATACGAGTACCAGCTAAAGATGGTGGGTGAAAGAAGGAGCACTTGGCATCAGATGTGTGGCATTAGGCGGGTGGCATCATCAGAATAGTAGCTGAGGTAGGTAGACAGTGATGGACGTACATCGGCCGGGACGATCCGCGAACGCGATCAAATGTTCGCGAACCGCAAGTTCGCAGCAGGTCCCATTCGCTTTAATGGCAAGCAAACCTGAAAAACCTTCAGGTCATATTTGCAGCCACCAAATACTTACAGAAGTGCACAAATTGTCCCACAACATGGACAGTGACATACCAGGGGGAGCTCAATGGCAGAATTCCCCCCTAAAAAATGTATCTTAATATGGGGCCATTTATATGCATCTTAAAGGGAAATTCTCAGAAATGTGCGCTGCTGGAGCCTAGAAATTTTTTACTTTAGGCCACAGGAGTACGGTCCTTAAAAGTTAGGCATTCACTTGACATAAAAGAAAATGTGATTATGTGGCTCGAGGTACATTATGCGGTCAATGGATAAACATTTTAATGTAGGCCACTCGAGTACAGGCCCCAAACATTAGGCATTCACCGGACAGAAAAGAACAAGTAATTATGTGGCTGGAGGTATATTAGATGGTCATTGGATATCAATTTTAGAAATTATATTATAGGTATAGCACACCCCTGCCTCAATCAGATTTTTTGGGGGGCAACTGGTATAGCACACCAGTTGCAATTAGTTGTTCCAATATCGTTTGGAACTCTGTGTAGCTGCGGTATCGCAGCAGAATTGCACACAACTGCTGCACAATACAAATGCACTATCATATACTTTCTATGTTAAAAAGTATATTATAAGTATATCACACCTATCGATAGCAAACCTATACCAGTCCTTAAAAGGACTTTTGTGGCCCTATTAGCTAGTGTTTCGTGTCTATCAGTCTGTCCCTGCTCCACACAGTAACCTCCCCCTACATTGGCAAAAGACTGAATGTAAAATGGTGGCATCGGGTTTATTTATAGGGTAGGGGGTGTGTCCATGTGCTTAAACATTTCAATTGGCTGTCCTGTCCCAACTACTGGATGTGTCATGGGTAGAGTTGAGCGAATACCTGGATGTTCTGGTTCGAGAAGTTCGGCCGAACTTCCCGGAAATGTTCGGGTTCGGGATCCGAACCCGACCCGAACTTCGTCCCGAACCTGAACCCCATTGAAGTCAATGGGGACTCGAACTTTTCGGCACTAAAAAGGCTGTAAAACAGCCCAGGAAAGAGCTAGAGGGCTGCAAAAGGCAGCAACATGTAGGTAAATCCACTGCAAACAAATGTGGATAGGGAAATGAATTAAAATAAAAATAAAATAAATCAAAATTAACCAATATCAACTGGAGAGAGGTCCCATAGCAGAGAATCTGGCTTCACGTCACCCACCACTGTAACAGTCCATTGTCAGATATTTAGGCCCCGGCACCCAGGCAGAGGAAAGAGGTCCCTTAACAGAGAATCTGGCTTCATGTCAGCAGAGAATCAGTCTTCATGTCATAGCAGAGAATCAGGCTTCACGTCACCCACCACTGTAACAGTCCATTGTCATATATTTAGGCCCCGGCACCCAGGCAGAGGAGAGAGGTCCCATAACAGAGAATCTGGCTTCATGTCAGCAGAGAATCAGTCTGCATGTCATAGCAGAGAATCAGGCTTCACGTCACCCACCACTGTAACAGTCCAATGTCATATATTTAGGCCCAGGCACCCAGGCAGAGGAGAGAGGTCCCGTAACAGAGAATCTGGCTTCATGTCAGCAGAGAATCAGTCTGCATGTCATAGCAGAGAATAAGGCTTCACGTCACCCACCACTGCAACAGTCCATTGTCATATATTTAGGCCCAGGCACCCAGGCAGAGGAGAGAGGTCCCATAACAGAGATAAATAAGAAAAATATTATTTGGCCCAATGTATTGAATTCAAATTCAGGCCTTTTTTTTACAGACACCTAACACTATCTGGCTATCTATTTAGGTACCATATTACACAAATAAAGGCACAGCAGTAACGACAGATTTAGCTGAATATAAATTTGAGGCCTAGTATTTAGGCGCTGGATGACAGGTATATGTTTACGGACAGAAATAGACTTGGAATTGCACAATAGTGTGTGTGTGAAGTTATTGAGAATAACCCTATCTGCACCGTGAATCTTATATACCCTTTTAGGGATAGATTTAAAGTAGGTCTGATACAGCAGAAACCACTAAATTAGGAAATTGCAAAATTGGGAATTGTATTTCAACCCTGAACAAAAACTGTGCTTTGACGGACACTAAATAACTTGACCAGCCACAGCAATAATGACAGATTTGGATGAATATGAATTTGAGGCCTATTTTTTAGGCGCTGGGTGACAGGTATACGTTTACACACAGAATTAGACTTGGAATTGCACAGTAGCGTGTGTGTGAAGTTATTGAGAATAACCCTATCTGCACCTTGAATCTTATATACCCTTTTAGGGCTAGATTTAAAGTAGGCCTGATACAGCAGAAACCACTAAATACGGAAATTGCTAAATTGGGAATTGTATTTTAAACCCAGAACATAAACTGTGCTTTGACGGACACTAAATAACTTGACCAGCCACAGCAATAACCACAGATTTAGATGAATGCAAATTTGAGGCCTAGTATTTAGGCGCTGGGTGACAGGTATACGATTACACACAGAATTAGACTTGGAATTGCACAGTAGCGTGTGTGGGAAGTTATTGAGAATGACCCTATCTGCACCTTGAATCTTATATACCCTTTTAATGAATAGATTTAAAGTAGCCCTGATACAGCAGAAACCACTAATTTAGGAAATTGCTAAGTTGGTAATTGTATTTTAACCCTGAACAAAAATATATCCTTTGCCAGACAGCAGACAGTATTGCAATTGGCTGGCCACAGCTGAAACACCAGATTTAGGGTAATGCTATTTTGGCAATTGTATTTCACCCCTCAATAAAATAGCAAGCACAGCCAAGCCCCTGATGTAGGATATAGCCAAAAAATAACCACACTATTGAGGGTTAAATGCACTTGGTGACAGCTTGACCCTGATGTAGGATATAGCCAAAGAACAACCACACTATTGATGGTTAAATGCACTTGGTGACAGATTGCCCCTTATGTAGTATATGGCCAAAAAATAACCACACTATTGATGGTTTAATGCACTTGGTGTGACAGCTTGACCCTGATGTAGGATATAGCCAAAAAACAACCACACTATTGAGGGTTAAATGCACTTGGTGACAGGCTAAACTTGCCCCTGATGTAGTATATGGCCGAAAAATAACCACACTATTGATGGTTAAATGCACTTGGTGTGACAGCTTGAACCTGATGTAGGATATAGTCAAAAAATAACCACACCATTGAGGGTTAAATGCACTTGGTGACAGCTTGACCCTGATGTAGGATATAGCCAAAGAACAACCACACTATTGATGGTTTAATGCACTTGGTGACAGGCTCAGCTTGCCCCTGATCTAGTATATGGCCAAAAAATTACCACACTATTGATGGTTAAATGCACTTGGTGTGACAGCTTGACCCTGATGTAGGATATAGCCAAAAAACAACCACACTATTGAGGGTTAAATGCACTTGGTGACAGGCTCAGCTTGCCCCTGATGTAGTATATGGCCAAAAAATAACCACACTATTGATGGTTAAATACACTTGGTGTGACTGCTTGACCAAAAAACAACCACAAACAAGAGAAAAGACAAAAAACACAGCGCCTCATGTGTGGTAACGTCTTACAGATAATGTAAATTTACGGTGCGTATTTTGCTTACCGGATTCTGTTGTGAGAAGTCATAACAGCTAGAAGTGCCTTGGCTGGTATATTTCCCCACCAGCATTAGGGGATGCCGTGCTGCTGCCTGGGTCTCTTCCCGTCCAAAGGTTCCAGGAAAGTAAATATGCAGAGAATTTAAAAAAGTGTCAGACCACTATCCGGCGCTGCAGGCATAAAGATCAGTCCTTGAGATGAATAAGATTCTTTTTATTAGAGTCAACGCGTTTCAAGGGCGAAATGCCCCCTTCGTCAGGACAATATACAGAAAAAAAATTCACTTGTATTGGGGATATTTAAAACGCTGTTTTGGCGGGTTAAACAGGGGGAGGTTCAGAGTTGGAGTGGGCGTGTTTAGTATAATGAGGCTAATTGCTTGTATCCTTTAGCAATCAGTGACAATTGATGTTCGGTGTCTGACACTTTCTGTGGTGTGCAGACTGGGTAGCGCAGAGTCAAGCGCTCCATGACATGACTAAATACATTGTTTCATAAGTAGTGGGTTTCATAGTGCACATGGTGATACATTTGATGACACATTATTTAGTTTGAATCAGACATTTCATAGTACTTATAGTAATATGTTAGGTGTTGCAGCGCTGCTATTCACTGCGAGACCGCAGCGGACATTATTCCTCCACATAGAGCTACGTGCGTCTCTGGCTCCCCGCTTTCACTATGCAGCGGTTCACCTGTCTGTTGTTCTTGCAGGGTCTGCCGGCTCTCCTGCGTGCTGCGATACTCAGCGCTGCCCGATCTCTCAGACCGGGATCCTTACAAACCACAGGTCGGTCTGGTATAGTGCTGCTGTTTTATATTTGCTTTATTCTAAATAATAATTTGTGCAATAATTGTTAGGAAGTTCTAGATCATTACTCCCAGAGGAGGTGGCATCATTTTAATGTATATATATATATATGACAAAATAGGATATCTTCATTTTTAGATGGGGCCAGGCTATGATATAATTGTCATCATATACCGGCCACTTATATAGGGTATAGAGGGGTATAACTAGTAATGTTTAAAATTCTTATGGCCAACTTTGGTCTTATTAAAAACATAAATAAATTAAAATATGTTATAAGTTATAAAACATATATGAGACGGAATGGGAAGCATCTATTGGTGTTACACTAATGGCTAGTGCTATAGTTATATGGCTATCATTATATTACTGTAATTAAAATTAATTGGACCCTTATTTCTGGTGTGGACCTGATAGATATACTCCAATAAGGCAGGGTTGTATGGCGAGATTTTTCTTGAGATACACATATATCAGAATATTCCAACCAACGATATATACATTATAATATAGAATCCAATATGTAAATTGGTAAGATAATGGCTAATAGGAGAAAGAATATTAATAATAGTGGTAATAAAGGATAAATAGTGATTATCAGTAGTTTATAGATGACTAAGTAGGCATATAAATGTGTTGTATAGGTGTTATGGTATATATAAAAAGACGTCTCTAAACGCCATACTCTTGGCCCTGATTTTTTGAAAGAACGTTGTACGGATATATATCCGTGCATACGTACACGATGGTATACCAGTACCCATCAGTAAACCCAACTCATGTTGGGGTTTATATTGATATGTGTTATCAAAACCTTAACCTATATATATATATATATATATATATATATATATATAAAAAAAATAACAAAAGAGGGCAGCACTCCATCAAGTAAAAAAATGAAAAATACTTTAATTACCCATATGGGACAAGCGACGTTTCGGCTCAATGTGTGAGCCTTTCTCAAGCTTGAGAAAGGCTCACACATTGAGCCGAAACGTCGCTTGTCCCATATGGGTAATTAAAGTATTTTTCATTTTTTTACTTGATGGAGTGCTGCCCTCTTTTGTTATTTTATCTATTTGGATTGGCTTTTATCCGTATCTGGGCCAGCTGCACCCACATTCTTCATTGACGGTGCTGCCACTGAATCTTTTCTCTGTATATATATATATATATATATATATATATTATTATGATAGGATGGTCTCACTAATTTCGTTTAAGCCTCGTGGGCTCAGTGTGTCTAATTGGTACATCCAGTATACTTCCCTTTTTTGTAATCTTTCAAAACGGTTAAAGGGATTCTCCGGTATGAAATCGATTGGAGTAATTTTGATCTCATGTTTCTCTTTTTCCGGTGTGGATGCACAATGTCTGGACACCCCGTGTTTCAGATATTGTACCTATGTTGATTCACCCGGCAGTGAAGGGCTTGGGTAGTGCGGCCGACATATTGCAGGCCGCATCTGCATTCAATGAGATAAATAACGTACGTGGAATGGCAGGTGAGGTGATGTTTTATTGGGAATGATGTACCATTGCAGTTGGAGGTAAAGGAAGTTTGTTTGTGTGTGATAATTTTACAACACAAACAATTCTATTTTATAATCTATTTATGGGGGAGTTTGAAGATAAATTCATCATTAACCACCCAGACTGTCATAAACAGATTGTATATTATAAAAGGTACATTGATCATCTGGGATGGCAAGGAAGACACTGCGCAAATCTTCTGCAGTTCCCTCAATAATACAAACTGGGGAATCTCCTTCACTCCAAACTTCAATAAAGTGGAAATAGAATTTTTAGATATCATTATTTCATGTCATAACAACCACTTAAGCACAAAAACGTATTCCACTACTCAAGTTTTCATCACAGAAAGTGGCTGCAAAATATACCTTACAGCCAATGCAAAAGGATCAGACGTAACTGTACAAAAAATGAGGACTTCAAAATCCAGACCAAAATACTTGAAAATAGGTTTCGTGATAAAGGCTACCCCAAAAAACGGGTGAAAGACGCCATAAAAAAGAGCAGCTTACAGTCACAAGAGGAATGCCTATCAATCACCACTAAACAGCAGGACCCTATAGAAATAGTCCGGTTTATTACACAATATAATACATCTAATAGACAGATACAAAAAATCTTGAGAAATCACTGGCATATCCTCCTGCAAGATCCGTATATAGCAAAACACCTACCTACCATACCAAAAATCACTTATAAAAGAGCACCCACCATAAAGAATATATTAGCCCCAAGCAGATCGAAACAACACACCCAAACGATAGGGGAAAGTGAACAGAGCCTGGGGAAAGGGAAGGAAAAAGGGAGCTATAGGTGCGGAGCCAAGAATTGTTTGTGTTGTAAAATTATCACACACAAACAAACTTCCTTTACCTCCAACTGCAATGGTACATCATTCCCAATAAAACATCACCTCACCTGCCATTCCACGTACGTTATTTATCTCATTGAATGCAGATGCGGCCTGCAATATGTCGGCCGCACTACCCAAGCCCTTCACTGCCGGGTGAATCAACATAGGTACAATATCTGAAACACGGGGTGTCCAGACATTGTGCATCCACACCGGAAAAAGAGAAACATGAGATCAAAATTACTCCAATCGATTTCATACCGGAGAATCCCTTTAACCATTTTGAAAGATTACAAAAAAGGGAAGTATACTGGATGTACCAATTAGACACACTGAGCCCACGAGGCTTGAACGAAATTAGTGAGACCATCCTATCATAATAATATATATATATATAGGTTAAGGTTTTGATAACACATATCAATATAAACCCCAACATGAGTTGGGTTTACTGATGGGTACTGGTATACCATCGTGTACGTATGCACGGATATATATCCGTACAACGTTCTTTCAAACAATCAGGGCCAAGAGTATGGCGTTTAGAGACGTCTTTTTATATATACCATAACACCTATACAACACATTTATATGCCTACTTAGTCATCTATAAACTACTGATAATCACTATTTATCCTTTATTACCACTATTATTAATATTCTTTCTCCTATTAGCCATTATCTTACCAATTTACATATTGGATTCTATATTATAATGTATATATCGTTGGTTGCAATATTCTGATATATGTGTATCTCAAGAAAAATCTCGCCATACAACCCTGCCTTATTGGAGTATATCTATCAGGTCCACACCAGAAATAAGGGTCCAATAAATTTTAATTACAGTAATATAATGATAGCCATATAACTATAGCACTAGCCATTAGTGTAACACCAATAGATGCTTCCCATTCCGTCTCATATATGTTTTATAACTTATAACATATTTTAATTTATTTATGTTTTTAATAAGACCAAAGTTGGCCATAAGAATTTTAAACATTACTAGTTATACCCCTCTATACCCTATATAAGTGGCCGGTATATGATGACAATTATATCATAGCCTGGCCCCATCTAAAAATGAAGATATCCTATTTTGTCATATATATATATATACATTAAAATGATGCCACCTCCTCTGGGAGTAATGATCTAGAACTTCCTAACAATTATTGCACAAATCATTATTTAGAATAAAGCAAATATAAAACAGCAGCACTATACCAGACCGACCTGTGGTTTGTAAGGATCCCGGTCTGAGAGATCGGGCAGCGCTGAGTATCGCAGCACGCAGGAGAGCCGGCAGACCCTGCAAGAACAACAGACAGGCGAACCGCTGCATAGTGAAAGCGGGGAGCCAGAGACGCACGTAGCTCTATGTGGAGGAATAATGTCCGCTGCGGTCTCGCAGTGAATAGCAGCGCTGCAACACCTAACATATTACTATAAGTACTATGAAATGTCTGATTCAAACTAAATAATGTGTCATCAAATGTATCACCATGTGCACTATGAAACCCACTACTTATGAAACAATGTATTTAGTCATGTCATGGAGCGCTTGACTCTGCGCTACCCAGTCTGCACACCACAGAAAGTGTCAGACACCGAACATCAATTGTCACTGATTGCTAAAGGATACAAGCAATTAGCCTCATTATACTAAACACGCCCACTCCAACTCTGAACCTCCCCCTGTTTAACCCGCCAAAACAGCGTTTTAAATATCCCCAATACAAGTGAATCTTTATTCTGTATATTGTCCTGACGAAGGGGGCATTTTGCCCTTGAAACGCGTTGACTCTAATAAAAAGAATCTTATTCATCTCAAGGACTGATCTTTATGCCTGCAGCGCCGGATAGTGGTCTGACACTTTTTAAAATTCTCTGCAAAAAACAACCACACTATTGATGGTTAAATGCACTTGGTGGCAGCTTGTGCTGGCACACCACAAGACACAAAATGGCCGCCGATCACCCCAGAAAAAAGTGACTGAAAAACGCCCTGCGCAGCCTAAAAACAGTGAGCAATTGAATAGCAGCAGTTCAATCATCCACAGCTGCAGATCGATCTCTGAATGAAGTCCTTTGGAGGAGTTAATCACTGCCTAATCTCGCCCTAACGTCGCGGCTGCAACCTCTCCCTATGCTGATCAGAGCAGAGTGACGGGCGGCGCTATGTGACTCCAGCTTAAATAGAGGCTGGGTCACATGGTGCTCTGGCCAATCACAGCCATGCCAATAGTAGGCATGGCTGTGATGGCCTCTTGGGGCAAGTAGTATGACGCTTGTTGATTGGCTGCTTTGCAGCCTTTCAAAAAGCGCCAAGAAATCGACGAACACCGAACCCGAACCCGGACTTTTACGAAAATGTCCGGGTTCGGGTCCGTGTCACGGACACCCCAAAATTCAGTACGAACCCGAACTATACAGTTCGGGTTCGCTCATCCGTAGTCATGGGTCAAAGTTCTGCACAATGCAAACAATATGGCGCTGGCAGACATCACCATATGTTCGCCTGTTTGGCGACCAGCAAACAAGCAAATTACACCGCAAAACGACTGCCACAAGCCATCTCTAGTAGCCAGAAGAAACTAGTCTCTTTTGTCAAAGTGTTGGCATGGCACCATGGATGATCTAGTCTGATGCATCAGCCATTTATGGGTGGAAATCCTGGCTGATACACGCCTGATTCGTTTTGACAAAGGTCAGTCTCTAGTGTTGAGCGAGCATCAGGAGGAGGCCACAGAGTGGCACAATAACAGTGTGGAGGTGGCGGCAGCATCAGGAGGCCACAGAGTGAAACATGTGGGGAGGAGACTCAAGCATTGCGCTCAAGCTCATACGGTACTCGTCCGAATACCACCATGTGCAGAGCATAGCGATGCTCGAGCCAAACTGATATTCGGCTCGAGCATCGCTATGCTCTGCACATGGTGGTATTCGGCCGAGTACCGTATGTGCTCGAGCGCAATGCTCGAGTCTCCTCCCCACACGTTTCACGGCTGCTAAGCAGCCAATAAACGTGCAGGTAAGCACTGCCCTCACTGTAATGCCAGTAGCCATGTTGGCTACTGGCATTACAGTGATTGGCTGGCCGAAACACGTCATCGGGGGCTATAAAGCACCCGATAACGTGTGTTCGGCTCATTCTGAGTCAGGGAGAGCTGAGGATAGGAAGGAACAGAGAGTGTAATCGAATATTATAAGTGTTATGGGAATTTGCTCTGGTAGGCGGCAGAGCGGACGCAGTATAGAGGCAATCACAAAGTATTTAACTTAAATACTTCAGTGTTTATTCACACAAAAGGCAAAACAAAATAACAAAATAACAGTTCACAGTATCGGTGTATGTTCACACCATGGAAAGTCCACAGAACACAAACATTCACCTGGTTAGCAGTTTTTTATCAGCCATCCACAGCAGGCTTTAGGGGGGCTGTTTTCCAGCAATGCAGCTCTCAGCCCTTTAGCACGGCACACCTCATGCAGACCCCAAAACCACAGCTTCACTGTGAAATGGAGGATAATCCACACAGCTCAGACTACTGGCTGGGTTTTTATATCCCAGCCAAAACCCGGCCTGGAGTGTGGGGAGAGGCCACCCACCCTGCACTTTGACTGCCGGCCCGGATCGGCTCTGCAGCCATACTAAATAACAAATAGTGTAAGTCAGCACTAACTGCCGCTGGCACTTAAAATTACCAGCTCTTACCTCACCAAGGCCAGGAATCTCGGTGACACATACCTTCCGTCAATGACGGACCCTTGTGCCTTCCTACAGTGTACAAAAACGTTTCAGAGACCCAAAAGTCCTTGTAAGGACTATTGTGTGTGACAGCAGCAATATATGTTTGTAGCGCAACCTGTGCTAAATTGCTCAGTGTTAGGGAGAGCTGTGCATAGGAAGGGACAGACAGTGCAGGGAGTGTAATAAAGAATATTTTTATAAAAAAATCTTTTCAGAGACCCCAAACTACTTTTAAGGACTATTGTGTGTGACAGCAGCTATATATATTTTTAGCGCATCCTGTGCTACACACCGTGTAATAGACCACTAGGGACAGTTCAATTTTCCACACCACATCTCCTGTTTAAAGTGTGCGCATCTCTAAAATATCAGTGACATCCAGTGCAGATTTTCTGTAGATGGTGTCCGCTGCGGACAGTTAAAATATCCGTGCCACATCTCCTGTCTAAAGTGTGCGCACCCTTAAAATATCAGTGACATTTAGTACACTTTCTCCGTAGACGGTGTCCGCTACGGACTGTTAAATTTTCCGCGACACATCTCCTGTTTAAAGTGTGCGCATCCCTAAAATATCAGTGACATCCAGTGCAGTTTGTCCGTAGCGGTGTCCGCTGCGGACAGTTAAATTATTCGCGCCACATGTCCTGTTTAAATTGTGCGCATCCCTAAAATATCAGTGACATCTAGTGTATTCTAGAATATTTTTATAAAAAAATCTTTTCAGAGACCCCAAACTACTTTTAAGGACTATTGTGTGTGACAGCAGCTATATATATTTTTAGCTCATCCTGTGCTACACACCGTGTAATAGACCACTAGGGACAGTTAAATTTTCCACGCCACATCTCCTGTTTAGTGTGCGCATCCCTAAAATATTAGTGACATCCAGTACACTCTTTCCGCAGACGTGTTCGCGGCGGACTGTTAATTTATCTGTGCCACATCTCCTGTTTCAAGTGTGCGCATCCCAAAAATATCAGTGACATCCAGTGCATTTTTTCCGTAGACTGTGTCCACTGCGGACAGTTAAATTATCCGTGCCACACCTCCTGTCTAAAGTGTGCGCATCCCTAAAATATCAGTGACATCCAGTGCAGTTTGTCCGTAGCGGTGTCCGCTGCGGACAGTTAAATTATTAGCGCCACATGTCCTGTTTAAATTGTGCGCATCCCTAAAATATCAGTGACATCTAGTGCAGTTTTTCCATAGATGGTGTCCTCTGCGGACTGTTAAATTATCTGCGCCACATCTCCTGTTTAAAGTGTGCGCATTCCTAAAATATCAGTGACATCCAATGCAGTTTTTCTGTAGACACTGCGAACTGTGACATTACCGTGGTACCTGTCCTTTATAATGTTTCCTCATCACAAATACTGTTGTAAATCTTTTTGCGCATACACTTCCAAATCCTACGCTACTGTACGTGTGACATGCTAAAATAAAGAAGAAGGCGAGCAGTAAGGGACGGGGAAGTGGCAGTGATGCTGATGGGGCAAGCAGAGGCCGTGGCCCTGGGCGTGGAGAAACTGTACCTGCTGCCAGAGCACAAAAAAAACAATCATCCAAGATACCTAGCTTCATGTCCCAGTTTGCAGGGCGGCGCAGAACACCACTCTTGAAGTCACCCCAGTGCGAGCAGGTGGTTGGTTGGATTGCAGCAAAGATGCTTCCAGTCTTCCACCCTATCTTCCACCAAGTCCAGTCTCAGTAGCCAGGAGTCTGGTCCACACAATCCTCACCCTGATCCTCCTTCCTCCCACCATTTACAGTCTGGCCAAACAAGTGATCCCACACTCGGCTATTCCGATGAGCTCTTTTCAGCGCCATTACTTGATTTGTCCCTCTCGCCAAGCACGCTTGTAGAGGGACATGAGATCTTGTGCCTGATTCACAACCTCTTGAGCATCCACAGTCACAGGAAGATGACTGTGGTGAACGGCAATTAGAGTTAATGAGGGGGGTGATGATTAGACCCAGTTGCCAATGAGTCAACAGCAATTACTGTCTCAAGAGGTTGATGAAGAGGATGAGACCCACTTGGCAATCACTGAGGTTGTGGTTAGGTCAACAAATCAGGAGGATGATGAGGAAGTGGAAGAGGAGGTGGTGGATGATGAGGTCACTGACGCAACCTAGGAAGGTGGCAAGCCGAGCGAGGACAACAGTACAAAAGGGGAGGGATCTGCAGCACTGCAACAGGCTGGAAGAGGCAGTGTGGTGGCAAAAGGGAGAAGGCGGGCCACACCAAACAGGCCCGCAACTGTTCCACGGAGCACCCCCCTTGCGTAAATCTCCTTTGCCAAGGCGTTTTTTTTTTAAAGTGCAAAAGACAAAAGAATAGTAGTTTGCAACCTGTGGCATAGAAATTGAGCCGGGGCGTGAACACTAGCAACCTCACCACCACCAGCATGATCCGCCACATGGCATCCAAGCACCGTAAAAAGTGGGACGAATGCCTGGGTCCACAATCTGTGTCTGCGGGTCACACCACTGCCTCCTCTTTCCCTATGTTATGCGCTGGCCAATCCCCTGTCGAAGGCGCAGGCCCGGATGTCTACCGCCATGCACCTGGACCTTCGCAAGCACCATCAGCAACCACATCCACTTCCAGCGTCCAAATGTCCTCACCCCAGGCCTTTGAACACAAGCAAAAATACCCAGCCACCCACAGACCATAGCATTAAATCCACAGCTTTCCAAATTACTGGCCCTGAAAATGTTGCCATTTAGGCTAGTGGACACTGAGACCTTCCACCGCCTGATGTCGGCGGCCGTCCCACATTACGCAGTCCCCAGCCAACTCTATCGTGCCCGCCTTACACCAAGTGTCCCGTAACATCACACATGCCCTGACCAACTCAGTTAGTGGGAAGGTCCACTTAACCACGGACACATGGACAAGTGCATTCGGCCAGGGATGCTACATTTCCCTGAAGGCACACTGGGTGAATGTTGTGGAGGCTGAGTGCGAGTCGTACCCTGGGATGGCACAGGTGCTACCGACGCCAAGGATTTCAGGTTCTACCGCGATTAGGGTTTCCGCCAGCACCTACGTTAGTGGCTCCAACCCCCATTTCTCCTCCTCCGCCTCCTCCTCCACTTCCACCTCCGAATTATCCACGTGCAGCACCAGTCAGTCATCAGTCGGTAGCTGGAAGCAGTGTAGCACTGCAGTAGCAAAGCGGCAACAGGCCGTGCTGAAGCTGATATGCTTAGGGGACAAACAGCACACCGCCGCAGAGCTGTGGCAGGGGATAAGGGCTCAGTCTGGCTCTCGCCACTCAACCTAGAACCAGGCATGGTTGGGTCTGATAATCGCCGTAACTTGGTGGCGGCTTTGGAGCTCCGCAAGCTTCGACACATCCCATGCCTTGCCCACGTCTTCAACCTTGTGGTTCAGTGGTTTCTCAAAACCTACCCCAATTTGCCTGAGCTACTGGTGAAGGTGCGCCGAGTGTGTGCACATTTCCGCAAGTCATCGACAGCTTCCTCCGGTCTGTCAACGCTGCAGCAGCACTTGAAATTGCCAGCTCACCGGCTGTTATGCGACGTGAGCACGCGCTGGAACTCGACGTTCCACATGTTGGCCAGGCTTTGTGAGCAGCAGAAGGCAGTAGTGGAATACCAGCTGCAACATGGTCATCGGCTTTCCAGTCAGCTTCGGCTCTTCACAAGCGAGGAGTGGGCCTCTGTTTTAAGAAACTTTGAGGAATCAACACAGATGGTGAGCGGCGATTACGCTATTATCAGCGTAACCATCCCAATTCTGTGTCTACTCAAACGCTCGCTGCTCACAATTAAGGATGACACTTTGCATGTGGAAGAGGTTGAAATGGGGAAAGACATTACACTGGGTGTTAGCCAGACCACCCTCAGTTCGTCTTCTCAGCGCAAATTGGACGATGAAAAGGAGGAGGAGGAGGAGACGGTTGCCTCAGCTACAAAGGGTAGTACCCATGGAAGTTTAATTCCATTCGTTTAGCGTTGGTGGGCAGAAGAGGAGGAAGAGGATGAGGAGAGTGAGAGTGATCCTCCTGATGACGAGATCTTGCCTGTTGGTACTCTGGCACACATGGCTGACTTCAAATTAGGCTGCCTTTCCCGCGCCCCGCTCGTTATATGCATTTTAGACAACAAGGATTACTGGTTGTTCACCCTTCTCGAACCCCGCTACAAAGAGAACTTCTCATCTCTCATTCCTCTGGTGGAGAGGACAAGCAAAACGGTGCAATACCAGAAGATCCTTGTTGAAAAATTGCCCCAAAAATTTTCATCTGACAACGCTGGCGGCAGAGTACTTAGTTCCTTGGCCAACCGAGGAGGGGAGACGAGAGGAACACACAGCAGTTCCAACAGATGCAGAGCAACACTCTCTAAAGCCTGGGACAGTTTTATGACACTCCGCAGCCCTGATGTGCGGCCTAGTGTCACAAGAAGGGAAACATTTTGGAAGATGGTGAAGGATCACATAGCAGACGGTGTGTCAGCGTCCTCAATGATCCCTCAGTGCCTTACAGCTACTGGATGTCCAAGCTTGACAGTTGGCACGAACTGGCGCTTTACACTTTGGAGGTGCTGGCCTGCCCTGCTTCCAGCGTTTTGTCTGAGCGGGTATTTAGTGCTGCTGGTGGCATTATAACAGATAAGCGTATCCACCTGTCAACTGAAAATGCTGACAGGTTGACTTTTATAAAAATGAACAAGGCCTGGATTGCCCCAGAATTCTCTACTCCAAAAGAGGAAAGCGGCTGAACATAAAGGCACTTTAAATGTGTTGTTTGTAATGTACTGAATACACTGTATTCCCATGCACCCTTCCACCACAAACAAGGGTATATAGTTTCGTCTTCCTTTTCTCTTCCTCCTCCTCCTCCTCTTCCATCATATCAACATGCTTATTCGTTACATATAATGCCCTTGCATATATGCTCTTCAAATATAATGTTTGACAGTGTCAGCTCACCTGCAGAACCTTGCATATCATTTTTTAGAGGGACAGCTCAGCTGCCCGCCCTTGCAAATTTTTTTTTTAGAGGGTCAGTTCAGCTGCAGGCCCTCGCTTATAAGTTTTTTTAGAGGGTCAGCCTAGCTGCAGGCCGTCACATATAATTCTTTACAGGGTCAGCTCAGCTGCTAGCCCTCGCATATAATTTTTTAGAGGGACAGCTCAGCTGCAGGCCCTCGCATATAACTTTTTAGAGGGTAAGCTCAGCTGCTAGCCCTCGCATATAATTTTTTAGAGGGACAGCTCAGCTGCATGCCCTTGCATATAATTTTTTAGAAGGTAAGCTCAGCTGAGGGCCTTCGCATATAATTTTTTAGAGGGTCAGCTCACCAGCAAGCCTTCACCTCAAATCTTTTACAGGATCAGCTCACCAGCAGTCCTGCACCTCAAATCTTTTACAGGGTCAGCTCACCAGCAGGCCCGCACCTCAAATCTTTTACAGGGTCAGCTCACCAGCAGGCCCGCAACTCTAATCTTTTACAGTGTCAGCTCACCTGAAGGCCCTCACATTTCATTTTTTAGAGGGTCAGCTCACCTGCAGGCCCGCACCTTAAATCTTTTACAGGGTCAGCTCACCTGAAGGCCCTCGCATATAATTTTTTAGAGGGTTAGCTCACCAGCAGGCCCGCACCTAAAATCTTTTACACGGTCAGCTCACCAGCAGGCCTTCACCTAATTATACCTAATATGTAATTTGCGCGCATGATGCCTTGCTTGGATGTGGTAGCCGTAGCCGTTTCTCAGGCTTCCTCTCCGGAATCAAACCCTGATTCCTTGTTACTGGTAGTCACCATGGTTTGCGATTACAATAACATCGAAGGTTGATAGACCAGACATCGGAATGGATCGTCGCTGTCACAGGGACATGCGATCGGCCCCAGGTTATCTAGAGTCACCAAAGCATCAGCAGACCCTCGCCCATAATGTTTTAGATGGTCAGATCAGCAGGCTCTTGCTCCAAATGTTTTTAAGGGTCACCAGCAGGCCATCAATCATAATTTTTCAAGTGTATGATGTCCTCCTTTATGTGTAACAAAGGTTGTATTGGAGTGCCGGTTCCTTGTAATTTTTGGCAGCCCTTTCACTTAGTGCATAGGCTTTATGAGTGTAGGAGTCCCACTAACTAAACAATTGTACCACAATGTGAATGAGGCCCTCCTTTATGTGATATACAGGTTGTATCGGAGTGCCTCTTCCTTGTAATTTTTGGCAGCACTTGCACTTTATTTATAAGTAAATATACAGGAAAGAATGTTTCCTATCAATTTTTCCTCTAAAATCAATTTTTTTATTCAGTTTTGTGTGTATTATTGTCAGTCTGTAAAAATGGCATACTATTCGGACAACATCGTTCAGAGCAGCGACCTGCGAGTCCAAGATGCATCCAGACATCCTCCCCATGCCGTTACAGAACAATTTTGGGGGTGTTTCCATAAATTTCTGACATTTTCCTATGAACTAGGCACCATCCCCTCTTCAGAGCAGGGGATACCTGGTTTAATGCTCGGGTTCTCCCATTGACTTCCATTATACTCGGGTGCTCGGTCGAGCACCCGAACATCCCGATGTGTTCGGCCCGAGCACCCGAGCACTACTGTGCTCGATCAACACTATCAGTGTCTCCATATTTTGGGTGGACAGGCGAGTTCTTCTTGGGGTAACTATGGCCCCCGTCACACTAAACACCCGCTCTGATGCCACACTACTGGCCGGGCAGGACAGCTTTTCCAGGGCAAACTCTGCTAGTTGTGACCACAAATCCAGTTTGGCTGCCCAGTAGTCCAGTGGATTTTCAATGTGGGGTGGCAGGGTACTGTCCAAGTATGCCACCACCTGCTGGTTCAGGTCCTGCTCCAGGTCTAGCTGCTGGTGAGTAGTTTCTTCACTAGGCGGGTGAAGAAAGCTGCTCATCAGCGACTCTAGACTCAAGTTGCTGCTGATGGAGCTGGAACTGCTCTTACCCTCCCACTCTGTCACAGCAGCCATGGCAGAGGAATGTGAGAGCAGAGGGCCCCCCCCCCCCCGGTCAGACCTGCAAAAGGATGGACGATGGAGCAGATAGTCAGCGGCCAACTAACTACATAGGATGTCTCTATAGTAGATCAGTTTGTCCACCCTCTCAGCGGTTGTAAAAACAGCCCCCCCATTTTGGACAGGTAGCAAGGGTCCAACAAGATGGAGAGCCAGAAGTCATCCCTCTCCCTTTGGTGACAATTCGGCTGTCACTTCGCAAGCGTGCATTCATCAGGCCATTTGTGCAAATGACTTGGAGGGACTCCCTGCCTCCATCTCCACTGCATACTGCCATGGTGTGTCGGGGTCCTCTGCCTCATCTTCCTCATCGCCCTGTAGATCCTCTGGCTGCTCCTGCTCCTCCTCTTCTGTTACCTGTGTAGAAAAACCACCCATTTCACACATTGCTTGTGCTCCAATGTCCTCCTCCAGTTCAGCCCCCACAGGGCTCATGTGACCGTGAGATCTAGGCGCCACATCTCCAGTCCCCTGACCAGCCAGATTTACCAGAATCTGTTCCAGGACATGAAGCAGTGTAATTATGTTGTTCATCCCATAGTCCTGACGAGTGACAAATAATGTGGCCTCCTCAAAGAGCCTGAGCAAACGGCAGGTGTCACGCATGAGCTGCCACTGGCTGACATTGAAGTTTCACAGAGGACTACTCCTGTCCACTTGGATCATCAAGAAATCGTTTATGGCCTTTCTCTGTTCATATAGTCGGTCCAACATATGGAGGGTGGAATTCCAACTGGTGGAAACGTTGCATATCAGCCTATGTTGTGGGATGCCGTTCTGCCAGTTGCGAGAATGAGTATGTGAAGCGCACATTTCACATCAACATGCTCAAGGAGTACAAAGGGAGAGAGGAAGAAGTAGCAGCTGTATGTACCCCAGCTTCTGAGAATAAGGATAACTTACCGTTACCTGATCTGCTAGGGAGTGACCAGAGAGAAAGGGCCATAGAGTTGGTGCACTTGGGGGGACGGCTGGGACCACAGGAGCAGACCCAGGCGATTACCCTTCTGATAGCCAAAGAGGCCACATTCTCTCAGGAGCCCGGGTACACTAGAGTAGCAACCCACAGGGTAGAGACTCCAGGCCAGGCTCCATTGAGGCAACCTTCCTACCGCATCCCTGAGGCAGTCTTGGAAGGGATGCGTAAAGACATATAGGAGATGCTCCGCTTAGGAGTCATTGAGCATTCTGAAAGCCCTTGGGCGTCACTGGTGGTACTAGTGCCGAAGCGGGACGGTACGACCCGCTTCTGCGTAGATTATCGACGACTTAATGATAAAACGGTTACAAACGCCTACCTGATGCCTCGGGTAGACGAACTGTTGGACCGTATTACTAGAGGGAAGTATCTAACTACTATCGACATATGCAAGGGCTACTGGCAAATTCCCCTACCCGAGTATGGTGTTCAGAAATACGCCTTTGTCACCCCTTTCGGCTCAATCGGGTTGCAGGGGATAATGCCTGTCTTCTCAGGTGGAGTCTAGCCCTACAACCGTACGACTTCACTATATACTACCAGCCTGGCAAGCTGAACGGAAATGCGGATGGCCTATCCAGATAGACTGAGTCGGTATCAGGTACTACCCAGACAGCCCCAAGTCGACCTGAAAGGGTCCAACTGTGCCTGCCGGAGCTGTAAGCAAGGGGGGAGCAGTGTGAAGGAGAGCCCTTTCACTATGTATTCGTTCGCACCTTTTTGTTTGTTTATTTCCTTAATTTCAGCTGTTTGTTCGGTCCCCGAGTGGAGAACCCCTCTGGAATGCCAAAAACTCTGCATCTGTTCAGTAAAACCACATCAATGGAGATGTGTTGAACGCTTTACTGGATGGCGGCCATCTTAATGTGCGAACCAACTCACACGTTAGTTGGTTCACACGTTAGGATGGCCGCCATCCAGTAAAGCGTTAGACAAACCTCCTTTTATGTGTTTTTTTCGAGCAGATGCAGAGTTTCTGGCATTCCGGGGGAGGGGGTCTCCGCTCAGGGACCAAACAAACAACCGAAATGAAGGAAATAAACAAACAAAAAAGTGCTAACAAATCCATAGTAAAAGGGCTCTCCTTCACAGGAGCACATTCAGCTTCTGCACCGTTGGATGAGTGCATGCATACTGATGTCTCTTGGCAATTGCTTCGGTGATCGATTGCTGATGGAATGACTGATGAGGAGGAGCAGGAGCATCAGGACCAGCAGATAATGGAAAGGACAGACAGCTCCCTTCAGCTAAGGTGGTGGAGCCTTGACTGCCCGAAACTGGGTGTGTGCCACTGGGTGATACAGCAGTTGCTGCGGCAGGCTGGACCACCACATCGGAGCCACGGTTCTCCCAGGCCACTTTATGGTGACGGTGCATATGTTGACGCAGGGCCGTGCTACCGACCTCCCACTGCTGCCACCCTGTTGACTCCCGGCCACATTAGCGACTTGCTGGCTCCACCGCTGCCTCACGGGCAAGCTGCCACCCTCTTCTCCTGATGATGATGAAGCCACTAATTCACCCAGCTCCCAAGTGCGATCAGCTACATCATCATCATCGAGTACTGTCTGCATGTCACTGATGTCCCCCTCAACAGTCTCTGGGTCAGGAGCCTCACCGCTCGCAACACCAGCTCCCACGCCACTCTCCTCATCACTACTTGCCTGCCTAGCGGAGGAAGTGGCGAATGTCTCCTCCACATCTTGGCTGGCCAGTAGCTGCTGACTGTCCTCTAGTAGCTCGTCCTCGCTGTTTAGTGGGGCTGAGCCCACAGCATATAATACTTCTCTAGCTGAGGGAACAGAAAAAGACAGAGGCAGGTTGAGGACAGGTGAGGGCACAGGGCCTGCTCCCGGGCCATGCCAACTAAAGGCTGTGTCTGACGAACCCACCGACTCTTGGCTGGGGGTGTCTGATGTCACTTGGGGCGAAGTGGATGTCCGAGTCAACCATTCAAGAACCGCTGGGTTGCTGGATGACGCCAGGAGCTCAGGCCTCTCGCTGTGACTCCTACTGTCACGCCCCCTTACTATGTTGTGACCTGTGCCTGCACCAGAAACATTTAGACCTCTGCCACTCCCCTGTGCAGGGCCTGGCACTTCTCTGTCTGACATACTGTTAGATCAAATAAATAAATAAAAAAAGGATACTTGCAAAAATACAGCGGCTCACCCCCTCACCATATGGATAAGGTGCTCACCTTCAGGTCCCACCCTCAGGACCTTAGGGATAAACTGGAATATAACTAATATGAAGGGGCACACTCACAAGGGAACCACAATAATATCAGAAAATTATGGACTTTATTAGTCTAAAACCATACCCCTAAAAATATAGATATAATCATACACACACTTAAGCACACTTGTACACAATATACTAGGACTGTAAACAACCGTTGGCGTGTACACCAGCGTACCGGCAATGTCCCAATAGATGTTACTAATCAGTATCGTAGTAATGTGGCCGCAACCACAATGCCCGATATAATTGCAGTGGGCAGTGAGAGTCAAAGTGTTACTGATCAGTGTCGTAGTAATGTGGCCGCAACCACAATGCCCAATATACAGTACAGACCAAAAGTTTGGACACACCTTCTCATTCAAAGAGTTTTCTTTATTTTCATGACTATGAAAATTGTAGATTCACACTAAAGGCATCAAAACTATGAATTAACACATTAATGTGGAATTATATACATAACAAAAAAGTGTGAAACAACAGAAAATATGTCATATTCTAGGTTCTTCAAAGTAGCCACCTTTTGCTTTGATTACTGCTTTGCACACTCTTGGCATTCTCTTGATGAGCTTCAAGAGGTAGTCACCTGAAATGGTTTTCACTTCACAGGTGTGCCCTGTCAGGTTTAATAAGTGGGATTTCTTGCCTTATAAATGGGGTTGGGACCATCAGTTGCGTTGTGGAGAAGTCAGGTGGATACACAGCTGATAGTCCTACTGAATAGACTGTTAGAATTTGTATTATGGCAAGAAAAAAGCAGCTAAGTAAAGAAAAACGAGTGGCCATCATTACTTTAAGAAATGAAGGTCAGTCAGTCCGAAAAATTGGGAAAACTTTGAAAGTGTCCCCAAGTGCAGTCACAAAAACCATCAAGCGCTACAAAGAAACTGGCTCACATGCGGACCGCCCCAGGAAAGGAAGACCAAGAGTCACCTCTGCTGCGGAGGATAAGTTCATCCGAGTCACCAGCCTCAGAAATCGCAGGTTAACAGCAGCTCAGATTAGAGACCAGGTCAATGCCACACAGAGTTCTAGCAGCAGACACATCTCTAGAACAACTGTTAAGAGGAGACTGTGTGAATCAGGCCTTCATGGTAGAATATCTGCTAGGAAACCACTGCTAAGGACAGGCAACAAGCGGAAGAGACTTGTTTGGGCTAAAGAACACAAGGAATGGACATTAGACCAGTGGAAATCTGTGCTTTGGTCTGATGAGTCCAAATTTGAGATCTTTGGTTCCAACCACTGTGTCTTTGTGCGATGCAAAAAAAGGTGAACGGATGGACTCTACATGCCTGGTTCCCGCCGTGAAGCATGGAGGAGGAGGTGTGATGGTGTGGGGGTGCTTTGCTGGTGACACTGTTGGGGATTTATTCAAAATTGAAGGCATACTGAACCAGCATGGCTACCACAGCATCTTGCAGCGGCATGCTATTCCATCCGGTTTGCGTTTAGTTGGACCATCATTTATTTTTCAACAGGACAATGACCCCAAACACACCTCCAGGCTGTGTAAGGGCTATTTGGACCATGAAGAAGAGTGATGGGGTGCTGCGCCAGATGACCTGGCCTCCACAGTCACCGGACCTGAACCCAATCGAGATGGTTTGGGGTGAGCTGGACCGCAGAGTGAAGGCAAAAGGGCCAACAAGTGCTAAGCATCTCTGGGAACTCCTTCAAGACTGTTGGAAGACCATTTCAGGTGACTACCTCTTGAAGCTCATCAAGAGAATGCCAAGAGTGTGCAAAGCAGTAATCAAAGCAAAAGGTGGCTACTTTGAAGAACCTAGAATATGACATATTTTCAGTTGTTTCACACTTTTTTGTTATGTATATAATTCCACATGTGTTAATTCATAGTTTTGACGCCTTCAGTGTGAATCTACAATTTTCATAGTCATGAAAATAAAGAAAAATCTTTAAATGAGAAGGTGTGTCCAAACTTTTGGTCTGTACTGTATATTGCAGTGGGCAGTGAGAGTCAGAGTGTCCAAGCACCGCAAGTGCCACAACTGGTGCCAAATACAGATACGTCCAATTGTTATAGTGAACACACTTTGCTTCACAGAAGATGAGTACACTTTGCTTCACAGTAGATGAATATGACTTATAATGCTCACATCTGAGCCCGGTCTTACCCCTCTTCACTGCTATCCGCAGCGTTGTATCCAGGCGGCCATGCACTCACAGCGTCCCACGTGATGTGCTGGACTTACGTGGCGTCCCACGTGACCTGGTTGTCCAGGGAACCGGTGCGGCGCTGTAGTGACGTCACAGTTTAGCGACCGTTCTTTCCAGCTCTTAGATTCAAGCCGGGTTTCCTAGCTGTGTAAATTATTTCCTTTACTTCCGAGCTTGCTTCTTCTTTCTTTATACTAGTCCCACGCTCACTCTGTAATGCCAGACGCATTTCAGGGTGTAACACCCCTTCCTCAGTGGCCAACTGAGTGAGCAGATCCTCACTCCTTATAAATGAAATGTCTTTACCCACAATCCCACATTGTTCTGTGCAATCAATAATCTGTGGATTGGATTTCAATCATCATGTATGTATCTTCATGGATTAAAACAATAAATAGCCCAATATACATAAATAACATGTTCTTAAGATTCAAATGGTTAAAAATGGTTAATAATAGTTCAAAACTCACATAGGAGAAAACTGCAAGGTCTACCACCATTTTTCAGAAAAAAACACATCAAAAGCGCATAAAAAACGCATCAGTGTAAATTAGGTCATATATGCGTTTTTTGCCTACATGTGTGCAATTTTTCCTTCAAATAATTATGACCCACCCCTCATAGTCTATTCTTGTGTTGTTCAACTTAGAAGGCCATATTGTTCTTTATCAGAAGAGGAGGTAGAATCCAATAATTTATTTTATTGCAGCCTAGGGGAGCCGTCCATCAGGGAGGGGCGATCACGGTGTCGATAATCGGCCAGACCGCGATGTCCCATCCCCGATGGACAACACCCCTCACAGGAACCCGAAGACTTCCATCTCGGCGTTCAGGCCTCTAGGGATGATTGTATCATATTCAAAAATTCTACGGGATTCCTGCCTCGACATATGTGCAATATGGTTTCCTCCTCTCCATACTTTGTTGACCCTCTCAATGGCTGTAAACTTCAAGCCAGTTGGATCACAGTTGTGCTTAATTTTAAAATGTTTAGACAATGAGTGGGTCTCTAAACCTTTCCTAATATTTGCCACATGTTCCACTACCCTCTTTTTCAGCATTCTTTTTGTCCTGCCTATATATTGTTTTCTACAGTCACACTGTAGCAGGTATATGACATCTGTAGAGTCACAGGTCAAACATTCCTGTATCTCTACACTGAAGGAATTCACCGTAGACACTACATTAGTAGTCTTTTTCGGGAAATTTGTTATTCTACAGTTGGCACATCTGCCACATTTAAAAAATCCCTTCGCTGCCAGCCAATTATCTTTTTTCTGGCCCTCTTTTCTCATTTTGACAGTTGGCGCTATTTTCCCAGCTAAATTATTGGCCCGTGTATATGTAATCTTGGGTGTTTCACTCAACAAGGGACCTACCATTCAATAGGAGTCCCCAATGCTTCTGAATACTTTTTTCCATCATCTTGTATTGGGAATTGAAGGGAAGGATAATCCTCAATGTTTCATCTCGTAATTGAGGTTGACTCGCCAGGAAAAAATCTCCTCTTTCCATTCCCCTTACCTTATCCAGTGATTTATCAATGACCTGGGCTGGGTAATCTCTTTCCAATAATTGTTGTTTCAAACCAGCGGCTTCTTCATCAAACTTGCCATCATCAGTACAGTTTCGGCTTAATCTCCGATACTGGCTAGTTGGAACATTGAGCAGCCACCGTGGAAGATGGCAACTGGCAAACCTGATGAAGCTATTTTTAGCCACTGGTTTGAAAAACGTACTGCAATTCAATTTTTTTTCCCTTTCACCTGTATCTCTAGGTCCAGGAACTCAACTTTTTCTTTACTGACATTTGGACTAAAAATCTGATTCCTATCATTGATGTTGATGCTACTCAAGAAAAGATCTAAAGATTCACTGGTGTCCTGCCAGATAAACAAAATATCGTCTATGTAGCGCCGCCATAGGACCAGATCCGCCCCTAGCCTGGGCTGTATAGCTTCCTTCTCCCATTGAGCCAAGAATAGATTGGCATAACTAGGGGCGAATCTGGTACCCATGGCGGTGCCAGTGCGCTGTACATAGAACTCGCGCTCAAATGAAAAATAATTATGAGCCAATATGTATTGAACACCCCCCAATAGGAATTGTAATTGGTCTGTAGATAGTGTAGCATCTCCTGATATTTGCTCATACAGTGATCGTATGCCTTGAGCATGATCGATCACCGTATATAGAGATCCAACATCCAGCGTCCCCAAGATCCCTCCGTTGACCCATTCAATGGTCTCTAACGTTTTGATGATATCAGTGGTGTCACAAATATATGATGGCGTTTTCTTGACATAGGGTTGAAGCCACTGATCAATGTATTTGGATAAATTACATGAAATAGATTCTATCCCAGATACTATTGGGCGACCTGGAGGTTGTTGTAAATTTTTATGGATCTTGGGGATGCAATAAAACATCGGAATCCTCTTCTCAGTGTCCAAAATGAATCGAGCCTCTTGGTTAGATAAAAAACCCACTTTTTGTCCCATCTCACAATAGGTCTTTAAGATCTTGTAATATTTCTCTGTGGGATCTCCTTTTAATTTTTGATAGGTCTCCTGTGACCCTAGTTGTCTATAGCACTCTCTCAAGTAATCTGCTGTATTTTGTACTACTACCGTCCCACCCTTGTCAGCCGGCCTAATTATAATATCGTTCGCCTCTTGCAGCGATTCAATAGCCCTAATTTCCCCTTTATTTAGGTTTGTATTTATTCTCCGGCTCTTAATTCTTCTCAAGTCCCGCTCCACATTATTTTTGAACGCGGCCATTTCATTACTAATCTCCTGTCTGGGGAATTTTTTCGATCTAGCCTTTAAATCAGTATGTTGATATTTACTGGTATTCCCTTCCATGTCCATTTCTCTATTAATGGTTTTTTTTTTAAAATATTTCTTAAGACACAACCGTCTTATGAACTTTTCCACCCCAATATATGTGGCGAACTTGTCAAGGGGATTTGTAGGGGCGAACTTTAGACCCTTGTTCAATAACTGAACCTGGGTCTCGGTCAGTAAAGTGTCACTGATATTTATTACGTTAGTCGTTGGTTGTATGGGCGTCTGTGATTCCTTCTTAAGTGAATGTCGTCCTCTTCGTATTCTCCGTTGAACTCGTGTCGTTTCACCCTGGTTTGTGTTGGTATATATTCGTGTTCTGTGTTCTGATAATGCCTGTGTTTCTGTCTCTGTGCATGTGATGAGTCCCTCTGTTCTGTGCATATTCCCTCGGACGTTCCCTCAAATTGTAATCGTGACCCTGTCCCTGTGTTTTGTAATTGTGTTTCCTTGTATCCTTTCGTGGTTGAGTTGGGGTGCGAGTGCTCCTCGTTTGTGCTTTGTGATGTGGAGGGGTGAAATTTTAAAAATGCGGTGTCATAAGTGTTTCAAATCTATTGGAGATACTGACATTGTCATATTGTATCCCCTGTGTATTGACGTGCTCAACTTCCCTCTGTTTATACATTTCAGTGACTTCTCTTTTCTCCATATAGTGTAACTTCCTGGACTTTTTTCCTATTATCTCTCTTTCTAATACGTCCAGATTTTTGCAGATCCTCTCGTGCCATTTTCGAAGTATATCAGTGTCTGAGAATTTTTCTATCTCTCTTCATTTCCTCTGTCATTTGTGTCCTTCTTCTAATAATCATTTGTACCAGTGTTTCTGACTGAGTTTTCAGGAACGCATACCATTCTTTTTTAAATTTGTCATCCACCAAGTCCGATGCTGGTATCTTGGTGAGTGTCAAACCCTTAGGGATGAGGCCCTTATCTAAATATTGTGTAAGTGACCTAATTCCCCACTTATTGCGTACCTGACGTTGCAAAGTCTTCTCCAAAATCTTAAAAACATCATCCATTGATCTTTCCGTTCCTATTGATACTTCACCTTCCACATTGAAGGTAAATGTATCTATCTTTTTGTATTTATTATCTAAGTGTTCCCAAATGTCCATCTCGAAGAGAGGAGAGCTCAACTGCAAACGGTGATAAAATAAGGATACTTGCAAAAATACAGCAGCTCACCGAATGGATAAGGTGCTCACCTTCAGGTCCCACCCTCAGGACCTTAGGGATAAACTGGAATATAACTAATATGAAGGGGCACACTCACAAGGGAACCACAATAATATCAGAAAATTATGGACTTTATTAGTCTAAAACCATACCCCTAAAAATATAGATATAATCATACACACACTTAAGCACACTTGTAAACAATATACTAGGACTGTAAACAACCGTTGGCGTGTACACCAGCGTACCGGCAATGTCCCAATACATGTTACTAATCAGTATCGTAGTAATGTGGCCGCAACCACAATGCCCGATATAATTGCAGTGGGCAGTGAGAGTCAAAGTGTTACTGATCAGTGTCGTAGTAATGTGGCCGCAACCACAATGCCCAATATATATTGCAGTGGGCAGTGAGAGTCAGAGTGTCCAAGCACCGCAAGTGCCACAACTGGTGCCAAATACAGATACGTCCAATTGTTATAGTGAACACACTTTGCTTCACAGAAGATGAGTACACTTTGCTTCACAGTAGATGAATATGACTTATAATGCTCACATCTGAGCCCGGTCTTACCCCTCTTCACTGCTATCCGCAGCGTTGTATCCAGGCGGCCGTGCACTCACAGCGTCCCACGTGATGTGCTGGCCTTACGTGGCGTCCCACGTGACCTGGTTGTCCAGGGAACCGGTGCGGCGCTGTAGTGACGTCACAGTTTAGCGACCATTCTTTCCAGCTCTTAGATTTAAGCCGGGATTCCTTGCTGTGTAAATTATTTCCTTTACTTCCGAGCTTGCTTCTTCTTTCTTTATACTAGTCCCACGCTCACTCTGTAATGCCAGATGCGTTTCAGGGTGTAACACCCCTTCCTCACTGGCCAACTGAGTGAGCGGATCCTCACTCCTTATAAATGAAATGTCTTTACCCACAATCCCACATTGTTCTGTGCAATCAATAATCTCTGGATTGGATTTCAATCATCATGTGTGTATCTTCATGGATTAAAACAATAAATAGCCCAATATACATGGTCTTAACATTCAAATGGTTAAAAATTGTTAATAATAGTTAAAAACTCACATAGGAGAAAACTGCAAGGTCTACCACCATTTTTCAGAAAAAACGCATCAAAAGCGCATAAAAAACGCATCAGTGTAAATTAGGTCATATATGCGTTTTTTGCCTACATGTGTGCAATTTTTCCTTCAAATAATTATGACCCACCCCTCATAGTCTATTCTTGTGTTGTTCAACTTAGAAGGCTCTATTGTTCTTTATCAGAAGAGGAGGTAGAATCCAATAATTACCGAGAGTTTGGCTAAAGGACACATAAGACCTTCCAAATTTCCAATGGCAGCAGGGTTTTTCTTTCTTAAAAAAAAAGGATGGAACTCTTAGGCCATGTCTGGATTTCCGTGAGCTCAATCGGATTACTGTCCGTGATCCTTAAACCCTTCCTTTCATTCCTAATTTGTTTAACCAGATTGTTGATGCCAAGGTGTTCTCCAAGTTGGACTTAATGGGGGCATTTAAACCGGTCAGGATCAAGGAAGAGGATGAATGGAAGACGACTTTTAATACCCCAGAGGGTCACTTTGAGAACCTGGTCATGCCTTTTGGGTTGACTAAAGCTCCTGTGGTTTTCCAGCATTTTGTGAATGAAATTTTTCAACACCTGGTCGGGAGGTTTGTTGTCGTGTATTTGAATGACATACTAATTTATTCTCCAGATGTGGAGACTTATCAGGATCACGTTAGACAGGTGTTACAGATTCTAAGAGATAATAAATTGTACACAAAATTAGAGAAGTGTGTTTTTGCTGCACAAGACTACAAGAGGTGCAATTCTAACCGCTGTCATTTTCAGGTTTTCAAATGGATCCAGAGAAAGTCTGTGCTGTTTTGGACTGGGATCGACCCGAAAATCTGAAGGCTCTTATGCGGTTTTTGGGGTTCACCAACTAATACTGAAAATGTATTTAGAACTATTCGACAGTGGTGAAACCATTAACTGACATGACTAAGAAAGGGAAGGATGTCTCAGTGTGGTCTGATTTGGCATTGCAAGCCTTTTCTGCGGTTAAGGAGCGCTTCTCTTCTGCCCCTATATTGGTGCAGCCGGATGTATCACAACTTTTCATTGTGGAAGTTGGCGCGTCCAAGGTGGGGGTAGGAGCAGTTTTATTGCAGGGCCCATCACCTGGTAAATCGCACCCATGTGCCTTTTTCTTTAAAAAAGACAGTTATTCTGGTGGGAAGACAGTTATTCTGGTGGTAGTTGATCGTTTTAGTAAAATGGGGCACTTTATAGCATTGCCTGGCCTACCTAATGCTCAAACACTTGCGCAGGTGTTTGTTGACAACATTGTGAAACTTCATAGCATTCCCTCTGACGTGGTCTCGGTTCGTGGGACTCAGTTTGTATCCAGATTCTGAAAGGTGTTCTGTACTCAGCTGGGTACAACTGTCTTTTTCTTCTGCTTTTCATCCTCAGACGAATGGAAAGATGGAGCACACTAATCAGAGTCTGGAAACTTACTTAAGATGTTTTGTCTCTGAGAACCAGGAGGAATGGTCCTCGTTTTTGTCTATGGCAGAGTTTGCCATAAACAATCGTAGACAGGAGTCCACTGGTAAGTCGCCATTTTTTGGGGCATATGGGTTCCAACCGCAATTTGGCACATTCTCTGGTTCGGATACTTCCAGTATCCATAAGGAGGAAGGTTTTTCATCATCATTGTATTCTATATGGCGGAAAATTCTAAATAACTTGATGAATATGGGCAACAAGTATAAACGTGTGGCTGAGAGGAAACGTATGAATGACTCCTGACTCCTGTTTTTCCTTCCCTTTGGAGGAACAGGTTGACTCAGTCCTGAAATTAGTTCCAGGGTCCTATAGGGTGAGATAGGATTCTAGGTATTCAGTGTATGAACTTGCTTAACTTTGGGGCCTGTTCATACTGGTAGTCTGTCAGGACTGGAGTTAGGGTTCTCTCTAGGAGGTGTCCATCTTCCTTCCATAGTTTCCAGGCCTTATTCCTGTATGCCCTTTCCCTCCTATGCTCGTTGTGGTTGTTACCTCCCACACACAAGCGTGACAATAGTATTCGACCATGTTAACATCCTTTTTTTTATTTTTATTTGAAAAATAACACCTGATGTGCCGATGCAGCTTACTGCTATAATACCCCTAGATTCAATCACCCTTTGTTTACTTGTTTATGTGTTATATTATATTAACTATAATCACATCAGATTTTTTATTTTTTTTTGTATTTCAAATACTAATGGCATCCAGTAGGTCTAATCTAGAGAAGAGCATTATTGGGAAAATTTTGGCAAATTTTCTGTCGCATCTCATCATTTAAGCCTCCATTGTCTTCTATGTGAGTGAAAGCTCCGTAATAGGAAATCATCCACTGGTTAACTGCCAGCGAAGCAAAACATCCCTTATTTGCCCATATAGGTAGTCTGGCCAAAAGTTTATGTGAATAATTCTTGTTTTTGCCTGGCTGAGAAGAACTGTTTTGCGTTGAGTTCTTCCCATGCCACATCACCAGCCACCTCCATTCGTTTCACGTTTCCCTTTTATAAGCCACAAACAGACGTTTTATCTTTAATACGTTTATAATAGCTGCATTTAAATGAGCATAGAAAACCATTTCCCTTGCCTTGATAATGGCATAGGTTATTGTATTTCATCCATGATGAGGCTAACTCCGGCATCTCATCAGCTTGGTTCTCTATGATTCCTTGAGATGATGCTCTTTTGAAATAGGTGTATTAGTTCCCTAATAAATATTACAGAGGGATACAGGAGGCAGCTTTTTGATACTGGACACGCAATTATGGTCAATCTAATATACAGAGTTGCTTATGTGAGTTGAAAACCTGAGGAACCCAACACCTCCCAGGTGCCATCGAAGGACTTTTTTCTTGTCTTTTTTTGTACAAAAAATGTAGTTATTAAACTCAGCATGGGAGACAATCTGAAACAGGATCTTCATCAATCAGATTAACTACTTTCAAAGATGAAAGCAGACGTGGCACAGTGTGAGCCTGAGCAGATATTTATCAAAAGCCATATTAATAACCACTTTCAGGCTTCTTCTGACAGCCTCATCTTAGCTTCCATGTTTAACATTTTAGTATCATATGTTTTTGTCAGAATGAAGCTGCTAAGAGCATCAATTAATTAATTCCTCTGAAGTGTGGTTTGGAAAGGTAATAAAGTAACATCCCAAGGGTCTTCTTTAGCAATAATCATAAGCATGTCTCTAGTGATGCAATTTCTGACACAATGTAGACTCGGGGTTTGATCTGGGAACATTTGCAGTAAATGTTTTTTAGTAAACCGGGTGCCCCTGGAATATTAACAAGCTCTTCCACCCATGAGATATGAATTTACCCAGAAGAATGTAGCATTTACAGCCTGTAGGCTACTATTGGTGGTAGTGGTTGGGTGATAATATATTTTCTAATGAAGTCACATTCAACATTTAACATGGATAGATCATCTACACCACATCTCCATGCATCTTCATTATTGTGTAGGACAAGAGAAGTGACAGAGGAATAACATGTTGCTCCTGGGCCCAAGCACAAAATCTGTGCCAAGTTCCTCACCTATCCTGGGTCATTTAGAGTAGCCTTTGGGTTGCCTCAGTGACCATGGCCCGGTGGTAACTGCTACCTCTGCATTCACTGTAGCTACACCCATGCTTAGAGTCCATGCAAAGACCTTTTGGATGTGGCACCATATTAAGGAGTAGATATATATACTATATACACAACTATCGTAGAATAGATATTATCAGGGATGGTTTGTTGTCCTCATTTTGGTCATGCATACCTCCCCTCTGTCCAAGGTTTTTAACTGAAATAAAACTGTTTACTACCAACCAAATGTATTTTGTAGGCCTAAGCCCAATAGAGAAACGGAAGAGGAAAGGTGGCGACCCGACACTTGGCACCTACACTGGTCAGATGTTTTGGGCAGTGATCAGCTCCGGGAATTATATACTGGATGAAAGTCTCTGTCCTCTGGTTAGCCTCCAAAACTCGTGTATTGGGAGCTTGGGAACTAAGTTACAGTACCCCAGCAAGCCTACTACATAACGTATGGAGCCTTCCAGATCTCTCCACTGCATAGTCTGATGGCTGCCCAAAACAGTTGATTGGTGGGGGTGCCAGGTATCAGACTCCTATCAGTCTCATATTGATGACCTATCCTGAGGATATCACCTTAACTAAGGTTAGGCCTTCAATATCTAATTGCTGGAAAACCCCTTTAACATTACAGTTCACTGAAAATAAGAGGTCAAGCCCAGAAAACAGGCCTCTACCATTATCCTTTCTCCATCAAATTTTACAGTAGGCACTGTTTCAGCACATAGTGATCTCCAGGCATGTTTCAAACCCCAATACATTCATCAGACTGACAGAAAATGAAATGTGAGCCCTTACTGTACAGAAAACGCCATGAACACAATCTATCTAGACTGATATATGAAATGAAATGAATTCTGCACTCTACTCTGTAAGTACATGCATCCATGGAACTTAAATGGACACCACTATTTGTGGCATAATTTTCACGGAAATGATTTGGTTTTAATTTTCCTAATAAAGTAGGACATCTAGAAGCAGGCAGAATGATTGATGTTCAGTGTTTTCCCTAGATTTGATTTAGTTTAAATATAGCACATAGATAAAAAAAAAAACAATTGTAAAGAAATAAAAAGTGCAAAAACATAGTAATGGTTATATGACATTTCATTTTCAATTTCCAAATGTCCTGGACAATCTGAAAACAATAAATTGCATTTCTGAAATATATATTTTTTATTTTTTACCAAATGCTGCATGGGTGATTTTTCAGTTTAATGCTTAAATATTTTTTGTTTATCTGCCTATCTATAGAGCTTACAGCTATAAAGACTTTATTTAAAGGAAATGTTTCCCCAGAAAAGAAATTTTTATTTGAATGAAGTTTTTATTATGCATATTTTATGCAAGTATTCACATAAAAGATGTCTGGATTTATTGCGGTTTTCCCAATGCTGACTACAGAAGACACATTTGACTGATATATCCTTTTCTTCTGCAGATCATTTGTCAGCTTTACTGTATAGGCTGGGACAGATGAGCAGAGTCATCTCATGATGGTATCATTAGTAGTGTTGATCCCGAATATTAGAATCGCTATTTTTTTTTTGTGAATTTTGCCACTTCGAGAATTTGCGAAGATGTAGAATATAGTGCTATATATTAGTATTTGCAAATATTCTAGTTTTTTTTTTTATCAGTACCCTTCTTTCCTGCTTGTGGGCCAATGAGAAGACTGCAATGTTTTTGTCTGATCTTAGCAACATCCCTAGCAACCAATAGGAAAGTTGCCTACCCCTCGCAGGTTAACAGCAGCTCAGATTAGAGACCAGGTCAATGCCACACAGAGTTCTAGCAGCAGACACATCTCTAGAACAACTGTTAAGAGGAAACTGTGTGAATCAGGCCTTCATGGTAGAATATCTGCTAGGAAACCACTGCTAAGGACAGGCAACAAGCAGAAGAGACTTGTTTGGGCTAAAGAACACAAGGAATGGACATTAGACCAGTGGAAATCTGTGCTTTGGTCTGATGAGTCCAAATTTGAGATCTTTGGTTCCAACCACCGTGTCTTTGCGCGACGCAGAAAAGGTGAACGGATGGACTCTACATGCCTGGTTCCCACCTGTGTGAATCTACAATTTTCATAGTCATGAAAATAAAGAAAACTCTTTGAATGAGAAGGAGTGTCCAAACCTTTGGTCTGTACTGTATAATACAGATAGTTAGTGGGAGATAGTCAGTGTAGGTTATATCCTGATATAGTGTAGCTGATAGGGTCCAGTGCAGGGTGTTAGGTAGTGTGATAGGTTCTGCTGTCCATACATACATACATACAGACATAGTGCTGTGATGTCACAAGTTTACAACAATATTTACTGCACCAATAATAATAAGTAGTCAGACCTGCTAAAATGTGAAGTTGCACGTATTGCACAAAAATATGAGCATCATTAGATGCCGATTTGTATAATCGTGAATATATTGGGGCACTGTATCTGCATATAAATGTATTGTAATGTTCTGCCATTTTCTCCAGTCTCTAGCTTAAAGCCGGCTTGAAAAATGTAGCAAAAGTGACCCACGCCTGTATTGCGCGCGCATTACATGAATATTACATTGTCAATTTTTGCAATCAAGAAAATAATCGCAAATTCTCAAATTTGCTAATTTATGACGAATATTTGCCCAAATATTTGCGAAATATCGCAAATTTGAATATTGCCCCTGACGCTCATCACTAATCATTAGAGGGACAGCAAGACAATGAGAATTCTATAGTATTACAGCATGTCTAGATAAGGCAGGATTGTAACTATATATATACTGAGAGAGAGAGATACATAGATAGATATGTAGATTCCCTGCTACTCTATCGATACACCAAATTCTAGAAGGAAGAATATGCCTAAAACATGGTTGCCCACAAGGGACATTTTTTTATTAAACACTATAGCTACAATATTTAATAAAAGCAATGTAGCATTATGCAGTTCCCTGTGAAATCAATGGGCTGTCTGTGAAAAGTATGAGAGTACCAGGTTCCCCAGGGTGAGAGGTGCCCTTTCTTCCTGCTCTCCATTATGATTATTAGATGAGGACCCTGACTGGGGGAATCCCCTCTGAGATTAGATCTGATTCCTTGGGATCTAAGCAGAGGGATAACTTGTCTTTAGCTTAGAATGAAAAATATATACCCTTTGTACTCTACCTAATGTATATTAAGTAGTGACCCTGACCTCCGGCAGTGGGATAACTGTCATATCGTCTTGTGTTTTGTCATCATCCTTTCCGTCGGCTGGAAGAGGACACCTAGTGGGGCTGTCAGGACTCGTAGAGATTTACCACTTTAATACTGGTTAATTAAGATGGAAAAAGCTTCTAGATGTTTGTCAGGTTACATTTTCAGCTCCATTTTACCACTCAATTCTCATACTGTGCTATTATTCCATTGTGACTTTGATCAGAAAAAAGTGAAGAACGAATTCCATAATGTTTGTTTCACTTTCTTTCTGATAGTTCTTGTTGGCTCTTCACATTTTGCAAATCTTCCCTTGAAATTATAAGAAGTAGTAGAAACTAAATGAAATAAAACTGTGATAATTGTAATTTTATATCATTGAATTTTCTATATATATTTTATTTTATTTTTTACATTTACACTTACGTACATATTACATACATATTGTACTTTTAATTTCAGATTTTTACAGTAGATATTACAGTAGATTTGTGTAATATTTGATAACTTTAATTTATAGTTTTACAGTGTTAAAGCTTTACTTCTTGTCTTCAGGTATTTTGAAATACTTGTTTTATTGGAAGTTTTAATTTTATTGGAATATTGGAATTCTTTTTTAAGACCTTTTTTTGTCACTTTTTAGTAACTGGTCGTTGATAAAGAATCAAATACCAATTGAGAACATTGTTGTGTGTTTATCAATGCATTCATTTTCACAGCTTTATATCATGTGTACCATATTCCTCAATGTACTCCTTATTTAAATGCTTATCCTATTACTAATGTAAAAAAAGATAAAAATCAGAATCATATAGCACATGACTAGTGATGAGTAGTGATGAGCGGCAGGGGTCATAATTAAATTGGCGATATTTCGCGAATATTTTGTAGAATATTCTGCGAATATTTGCAAATTCGAATATTCGTTATATTCTACTCGGCAATGTAATGATCGCGTAATATGCAAATATTACGCGATCAATACAGGCGTGGGCCAAAAAGGAATATATAGCACTATATTCGATATAGTGCTATATATTTGTTTTTAAAAATATTCGTCATTATTTTCCATCTGAAGTCAAGCAACTTAAGCAGGGAGGAATCATACCTTCAAATGGAAAAAAAATGCTGAATATTCTAAAAAATTAATATATAGCACTATATCGAATATACTGCTATATATTCCTTTTTGACCCACTCCTGTATGGATCGCCTAATATTCGCATTTTACGCGATGATTACATTGCTGATTTTTCGAGTAAAAAAAAAAAGACGAATATTCGAAAACGAATATATAGCACTATATTCGAAATTCTCGAGGTTGCGATATTCGCGATAAATATTTGTAATTTGAATATTCGCTCTCAACACTACACAAGACAATCGCTTTCTAACAAAGTTAGAACCAGCCCTGCACCTCACATGTATCCAGAGATCTCCCAATTCATTGCTCCAAACGCTCTGCTACATGGATTCAAATCGGCAGTGCTGTGAGTGTGTCCTTTCTCACAACATATATTTTTCACCTAAGTGCCCCATTTGTAGACCCAAGCCACTCAATACACCCTTTCTTGTCTTGCTTCCTCTTGATTGACAGAGGTAGGTTCCTGCATGAAGGAGAGGGAGGGGCTGACAGAGGAAGCAGGAAACGAAAGGGTGCACAGAGTGGTTTTGGGCCTGCCCTTGGTGCACTTAACTGCTCATTTGCATATCCTTGAAAGTTATTTTTCTCCAGAATGGACCAACAGGTCGCTAAGTGAAAAGTCTCATTACATTTAGCTAAGCTAGACCTACAAGACTGGCAACATGAGGGGAGGAATCGAATGGTAATTCCCATTCCTGTTGCCAACCACTGCCAACCATACCCCACCTGCTGGTGTACAAAGTGTATAGCATGACATTACATTACAAACCATTTACAACAGTAGTACTGCACAAATATTAGACCTCAACATTTGCTTTATGTATTTACCATTTTTCAATTTTTTAAAGATCGTTTTTTGTTTTAACATGAAATAAAATGTTATATCTGTTGCAGAAAATAAATGAGCATTTCAGTTTCGATCTCTTGACATCTTCTTGCACATTTAAACAATGTAACGCCCACCTGTGTTGACTTTGAGAAAATCAGGAGGAGGTGCGGAACATCTTGACACGTTGTTCAGTGTCTTCATTTCCACTGACACCTGCAGAAGTCCTCGAATTCCATGTGGCCTGACATAGCTACAGATTCACCTCCGCATGTTGTAGCGCTATTTTTTTGTGCTTTGGATTTTCTTGGGTAATGTACTTTGATGGTGTGTTTGCTGCACATTGATTATTCACATGAAATATGCTTTTTGATGCCTTCATCACTGGAGGAAGTGGAATCAGGTGTGAAGAAGTGATTGTTATATCACGGTACAAGTCAGAACAAGGCTGACAGGTCCCATTGTGTTCCACTTAGCTACCTGCTGGCGGTAGGGAGGTGAGACAGGTTTCTGCCATTCTTCCAATCTCCAGGTGTGATTTAATATTGTGCTGCTTCCAAAGTTATCAATTCACTAAGGTCAGAGAATAACTTACAATTTTCTTGAGTTGCTCCTGCACCGAGTGTCCTAGACTTGAACAATAGATATCAAGAATGCAGGTAATATATAGTATCCAGATGTGCCATACCTTACCGCTCCTCTTGGCTCCACATATCCCGAGATGAGTGGAGCGAGAAGACCAGCTATAAAAAAAAACACATAGTTGTGGTTCATAGGAGTTGTTTATGCTGCATGTGTCCATATGCGGCCACCAAATAGTTATGATGTGAATTGCACCCTGGCAAGGGTTTGGTAAGTTTTCACAGTAATGTATTGAATTTGCATCATGAGCAGTTGGAATCCTTAAAGGGGTTTGAGGAATTCAAACATAACTGTGAATGTGGCCTTACTTTTCAGCTAATTTTATTAAAGGGGTTGTCTCATCAGAGACATTGGTGGCATAGTACTAGGACCCCACCTATCTCTGGAATGGGACACCTGAAGTGTTCATAGAAATCAATTAAAAGTGCACTGCCCAAGCGCGGCTGCTGCACATCCATTTCCATAGCCGAGCACTGGCTTGGCTATCTCTGGCAGTCCTATAGATGTGAATGGAGTGGTGGCTGCGCTTGCACAGTGCATTTTTCTATGATTTCTATGGGACTTCTGAAAATAGCCGAGAATGCTTGCTTGGGGGCTCTTTCTGGAGAAAGGTGTAGGTCCCAGTAGTGACATTGTTGGCTTATACTCGAACATTTGCAGAAAGTTAAGGCCACATTCACAGTTACATTTGAATTCCAGTAGCTTGACCAAGCTGAGGGTCAGGCTACTGGATCCCACTTTATCCCGTCTTACCAGATACGACCGTGTACCATTGATCCCCATTGACTATAACGGGACCCAGCGGTGATCCAGCCGCTTTCCCGGCATGAATGATGCTGCATGCATTGGTTTATGTCCTGCTGACATTCGTCATTTGTGAAATTTTCTTCCCTACACCTGGTCTGGGATCTCACAAGGGCTACACAGATACAACAGGACTTTGCTTCCTTTTTGGTTTTTGTATCGCCGCATAACTTTTATATTTTTCATTCTACGGAGCTGTGGGAGGGCATAACAGGGCGCCGAAGGCGCACTCGGTCTCCCATCAGCCGCAGACCTGCTGCTTAGCTACGGGAGCGAGGATCTGTGTTTGGCCTCGTTCCCAGGGCGGCTTTTGCTAACTGTGAGAGGCTCCCTGCTCCTAGGTCTGCCTTGAGCGCCGAGCTGATCACTCGGTGCTCGACTTGTTTGTCTGTTGGTCACGTGACGCTGGCCACGTCACATGACCCTCACTCCCCGCTATAAATACAGGCAACCTGCTGGCTACAGGTTGTCTGTGATTTTGGTCCCTTAGGCTGTGTATTATTATTGTTATTAAGCTTACCTTTGGATTTGACCCTTGATCTGCTTCCTGACACCTCTTCTGCCTGCTCCCTGAACCTTGGCGCTACCTCTCAGAGTTTGACCTCGGCTTGCTTTTGGATTTTGTCTTTGCCTCTTCTCTTGTACTGACATGACCTCCTGGACTGACCCCGGCTAGTTGACCCGCCTTGCCCTGCCATTTTTGGTGGTTCCTTGCTTGTTCCACCTCTCTGTCCGCTCTAGTGCTACCTCTCATTGGCTGTCCGCTTCCCTGCTGTCTCTATCTCTCTGCTTGCACTTACTCAGGTCAGGGACTGTCGCCCAGTTGCGCCCCGTCACCTAGGGCGGGTGGTGCAAGTAGGCAGGGACAGGGCACCAAGTGGCAGCTCAGGGGATGCACCTCCGCTATATCTTTATACCCGCAACTCTACCCCGTGACAGGGGGTACATAAATAACACTTTTTGATCATTTTTATTCACCTTTTTTCGTGGTAAATTCTAGTATATTTTTTTTTTGGAAGCCTCAATACAATAGCAACCTACAAAGAACTATCCAAGAGAATAAAGGCAGCACCCATCAAATATACATAAAGTCATAGATTATTAAGAAATACAATAATTACAATCAATGATGAATAGTATAAAGGAAAAAAACATCAGATCATGGAAACAGTACCCATAAAGTGCTGTACCAAGTACAAGACCCCCACACTCCCCCAAGAGGTAAAAAATATGCCAGTTGGGGGTGTGTACCTCTACAGTCTAAAAATTGCAGCACTGATTGGATAGAGTGAGTCTGTGCAGGTACACCCCCCCCCCCGCCCCCCAACTGGTTACCTCCGCTCTGTACCCTTACTGCAGACAAATCATTCATAACTTCTAGTAGAAATAATAAATGAATTGCACAACATAGAGACATAAGAATAGATGCTCCAGAATTGTTTTTACATGGGGAATTCATGAAGCTATTAAAACAGGCATGTCAGGAGCGGGGACAGGTCCGCTTTAAGACCCTTGTGTACATAGATTGGCGGTAATGTAATTAAATGTCTCAGGACCCCTTTTTCATGATCAGTGGGTGTTCCAGCAGTCAGAGCCCAGCAATCTGATATTTATCACCGATCCTGTAGATAGGCAATAGGTCATTATGGTCAGACAACCCTTTTAATTATAATGTAGATTATGTGCAATCTGAGGAGGTTACGATTTGATAAATTTCATGCCAGACATTTATGCTTAAAGGGGTTAAAGGGTTTGTCTCACTTCAGTAAATGGCATTTATCATGCAGTTACTACAAGGAACTTACTAATGTATTGTGATTGTCCATATTGCCTCCTTTCCATCACATTATACACAGCACATATCCATGATTACCACTGTGTAATCCAGCAGCGGTGGCCGTGCTTGCACACTATAGGGAAAGGCTGGAAGTGCGCATAGGCCAACACCTTTCCCTATAGTGTGCAAGCACGGCCACCGCTGCTGGATTACACGGTGGTAATAACCACGGATATGTGCTGTGTATAATGTGATGGAAGGGAGGCAATACGGACAATCACAATACATTAGTAAGTGCCTTGTATTAACTTTCTCTACATGATAAATGCCAATTGCTGAAGTGAGACAACTCCTTTAAGTGTGCTACACTTTAATAGGGTTAGGCAAAAAATGTGCGTGCATTGCATGTTTCTGACTGACTTAAGAGCAGGATATCCATACATGTGTAAGGCTACTTTAGCACTTGCGGTAGCAGGGTTCAGCAGGCTATTCCAGTGGGGGAACAGCCTGCCAGATCCGTGCTTACGTGCCGCTGGAGGTCAGCTCCGGCTCTATTCACTATAATGGGGGCGGGCAAGAAGTCCAGCCTCAGCACGGCAAAAATGCCGGACCGTTTTAATGCAGGTGTGAAAGTAGCCTAAATTCTGCCACATGTATGTTTGTGCATGTTGCTGTGACTGTCCGCCATTATACTTCATCTGTAATATTTCTGTTATAGCTGTAATGGCTCATGAACACGACCGTTGGATGTTTTGTAGTCTGCAAATTGCGGATCCGCAAAACATGGATACGGGGTGTGTGCATTCCACATTATGTGGAACAGAACAGCCTCTAATAGAACCGTCCTGATCCTGGTCTGTAATGCCAACAATAATAGGACATGTTCTATCATTTTGCGTAACGGCCATGCGGACATATAGGCATGGAAATCACATGGAGTCATTTCCGTTTTTTGCGGTCCCATTGAAGTGAATGGTTCCACATACAGGCTGCAAAAAAAATAAAATATGTATGGACACAGAATATTTTTTTTTGTGTGCAGGAGCCCTAAGGTGGGCCCCCAGAATCAGTTACGCTGGTGGACCCTATGTACCCCAGTCCGACACTATTCCCCGCTGAGGTGTACAGACATTGTCATCCCATGATCTAATTATTGGACGTCACGATGCCTGATAGAGGGAGCTTCCTCTCTCTAAACCTCTTAGATGCTGCAGTCGCTATTGACTGTGGCATCCAGATCAGCATGTCTGCTGACCCAGGCCATTAGATTGGAAGCCCAGACCCATGCAGCTCTTACACTAGGCAGCTGTGATGGTGGCATAGAAAAGGACTCGCTAATGAGAACCATAAAAAGGCATATTGGTGGGCACTAACGGGATAAGAAGTTGTATGATGTCATAGAGACAAACAGTGCATTAGCTGAGTACTGCTGTAAATTAATGAGAAAGTGCCATAAAATGACTTTAAATCAAGTATTTTTTTATATTGAATATATTTTGTAAGAACTTTTGGTGGTTGCTTCTAATTTACTATGAAACCTCCTTTCAAAATGTAAAAATTGTAAATGTTGTAGTTTTCCCATCACTATTTATAATAGTTAATGTCACAGCTCACCTCCTCCCCTTCCCTGCAAAATAGCATTTGGACAGGTCACAGAGCATGCCCACAACTCTTCCATAGAAGTCAATTATTAAAAAAGGAATACTTTAACCACTTACCGACTACTTGTTGATTATTTACTTCCAGACACTCGACATACAGTAGATATAAAAAGTCTACACACCCCTGTTAAAATGTCAGGTTTCATGTAAAAAAATTGAGACAAAGATAAATAATTTCAGAAATTTTCCACCTTTAATGTGACCTATAAACTGTACCACTCAATTGAAAAAGAAACTGAAATATTTTAGGTGGAGGGAAGAAAACAAAAAATAAATAAAAATAATGTGGTTGCATAAGTGTGCACACCCTCTTATAACTGGGGATGTACCTGTTTTCAGAATTAAGCAATCACATTCAAAATCATGTTAAATAGGAGTCAGCATACACCGGCCATCATTTAAAGTGCCTCTGATTAACCCCACATAAAGTTCAGCTGCTCTAGTTGGTCTTTCCTGAAATTTTCTTAGTCGCATCCCACAGCAGAAGCCATGGTCCACAGAGAGCTTCCAAAGCATCAGAGGGACCTCATTGTTAAAAGGTATCAGTCAGGAGAAGGGGACAAAAGAATTTCCAAGGCATTAGATAAACCATGGAACACAGTGAAGACAATCATCATCAAGTGGAGAACATATGGCACAACATCCCCACAGTGAAGACAGCCATCATCAAGTGGAGAAAATATGGCACAACAGTGACATTACCAAGAACTGGACGTCGCTCCAAAATTGATGAAAAGATAAGAAGAAAACTGTTCTGGGAGGCGACCAAGAGGCCTACAGCAACATTAAAGGAGCTGCAGGAATATCTGGCAAGTACTGGCTGTGTGGTACATGTGACAACAATCTCCCGTATTCTTCATATGTCTGGGCTATGGGGTGGAGTGGCAAGACAAAAGGCTTTTCTCACAAAGAAAAACACCCAAGCCAGGCTACATTTTGCAAAAACACATCTGAAGTCTCCCAAAAGCATGTGGGAAAAGGTGTTATGGTCTGATAAAACAAAGGTTGAACTTTTTGGACATAATTCCAAAAGATATGTTTGGCGCAAAAACAACACTGTACATCACCAAAAGAACACCATCCCCACAGTGAAGCCTGGGTGTGGCGGCATCATGCCAAGGGGCTGTTTTTCTTCAGCTGGAACTGGGGCCTTAGTTAAGCTAGAGGGAATTATGAACAGTTCCAACTACCAGTCAAAATTGGCACAAAACCTTCAGGCTTCTGCTAGAAACCTGAACATGGAGAGGAACTTCATCTTTCAGCATGACAACGACCCAAAGCATACATCCAAATCAACAAAGGAATGGCTTCACCAGAAGAAGATTAAAGTTTTGGAATGGCAAAGCCAGTGCCCAGACATGAATCCGATTGAAAATCTGTGGGGTGATCTGAAGAGGACTGTGCCCAGGAGATGCCCTCGCAATCTGACAGATTTGGAGGGTTTTTGCAAAGAAGAGTGGGCAAATATTGCCAAGTCAAAATGTGCCATGCTGATAGACTCGTACCCAAAAAGACTGAGTGCTGTAATAAAATCTAAAGGTGCTTCAGCAAAGTGTTAGTTTAAGGGTGTGCACACTTATGCAACCATATTATTTTATTTTTATATTTTTTCTTCCCTTACCTAAAAGATTTCAGTTTGTTTTTCAATTGAGTTGTACAGTTTATAGGTCACATTAATGGTGGAAAAAGTTCTGAAAATGATTTATCTTTGTCTCATATTTTTACATCACAGAAGCCTGACATTTTAACAGGGGTGTGTAAACTTTTTATATCCACTGTATCTCTTCACAATTTTTTTCAAAACTCCTGGCAGAGACTGCAGCTGCACACTATTTGTGCAGCTGCGGGAGCAGGTTGCTGACTGTCAGTGACCGACATGCTTCCCTTATGGAAGGCAGGGACAGTTTTCAACCGTTGCTGCCTTCTCTTTACTCTATACACCATGCTCAATGAGGAGTGTGTAAAGATCAGAAGGCGGTGTATAGAGATCAGGAAGCGGTGCCAGCAGTCGTGTGATTGCTGGATATCAGGAGTCTGCATCAGCTGCTGAGTCTCAGCAGATTACTGTAACTCTGCAGTGCGGCTGTGCAGTGATGTATGATGTCTCTGGAGGCTGTATTCCCCCTGTAACTGACGCTAATATGTCAGTCCAAATTATTACAGGAGAAATCAGCAATATAAAAAGTGTAAAATTAAATGTTCAATAAAAAAAAAAAAAGACAACAAAATAAAAAAGCAATTAAAAAACTCCCACCACTGCAGCAACTATGCCTGCCCCCACCCACCATAATCCATACATCCCATATATAAAAATGCCGTTATGGAAAGAGGACATTGTAAAAAAAAAAATTTTAGTTGCACAATGTGCTATTAAAAAAATGTTTCCTGGTTATAAAAACTAAAAACTAAAAAAGTACTAAAATAAAAAGTCAAATCTCATATTTGAATGTATTTATTTAATATGTATTTTTTTTTAAATGTAACGTTCTATGTACCTTTTAGCAGATCCATCCAAACCTCTGATTTGTAAAACACCGTCCAGCACCGTCCAAGCCTCGAAGAACTTTTAGTGCTTCAAACTGCATCACCAGCACTTTTAATAATAAACAAGATATTCTGGTAAAGGGCGTCTTTATATTCTGCAAAAATTGAAGCCCGTTACTGGCTGGGAATTAGGTAGCTGTTTGCTAAGCTATCTGGTACTCAGAAGAAGCACTAAAGGTAAATTAAACCCTGTTGGACAGTGATAAATATTTTGCACAAGGGCGTTTGAAAATTGAATTCTTGTTCAAGTTGCTAATAAATGCAAATAAAAATAGATTTCATGATTTTATATATTACGGCATCGATAACTGCGCTGCATTTTTTGCATTTGTGAAAGACTGCAGCCATAACAACTATTTTATCAGCATAATTTACTTTATAGGCAATGATGGAAGATGACAGTGTTAAAAAAAAAAAAAAAACTCTACACTTTTCAATTTTTAGTAAGACAATCCATATGCTCTGTTTGGATATAAGGGAATTACTTTGCTTGTTGGAAAGCATCAGACATTCTAGTGGACCCAGCCCATTCATATATTACATGGTGTCTGTGCTGAGGGCTGCAAAATGCGGTCCACAATGAACAGCCACTTGCCGCGTGACCTCTGTTTGCGGATGCGGACCCATTGACTTGAATGGGTCCGCGATACGCAATATACGGCCAAAGATAGAACATGTTCTATCTTTTTGTGTTGCAGAGGCACAGACCAGAAAGCCCTAACTCCAAAGTTTCTTAAAAAATTTAAGTTTATTGATTGCAGAATAGTGTCTCTGACAAATAGATCTGCATCACAGTTACAGTTACTATATAAGTAGGGTTGAGCAAACCCGAACTGTAAAGTACCGAACTTTACGGAGTTCGGCACCCGAACCCGAACTCGAACATTTCAGTAAAAGTTTGGGTTCGGTGTTCGGGTAATATTAATATACCATTGGATCGGAGTTTTCTCCAATCCGATGGTATATTTTAACTTGAAGCGTCCCCATCACCATGGGAACGCCTCTATGTTAGAATATACCATCGGATTTGAGTTAGATCGTGAAAACTCAGATCCGACAGTATTTTCTAACACAGAGGCGTTCCCATAGTGATGGGGACGCTTCAAGTTAGAATATACTAAGAACTGTAGACATAATGGCCCCCTGCTGCCTGGCAGCACCTGATCTCTTACAGGGGGCTGTGGTCCGCACAATTAACCCCTCAGGTGCCCCCCTCCTTCCTCAGTATTAAAATCATTGGTGGCCAGTGCGGCCCCCCTCCCTCTCCAGTATTAAAATCATTGGTGGCCAGTGTGGCTCCCCCTATTAAAATCATCGGTGGCTAGTGCGGCCCCCCACCCCCTATTAAAATCATTGGTGGCTAGTGCGGCCCACCCACCCCCTATTAAAATCATTGGTGTCCAGTGCGGCCTCCCCTCTGCCCCCCCATCATTGGTGGCAGCGGAGCGGCAGTTCCGATCGGACTCCCAGTTTAATCGCTGGGGCTCCGATCGGTTACCAGTGGCCACAGGTTAACAACCCCCCTCCCACCCATCATTGGTGGCAGCGGAGCGGCAATTCCGATCGGAGTCCCATTTTACCAGGGGCTCCGATCGGTTACCATGGTTACTTAGCACTTTTAGCAGCATTATACTTACGTGCGCTGTCTGTGGCCGGCGCTCCTCCTACTGGTAAGTGAAAGGTCTGTGCGGCGCATTGCTTATAGCACAGACCTGTCACTTACCAGTAGGAGGAGCGCCGGCCGGCCACAGACAGCACATGTAAGTATAATGCTGCTAAAAGTGCTAAGTAACCATGGCAGCCAGGACTGCAGTAGCGTCCTGGATGCCATGGTAACCGATCGGAGCCCCTGCGAAAATGGGACTCCGATCGGAATTGCCGCTCCGCTGCCACCAATGATGGGTGGGAGGGGGGTTGTTAACCTGTGGCCACTGCAACCAATTATTTTAATTAGGGGTGGGGGGAGAGGGGAGGCCGCACTGGACACCAAAGATTTTAATAGGGGGGGGCCGCACTAACCACCAATGAAAAAGCTAATACTATTATTTTCTGTTATAACCATGTTATAATGGAAAATAATAAAGTGAAGTTCGGGTCCCCATTGACTTCAATGGGGTTCTGGTTCGGGTCCAAGTTCAGATCAAGTTTGGGTCCTGAACCCGAACTTTTGTTTAAAGTTCGTCAGAACTCCCCGAACCAGAACATCTAGGTGTTCGCTCAAGTCTATATATAAGTAAAAATGTATAAATAAATATATATACAGTTACAAGAAAAAATATGTGAACCCTTTGGAATGATATGGATTTCTGCACAAATTGGTCATAAAATGTGATCTGATCTTCATCTAAGTCACAACAATAGACGATCACAGTCTGCTTAAACTAATAACACACAAAGAATCAAATGTCACCATGTTTTTATTGAACAAACCATGTAAACATTCACAGTGCAGGTGGAAAAAATATGTGAACCCTTGGATTTAATAACTGGTTGAACCTCCTTTGGCAGCAATAACGTCAACCAAACTTTCCTGTAGTTGCAGATCAGACGTGCACAACGGTCAGGAGTAATTCTTGACCATTCCTCTTTAAAGAACTGTTTCAGTTCCGCAATATTCTTGGGATATCTGGTGTTAATCGCTTTTGAGGTCATGCCACAGCATCTCAATCGGGTTGAGGTCAGGACTCTGACTGGGCCACTCCAGAAGGTGCATTTTCTTCTGTTTAAGCCATTCTGTTGTTGATTTACTTCTATGCTTGGGGTCGTTGTCCTGTTGCAACATCCATCTTCTGTTGAGCTTTAGCTGGTGGACAGATGGCTTTAAGTTCTCTTGCAAAAGGTCTTGATAAACTTGGGAATTCATTTTTCCTTCGATGATAGCAATCCGTCCAGGCCCTGACGCAGCAAAGCAGGCCCAAACCATGATGCCCCGACCACCATACTTTACGTTTTGATGTTGGTGTGCTGTGCCTCTTTTTCTCCACACATAGTGTTGTGTGTTTCTTCCAAACAACTAAACTTTGGTTTCAACTGTCCACAGAAATTTTGCCAGTACTGCTGTGGAACATCCAGGTGCTCTTGTGCAAACTGTAAACATGCAGCAATGGTTTTTTTTTTGGACAGCAGTGGCTTCCTCTGTTGTATCCTCCCATGAAATCCATTCTTGTTTAGTGTTTTACGTATCGTAGATTCGCTAACAGGGATGTTAGCATATGCCAGAGACTTTTGTAAGTCTTTAGCTGACACTCTAGGATTCTTCTTCACCTCATTGAGCAGTCTGCGCTGTGCTCTTGCAGTCATCTTTACAGGACGGCCACTCCTAGGGAGAGTAGCAGCAGTGCTGAACTTTCTCCATTTATAGACAATTTGTCTTACCGTGGACTGATGAACAGCAAGGCTTTTAGAGATACTTTTATAACCCTTTCCAGCTTTATGCAAGTCAACAATTCTTAGGCCTCATGCACACGACCGTTGTGTGCATCCGTGGCCGTTGTGCCGTTTTCCGTTTTTTTTCGCGGACCCATTGACTTTCAATGGGTCCGTGGAAAAATCGGAAAATGCTCAGTTTTGCAGCCGAGACCGTGATCCGTGTATCCTGTCCGTCATAAAAATATCCACACACAAGATTGGCATCCGTGTCCGTGATCCGTGGCCGTAGGTTACTTTCATACAGACGGATCCGAAGATCCGTCTGCATAAAAGCTTTTTCAGATCTAAGTTTTCACTTCGTGAAAACTCATATCTGACAGTATATTCTAACACAGAGGCGTTCCCATGGTGATGGGGACGCTTCTAGTTAGAATACACTACAAACTGTGTACAAGACTGCCCCCTGCTGCCTGGCAGCACCCGATCTCTTACAGGGGGCCGTGATCAGCACAATTAACCCCTTCAGGTGCGGCACCTGAAGGGGTTAATTGTACTATCATATCCCCCTGTAAGAGATCAGGGCTGCCAGGCAGCAGGGGGCAGACCCCCCCTCCCCAGTTTGAATATCATTGGTGGCCAGTGCGGCCCCCCCCTCCCTCCCTCTATTGTAATAATAGGTTGGTGGCACAGTGTGCCCCCCCCCCTTCCTCCCTCTATTGTAATAATTCGTTGGTGGCACAGTGTGCGCCCCCTTCCTCCCTCTATTGTAATAATTCATCGGCCCCCCCCTCCCTCTATAGCATTAACAACATTGGAGGCCAGTGTGCGGCCTCCCATCTCCCCCCCCCCCCCCGATCATTGGTGGCAGCGGAGTTCCGATCGGAGTCCCAGTTTAATCGCTGGGGCTCCGATCGGTAACCATGGCAACCAGGACGCTACTGCAGTCCTGGTTGCCATGGTTACTTAGCAATAGTACAATAGTATAAGATTCATACTTACCTGTTGGCAGCTGCGATGTTCGTGTCCAGCCGGGAGCTCCACCTACTGGTAAGTGACAGATCTGTGCAGCGCATTGCTAAATGAACTGTCACTTACCAGTAGGAGGAGCTCCCGGCCGGTCACAGACAGCGCAGCAGCCAGCAGGTAAGTATGAATCTTCTACTATTGTACTATTGCTAAGTAACCATGGCAAGCAGGGCTGCAGTAGCTTCCTGGTTGCCATGGTTACCGATCGGAGCCCCAGCAATTAAACTGGGACTCCGATCGGAACTCCGCTGCCACCAATGATCGGAGGGGGGGCGGAGATGGGAGGCCGCACACTGGCCACCAATGTTGTTAATGCTATAGAGGGAGGGGGGGCCGATGGGGGGGCGCACACTGTGCCACTAACGAATTATCACAATACAAGGAGGAAGGGGGGGGCCGGGTGGGCGGGGGGGCACACACTGTGCCACCAACGAATTATTACAATAGAGGGAGGAAGGGGGGGCGGGGGACCGGGGGGGCACACTGTGCCACCAACCTATTATTACAATAGAGGGAGGGGGGGCTGCACTGGCCACCAATGATATTCAAACTGGGGAGGGGGGGTCTGCCCCCTGCTGCCTGGCAGCCCTGATCTCTTACAGGGGGATATGATAGTACAATAAACCCCTTCAGATGCGGCACCTGAAGGGTTAATTGTGCTGATCACGGCCCCCTGTAAGAGATCGGGTGCTGCCAGGCTGCAGGGGGCAGTCTTGTACACAGTTTGTAGTATATTCTAACTAGAAGCGTCCCCATCACCATAGGAACCCCTCTGTGTTAGAATATACTGTCGGAAATGAGTTTTCACGATCTAACTCATATCCAACAGTATATTCTAACATAGAGGCGTTCCCATGGTGATGGGGACGCTTCAAGTTAAAATATACCATCGGATTGGAGAAAACTCCGATCTGATGGTATAAAAGGGACTCCAGACTTTACATTGAAAGTCAATAGGGACGGATCCGTTTGAAATGGCACCATATTGTGTCAACGTCAAACGGATCCGTCCCCATTGACTTGCATTGTAATTCAGGACGGATCCGTTTGGCTCCACACGGCCAGCCGGACACCAAAACGACTTTTTTTTCATGTCCGTGGATCCTCCAAAAATCAAGGAAGACCCACAGACGAAAAAACGGTCACGGATCACGGACCTACGGACCCCGTTTTTGCGGACCGTGAAAAAATACTGTCGTGTGCATGAGGCCTTAATCGTAGATCTTCTGAGAGCTCTTTTGTGCGAGGCATCATTCACATCAGGCAATGCTTCTTGTGAAAAGCAAACCCAGAACTGGTGTGTGTTTTTTATAGGGCAGGGCAGCTGTAACCAACACCTCCAATCTCATCTTATTGATTAGACTCCAGTTGGCTGACACCTCATTCCAATTAGCTCTTGGAGATGTCATTAGTCTAGGGGTTCACATACTTTTTCCACCTGCACTGTGAATGTTTACATGGTGAGTTTAATAAAAACATGGTAACATTTAATTCTTTGTGTGTTAGTTTAAGCGGACGGCTTCAATGGCTGGAGAATTAACATGATGTGTCAACTCACTCTCAAGGTAGAGATTTCAGCTTTCTTAAGAGTACGCACACCATCTTGTACAATAACAGTACTTGATGGTGTCTTTGTATTGGATTGGTCAGAGAAACAGACTTTCAATTTTATGTTGCGAAACAGGCGGTATAAGTCTAGTTCTAACTGAAACTAATCAGTCCTAGTGCTTGAACAAAAAGGATAAACCCTTAAAAGATGAAACCCTCAGTGAGTGGTAGAGAGGAAATATTGACCACTATTGATGTCTCTTGCGTGGAGTCCTGCTTTGCTTTGGTCTCTCCTCGAACTGTTTTCCTCCATTTGAGTTCCTCTAGAGAGCTACGTCTGCCACCACAGGCATGGTCAATGCCGTCTTTTTTAGAGCAGGATCTAGACCCCACAGGACTCGACGAGGACAGAGGAGACCTCCCTTGTCATCGGTTCCTGTGGGGGTCTGGGCAGGGGCGTAGCTAGAAATGAGTGGGCCCCATGGCAAAAAAATGTTATGGCCCCCTCCCCGGATCTTCCACCCCCACATACCTCTCGGACCTTGCCGCCACATCCGCAGCTCCTCATGCACTTGCGACGGTTAAGCGTAGGACTGAGCACAGAGAGTTGGTCACTGGCAACGCATTTGTACCAGTATAGGAAATGTATGAATCTAAATGTCTGTGCATTAAAGTAGGACTAATCAGAACTGCCGCCCAGACTGCGGGACCTCTCCAGGGGTCAAGTCCTGGAAAAAAAAGTGTGGGAACTCACCCAAGATCTACTGCCACCCTGACGCCCCCCCAAAAAAATAATAATATATATTTCACAGACAATTCAAAGCAACATAAAACATAAACAAAAACTGGAATTTGCGCTATATGTCTGTTCAACATAATTCGGCTCTTTCATATTATAAGCTCACCTTATAAATAATTTACTTACAGTTCTGAAGACTCAGGTGCTGGCTGGCTTGGCTTCAGGGGTGCCGGCAGGCTTAGCCTCCGGAGTGCTGGCAGGCTTGGCCTCGAGGGATGCTGACAGGGTTGGCCTCAAGAGTTCTGACAGGCTTGGCCTCAGGGGTGCCGGCTGGCTTGGCCCCTCAAGGGTGCCGGCTGGCTTGGCCACAGGGGTGCTGGCTGGCTTAGCCTCAGGGCTGCTGGCTGGCTTAGCCTCAGGGGTGCTGGCTGGCTTAGCCTCAGTGGTGCTGGCTGGCTTGGCCTCAGGGGTGCTGGCTGGCTTGGCCTCAGGGGTGCTGGCTGGCTTGGCCTCAGGGGTGCTGGCTGGCTTGGCCTCAGGGGTGCTGGCTGGCTTGGTCTCAGGGGTGCTGGCTGGCTTGACCTCAGGGGTGCTGGCAGGCTTGGCCTCAGGGGTGCTGGAAGGCTTGGCCGGGCAGAAGGAGTGTGGGAGACTGTGAGGCCTTTTTTCTCCAAGCTGCTCCGGAAAAAAATATTTTTCATTATACCTCAGGTCAGACCCCCAATGTTAATCAGACCTCAGCTAACAGAACCAATAAGATCCCCAATGTTAATAAGATCTCAGATAACACCTCAGTTCAGACCCCAATATAAATGACCCCCAATTAGACCTCAGATAAAAGCCCCATGCCTTATAGTAACCACCAGTAGCCTTATAGCAGTCCCCATTACCTCATAACAGCCCCGTAGCCTCATAGCAGCCCCCAGTAGCCTCATAGTAGCCTCCAGTAGCCTCTCCACCAGCCCCCAGTGCCTCTTACCAGCCCCTCAGTGCCTCTCACCAGCCCCCAGTATCCTCTCCATCAGCCCCCAGTGCGCCCTCCCCGATATTAAAATCATTGGTGGGCAGTGCACCCTCCCCTTTATTAAAATCATTGGTGGGCAGTGTGCCCTTCCCCCCTCCCCTGAATTAAAATCATTAGTGGGTGGTGGCAGTGCGCCCTCACCCCCGGTATTAAAATCATTGGTGGACAGTGTGCCTCCCCCCAGCATTAAAGTCATTGGTGGGCAGTGCGCCCATCCCCCCTCCCTCCCCAGTATTAAAATCATTGGTGGGCAGTGCGCCCTCCCCAGTATTAAAATCATTGGTGGGCGTGCTGTATTAAAATCATTGGTGGGCGTGCTGAGTCCCACGGCTATGCTGGATAGACTATTTGCTGATATTTTCTCAAGGGCTCTGCCACCCCCTCTCGAACACTGGATCAGCCAGGTGTCTCCTGGCAATGCCCTAGAAATGGTGGACCTGGTGGAGCACTACGAGGCTAGTAAGGGGGTTCTTTTGGGAGGGGGCAGTCAAACCCCGTAAATCTTCATCCTAGACCCGGCGACTTGTACCAGCCAAAGCCAGGGTTGTACCCTCTATGGACCTGGCTCCGATAGTCTGCTGGCAGTGTCAGGAGCTGAGCCATGTAAGAGCTGACTGTCCCCATCAGGTGGAACCCATGTATACTAACTATGGCTACCATCAGTCGCTATATGCCAGGAAGCTGTGTGCAGCAGGTACCCCAAAAACTCTAAACCACCTGTGCGAGGTGGAGGTAGGAGACACTCCAGCAGAGGCTCTGCTGGACTCAGGGAGTCTGGTGTCCCTAGTAAGGGCTTTACTGGTATGGTCAGTGAAGTATACTGGCCAGAAAGTCAGGGTCATGCGCATCCATGGAGACTTAAAAGACTATCCCACCACCATGGTGTCTCTAACCACAGCGGCTGGCAGATGGACTCATGAAGTGTCAGTGGCCCCAAATTTACACTATGAACTTATAATATGGAGAGACTCCCCGGGCTTCCCGGGACTGTGGCCTGCTATGAGAGTGACTGATACCCATGAGACAGGGGTAACCCTAGCCGAGTTGCCCAGCTCAGGGGGTAAACCAGAACCCTGGGAACCTGAGACCGAAGGGCCAGCAGTAGGAGTGACCACCACTTTGGTTGAAGAGGGGGAGACAACCCTGCTAAGTGAGATGGTGGGAGACGTGGAGGACTTGCTGCCGGGATCTGAATTGGCAGACCTCAATGTCTCCGGGGATAATTTTGGTACCGCCCAACATCGGGGGGACCCTACCCTATCCCACGCCTGGGAGAATGTGTTAATAGTAGATGGTGAACCACAACAACCTGGCGAAGAGTCAGTGTTTTCCCATTTTGTGGTTTATCAGGATATGTTGTATGAGGTAAATCAACTACAGGGTGAGCCTATTGAACAGTTGGTGATCCCCAAGGCTTATCACAAGCTTGTGTTAGATCTAGCCCACCAACACATTCTCGGGGGTCACCTGGGGCTGCACAAAACTGAGGATCATATTCCATAGCGGTTTTAACGGCCCAGCATATTCAAAGAAGTTTAAGAGTTTTGTGAGTTTTGCCCGACCTGCCAAATAACTAGCCCCTAACCACATTTCCGCAGTCCCCTAGTACCACTCTCAATTATCGAAGTACTGTTTGACCGAATAGCTGTGGACCTCATAGGCCCAATACCGAAGTCCGCCAGAGGGCATCAACACATCTTAGTCATTCTAGACTACGCCACTCGGTACCCGGAGGCAGTGCCACTGCGACATACCTCGGCCAAACTCATAGCTAAGGAGTTAATGGAGATTTTTTCCTCGAGTATTACTACCTAAAGAGGTTCTGACCAACCAAGGGACCCCTTTTATGTCCAAGGTGATGAGGGAACTCCGTAAGTTGCTGCACATAAAACAACTACGGACGTCCGTTTACCATCCACAAACGGACGGTCTGGTAGAACGGTTTAACTAAACATAAAAAAATTAATTGAAAAGGTAGTGTTTAAAGATGGGAAGGACTGGGACCCTCTTCTGCCGTATCTCATGTTCGCAGTAAGAGAGGTATCCCAGACCTCTACTTGGTTCTCGCCCTTCAAACTGCTATATGGCAAACACCCTCGCGGTCTCTTGGACGTGGCCAAAGAGACATGGGAACAACAACCCACTCCACATAAAAGTGTCATTGAGTACGTTACCCAGATGCAAGATCGGATAGAGACAGTGTTGTCTCTTGTTAGGGAGCATATTGAGGCAGCTCAGCGAGCCCAGGCTCGGGTCCGCATCTTTAACCCTGGTGCCGACCGTGGACAGTAAGTGTCTGGCTAGGTGGCAGGGGCCCTACGAGGTACTCGAGAAAATTGGAGATGACAACTACAAGGTACACCAGCCAGGGCGGTGAAATCTGGAGCAGGTTTGCCATGTGAATTTGCTCAAACCGTGGAAAGATAGGGAAACCTGTACAGAAGACAGCCCGTGGCCAGGTTTTCTAGGAGAAGAGGTACCGACCCCTCTGTCTGATGCAAGAGAGGCGGTTGCCACAGTAAAAATTTATGACAGCCTCTCCTCTAAACAGACTCAGGAAGCCAGGGAGTTCATTAGTCAGAACACGGAGGTGTTCTCGGACCTCCCTGGACGCACTTCCATAATCCAACATGATATTGTCACTGAGCCTCAGGCAAAAGTCTGATTAAAACTGTACTGGGTACCCGAGGCTCAGCGACAATCCATATCGGAGGAGGTGCAGCTAATGTTAAAGCTAGATGTCATTGAGGAGTCAAAAAGTGAGTGGGCCAGTCCTATAATATTGATACTGGAAGGGACGTGGCAGTTTTGTAACGACTTTTGAAAACTTAAAGGGAACCTGTAACCGGTATTTGATGTATAGAGCTGAGGACATGGGTTGCTAGATGGTCACTAGCACATCCGCAATACCCAGTCCCCATAGCTCTATGTGCTTTTATTGTAGAAAAAAAAACTATTTGATATGCAAATTACCCTGAGATGTGTCCTGTACGTGAGATGAGTCCAGCGTGAAGGAGCGCAGCATCACCCCGCATCCTCAGAATCTCCTGCTTGCTCCCCGACGTCAGACAGCCAGAGCGCCGTAATCTCGTGATGCGCTAACAATAAAAGCACACAGAGCTATGGGGACTGGGTATTGCGGATGTGCTAGCGACCATCTAGCAACCTATGTCCTCAGCTCTATACATCAAATCCCGGTGACAGGTTCCCTTTAACGAGGTTTCCAAATTCGATGCGTATCCCATGCCCCGGGTGGATGAGCTCATCGATAGGTTAGGACAAGCCCGGTATTTTTCTGTTTTGGACCTCATGAAAGGGTACTGGCAAGTGCCCTTAATGGAGGCTGCCAAAGAGAAAACTGACTTCATGCCTGAGGGGCTGTATCAATATAAGATCTTACCCTTTGGTCTGCATGGTGCCCTTGCCACTTTTCAATGACTAAGGGACATTGTGCTTCGTCCACATCGTCGGTACGCTTCGGCTTACCTGGACGATATTGTCATCCACATTACCGACTGGGAAAGTCACCTAACCAAAGTGCAGGCTATAGTGGACTCCCCTCGGAAAGCTGACCTAACCGCTAACCCAAAAAAATGTGCGATACGGTTAGAAAAGACTAAGTACCTGGGCACGGAGTCATCAAACCCCAAGTGTACAAAATAGAGGCGATACGAAATTGGCCCCGACCTGTTACCACTAGGCAAATAAAGTCATTCCTGGGAATAGTGGGCTATTACATGAGGTTTGTTCCCCACTTTGATACTTTAGCCGAGCCCTTGACAGGGCTCTTGAAGGGACTGAAATCAGTGATGGTTCGCTGGGATGAACGGGCAGAAGAGGCTTTTGCCGCTTTGAAGTCGGCCCTTTGTGGGTCACCGGTTTTGGTGACGCCTGACTTCAAGAGAGGGTTCGTGGTACAAACGGATGCCTCTGAAGTAGGCCTCGGTGCTGTACTGTCTCAAAAAGTCAATGGGGAGGAGCATCCCATTGTCTTCCTAAGCCACAAGCTCACTCAAGCCAAAACCAGAGAGAGAGAGTGCCTGACTATGAAGTGGGCACTCAAGTCTCTCCGCTACTTTTTGTTGGGGAAAAAGTTCCACCAGGTGACCGACCACTCCCCTCTCAAGTGGATGAGCCAGGCCAAAGACAGGAATGTCCAGGTCACCAGATGTTTTTTGTCTCTGCAGAACTTTAAGTTCTCGGTAGAACACAGAGCAGGCCTGTTGCGGGGAAACACAGTTGCCCTATCCCGGGGGCATTGACTGGTATGTGTCTACCCCCTCAGAGTTGAACAAAGGGAGGGGTATGTGACACAGTGAGGGGTTGTGTCTGGCAAGGCAGGTATTTTCCTCCCAGCATTTTTAGATAGGCTGGTTTCCAGCCAGGTCAGGTTAAATACCGGACCAGAGTTTAAGTGCTGGTCTGGGTTTTGGCCGCACCTGGCTGTCCTTAAATTGGCAGCTGGGCTCAGCAGAGAGGCCTCTGTTTTTGGGAACTGAGGCTTTGTGCCGTGCTAGAAGGCTGAGAGCTGCATGCTGGGGAAACAGGCCCCCTAAAGCCCGCTGTGGATTAAAAACTGCCAGCAAGGTGATTTGTGTTATATGAACTTTCCATTGTGTTTGAATTAACACCAAGACTGAAAAGTTACATGCTGTTTTGTGCAATTGCCTCAAGTGTGAATAAACACTGACGTTTTGAGTTAAGAACTTGTATTTTGCCTCTGTACTGCGCCCGCTTACCCTATCTACCAGAGTGAAACCCCACTATATATATATATATATATATATATACAGTACAGACCAAAAGTTTGGGCACACCTTCTCATTCAAAGAGTTTTCTTTATTTTCATGACTATGAAAATTGTAGATTCACACTGAAGGCATCAAAACTATGAATTAACACATGTGGAATTATATACATAACAAAAAAGTATGAAACAACTGAAAATATGTCATATTCTAGGTTCTTCAAAGTAGCCACCTTTTGCTTTGATTACTGCTTTGCACACTCTTGGCATTCTCTTGATGAGCTTCAAGAGGTAGTCACCTGAAATGGTCTTCCAACAGTCTTGAAGGAGTTCCCAGAGATGCTTAGCACTTGTTGGCCCTTTTGCCTTCACTCTGAGGTCCAGCTCACCCCAAACCATCTCGATTGGGTTCAGGTCCGGTGACTGTGGAGGCCAGGTCATCTGGCGCAGCACCCCATCACTCTCCTTCATGGTCAAATAGCCCTTACACAGCCTGGAGGTGTGTTTGGGATCATTGTCCTGTTGAAAAATAAATGATGGTCCAACTAAACGCAAACCGGATGGAATAGCATGCCGCTGCAAAATGCTGTGGTAGCCATGCTGGTTCAGTATGCCTTCAATTTTGAATAAATCCCCAACAGTGTCACCAGCAAAGCACCCCCACACCATCACACCTCCTCCTCCATGCTTCACGGTGGGAAGCAGGCATGTAGAGTCCATCCGTTCACCCTTTCTGCGTTGCACAAAGACATGGTGGTTGGAACCAAAGATCTAAAATTTGGACTCATCAGTAGAGTTGAGCGAACACCTGGATGTTCGGGTTCGAGAAGTTCGGCCGAACATCCCGGAAATGTTCGGGTTCGGGATCCGAACCCGATCCGAACTTCGTCCCGCACCCGAACCCCATTGAAGTCAATGGGGACCCGAACTTTTCGGCACTAAAACGGCTGTAAAACAGCCCAGGAAAGGGCTAGAGGGCTGCAAAAGGCAGCAACATGTAGGTAAATCCCCTGCAAACAAATGTGGATAGGGAAATTAATTAAAATAAAAATTAAATAAATAAAAATTAACCAAAATCAATTGGAGAGAGGTTCCATAGCAGAGAATCTGGCTTCCCGTCACCCACCACTGGAACAGTCCATTCTCAGATATTTAGGCCCCGGCACCCAGGCAGAGGAGAGAGGTCCCGTAACAGACAATCTGGCTTCATGTCAGCAGAGAATCAGTCTTCATGTCATAGCAGAGAATCAGGCTTCACGTCACCCACCACTGTAAGAGTCCATTTTCATAAATTTAGGCCCAGCACCCAGGCAGAGGAGAGAGGTCCCGTAACAGAGGATCTGGCTTCATGTCAGCAGAGAATCAGTCTGCATGTCATAGCAGAGAATCAGGCTTCACGTCAGCCACCACTGCAACAGTCCATTGTCATAAATTTAGGCCCAGCACCCAGGCAGAGGAGAGAGGTCCTGTAACAGACGATCTGGCTTCATGTCAGCAGAGAATCAGTCTGCATGTCATAGCAGAGAATGAGGCTTCACGTCACCCACCACTGCAACAGTCCATTGGCATATATTTAGGCCTAGCACACAGGCAGAGCAGAGAGGTCCCGTAACAGACGATCTGGCTTCATGTCAGCAGAGAATCAGTCTGCATGTCATAGCAGAGAATCAGGCTTCACGTCACCCACCACTGTAAGAGTCCATTTTCATAAATTTAGGCCCAGCACCCAGGCAGAGGAGAGAGGTCCCGTAACAGAGGATCTGGCTTCATGTCAGCAGAGAATCAGTCTGCATGTCATAGCAGAGAATCAGGCTTCACGTCAGCCACCACTGCAACAGTCCATTGTCATAAATTTAGGCCCAGCACCCAGGCAGAGGAGAGAGGTCCTGTAACAGACGATCTGGCTTCATGTCAGCAGAGAATCAGTCTGCATGTCATAGCAGAGAATGAGGCTTCACGTCACCCACCACTGCAACAGTCCATTGGCATATATTTAGGCCTAGCACACAGGCAGAGCAGAGAGGTCCCGTAAGAGACAATCTGGCTTCATGACAGCAGAGAATCAGTCTGCATGTCATAGCAGAGAATGAGGCTTCACGTCACCCACCACTGCAACAGTCCATTGGCATATATTTAGGCCTAGCACACAGGCAGAGCAGAGAGGTCCCGTAACAGACGATCTGGCTTCATGTCAGCAGAGAATCAGTCTGCATGTCATAGCAGAGAATGAGGCTTCACGTCACCCACCACTGCAACAGTCCATTGGCATATATTTAGGCCTAGCACACAGGCAGAGCAGAGAGGTCCCGTAACAGACGATCTGGCTTCATGTCAGCAGAGAATCAGTCTGCATGTCATAGCAGAGAATGAGGCTTCACGTCACCCACCACTGCAACAGTCCATTGGCATATATTTAGGCCTAGCACACAGGCAGAGCAGAGAGGTCCCGTAACAGACAATCTGGCTTCATGACAGCAGAGAATCAGTCTGCATGTCATAGCAGAGAATGAGGCTTCACGTCACCCACCACTGCAACAGTCCATTGGCATATATTTAGGCCTAGCACACAGGCAGAGCAGAGAGGTCCCGTAACAGACGATCTGGCTTCATGTCAGCAGAGAATCAGTCTGCATGTCATAGCAGAGAATGAGGCTTCACGTCACCCACCACTGCAACAGTCCATTGGCATATATTTAGGCCTAGCACACAGGCAGAGCAGAGAGGTCCCGTAACAGACAATCTGGCTTCATGACAGCAGAGAATCAGTCTGCATGTCATAGCAGAGAATGAGGCTTCACGTCACCCACCATGTCCGACCATGTCCACGACCATGTCCACGTCCGCGTCCCTTACTAGATGTTTTTCTCATTGTTATGGTTCACCACAACAACAAATATATTATTTGGCCCAATGTATTGTATTCAAATTCAGCGGGATATAAATTTGAGGCCTAGTATTTAGGCGCTGGGTGACCGGTATGGATTTAGTGACAGAATTAGACTTGGAAATGCACAGAAGCGTGTGTGTGTGAAGTTATTCTGAATGACCCAATGTGCACCTTGAATATTATATACCCTTTTAGGGATAGATTTCAAATAGCTCTGATATAGCAGAAACCACTAAATTATGAAATTGCTAAATTGGGAATTGTATTTCAACCCAGAACAAAAAATGTGCTTTGACGGACACTAAATAACTTTCCCAGCCACAACAGGACAGCGTTAACGAGAGATTTAGCAGGATATAAATTTGAGGCCTAGTATTTAGGCGCTGGGTGACAGGTATGGGTTTAGTGACAGAATTAGACTTGGAAATACACAGTAGCGGGTGTGTGTGAAGTTATTCTGAATGACCCAATGTGCACCTTGAATATTATATACCCTTTTAGGGATAGATTTCAAATAGCTCTGATATAGCAGAAACCACTAAATTATGAAATTGCTAAATTGGGAATTGTATTTCAACCCAGAACAAAAAATGTGCTTTGACGGACACTAAATAACTTTCCCAGCCACAACAGGACAGCGGTAACGAGAGATTTAGCAGGATATAAATTTGAGGCCTAGTATTTAGGCGCTGGGTGACAGGTATGGGTTTAGTGACAGAATTAGACTTGGAAATACACAGTAGCGGGTGTGTGTGAAGTTATTCTGAATGACCCAATGTGCACCTTGAATATTATATACCCTTTTAGGGATAGATTTCAAATAGCTCTGATATAGCAGAAACCACTAAATTATGAAATTGCTAAATTGGGAATTGTATTTCAACCCAGAACAAAAAATGTGCTTTGACGGACACTAAATAACTTTCCCAGCCACAACAGGACAGCGTTAACGAGAGATTTAGCAGGATATAAATTTGAGGCCTAGTATTTAGGCGCTGGGTGACAGGTATGGGTTTAGTGACAGAATTAGACTTCGAAATACACAGTAGCGGGTGTGTGTGAAGTTATTCTGAATGACCCAATGTGCACCTTGAATATTATATACCCTTTTAGGGATAGATTTCAAATAGCTCTGATATAGCAGAAACCACTAAATTATGAAATTGCTAAATTGGGAATTGTATTTCAACCCAGAACAAAAAATGTGCTTTGATGGACACTAAATAACTTTCCCAGCCACAACAGGACAGCGTTAACGAGAGATTTAGCGGGATATAAATTTGAGGCCTAGTATTTAGGCGCTGGGTGACCGGTATGGATTTACTAACAGAATTGTACTTGGAAATGCACAGTAGCGTGTGTGTGAAGTTATTCTGAATGACCCTATGTGCACCTTGAATATTATATACCCTTTTAGGGATAGATTTCAAATAGCTCTGATATAGCAGAAACCACTAAATTATGAAATTGCTAAATTGGGAATTGTATTTCAACCCTGAACAAAAAATGTGCTTTGACGGACACTAAATAACTTGCCCAGCCACAACAGTACAGCGGTAACGACAGATTTAGCGGGATATAAATTTGAGGCCTAGTATTTAGGCGCTGGGTGACCGGTATGGATTTAGTGACAGAATTAGACTGGGATATGGCCAAAAAATAACTACACTATTGCTGGTTAAATGCACTTGGTGACGGGCGCAGCTTGCCCCTGATGTAGTATATGGACAAAAAATGAACAGACTATTGCTGGTTAAATGCACTTGGTGTCACAGCTTGACCAACCACACTACTGAGGGTTAAAAGCACTTGGTGACGGGCGCAGCTTGCCCCTGATGTAGTATATGGCCAAAAAATGAACAGACTATTGCTGGTTAAATGCACTTGGTGACGGGCGCAGCTTGCCCCTGATTTAGTATATGGCCAAAAAATGAACAGACTATTGCTGGTTAAATGCACTTGGTGTGATAGCTTGACCAACCACACTACTGAGGGTTAAATGCACTTGGTGACGGGCGCAGCTTGCCCCTGATGTAGTATATGGCCAAAAAATAAACAGACTATTGCTGGTTAAATGCACTTGGTGTGACAGCTTCACCCTGATGTAGGCTTTAGCCAAAAAACAACCACACCATTGAGGGTTAAATGCACTTGGTGACAGGCACAGCTTGCCCCTGATGTAGTATATGGCCAAAAAACAACCACACCATTGAGGGTTAAATGCACTTGGTGACAGGCGCAGCTTGCCCCTGATTTAGTATATGGCCAAAAAATGAACAGACTATTGCTGGTTAAATGCACTTGGTGTGACAGCTTCACCCTGATGTAGGCTTTAGCCAAAAAACAACCACACCATTGAGGGTTAAATGCACTTGGTCGCAGCTTGGATGCACTTGGTCGCAGCACCGCACAAGACACAAAATGGCCGCCGATCACCCCAGAAAAAAGTGACTGACAAACGGTCTGGGCAGCCTAAAAACAGTGAGTAAGCATTTGAATTTCAGCAGCTCAATGATGCACAGCTGCAGATCGATCGATTAATCAAGTGAAGTCCTTTGGAGGAGTTAATCTGCCTAATCTCGCCCTACTGTCGCATCCGCAACCTCTCCCTACGCTAATCAGAGCAGAGTGACGGGCGGCGCTATGTGACTCCAGCTTAAATAGAGGCTGGGTCACATGATGCTCTGGCCAATCACAGCCATGCCAATAGTAGGCATGGCTGTGACGGCCTCTTGGGGCAAGTAGTATGACGCTTGTTGATTGGCTGCTTTGCAGCCTTTCAAAAAGCGCCAAGAAAGCGTCACAAAAGCGCCAAGAAAGCGACGAACACCGAACCCGAACCCGGACTTTTACGAAAATGTCCGGGTTCGGGTCCGTGTCACGGACACCCCAAAATTCGGTACGAACCCGAACTATACAGTTCGAGTTCGCTCATCCCTACTCATCAGACCAAAGCACAGATTTCCACATATGTCCATTCCTTGTGTTCTTTAGCCCAAACAAGTCTCTTCTGCTTGTTGCCTGCCCTTAGCAGTGGTTTCCTAGCAGATATTCTACCATGAAGACCTGATTCACACAGTCTCCTCTTAACAGTTGTTCTAGAGATGTGTCTGCTGCTAGAACTCTGTGTGGCATTGACCTGGTCTCTAATCTGAGCTGCTCCTAACCTGCGATTTCTGAGGCTGGTGACTCGGATGAACTTATCCTCCGCAGCAGAGGTGACTCTTGGTCTTCCTTTCATGGGGCGGTCCGCATGTGAGCCAGTTTCTTTGTAGCGCTTGATGGTTTTTGTGACTGCACTTGGGGACACTTTCAAAGTTTTCCCAAATTTTCGGACTGACTGACCTTCATTTCTTAAAGTAATGATGGCCACTCGTTTTTCTTTACTTAGCTGCTTTTTTCTTGCCATAATACAAATTCTAACAGTCTATTCAGTAGGACTATCAGCTGTGTATCCACCTAACTTCTCCACAACGCAACTGATGGTCCCAACCCCATTTATAAGGCAAAAAATCCCACTTATTAAACCTGACAGGGCACACCTGTGAAGTGAAAACCATTTCAGGTGACTACCTCTTGAAGCTCATCAAGAGAATGCCAAGAGTGTGCAAAGCAGTAATCAAAGCAAAAGGTGGCTACTTTGAAGAACCTAGAATATGACATATTTTCAGTTGTTTCACACTTTTTTGTTATGTATATAATTCCACATGTGTTAATTCATAGTTTTGATGCCTTCAGTGTGAATCTACAATTTTCATTGTCATGAAAATAAAGAAAACTCTTTGAATGAGAAGGTGTGTCCAAACCTTTGGTCTGTACTGTATATATATATATATATATATATATATATATATATATGTATATATTTATTATTATTTTTAGCATGGCACTGTTGCTACTCCCCTAGAAATAATACCTTTTGGATGTTTGTTTATTTTTTGTTAGTTTATTTTTTCAATTTAAATGCATATCAAATCTGACAGTGTAGTGTGTTATTAAATGGCATATCTATCTACTGTATCTATCTATCTATCTATCTATCTATCTATCTTTGTATCGTCTATCTACGTCTAATAAAACTGATGTAAAATGTGTGTTTTTTTATATTTAGATTTTTTGTTGTCATATTTGTAATATTAGATTTAATGAGATTATAGTTGTGCTCTCTGTAATATTGAGCTATAGAATACTCATCCATGCTAGTAAATGAGATGTGTGATCACAATATCCTCAGCACACGACGGACACTGAACTCCCGGCTGCAGTGATTACATTTTGGATGACATCTTTAATCACTTGTAAATCTTGTTCTGGTTTAATATTATGTTAGGGAAGTACACAATAACGTTTACATAAGCATATAAATATTATGTATCCCAGATTACAGGCGGAGGATTAATCATGTCCCCCAGGAGGATACATATTAAATGTGATGGCAAAATATAGATTATGTATAAAAACTAAAGTAATTTGAATCTCTGCTGTACATAGAAACAAAAACTGAGTTAGCGTGAAACAGCATTTCATGTCACTATCCCTGTCTTGTGGGTGAATGTGTGGTTTGCTCCATAAGGCTCTGTTCACATCCTGTTCTGATGATTTTTCAACACATACCATCGATTCGAGCCTCCCATATGTCCCACTGTATAAGCGTACATCATCCTTAAGCCCCTATTAAAAAAAAAGGTATTCTGCGCAATCTACTTTTTTGTGGAATACCTCTACATACAAAAATATATATGATCACTTATTAAGACTGGCGTTTTAGATGGCGGTCTTAAAAATGCACTGGATCCGAAGTTATGAAGAGGCCTCGGACTCTACCTAAGTTAGGTGGATCCACTGCAGCTTCTAAATCTACACCACTCTCCCTGCAGTCTCCCTGCAGTCTCCTTGCAGTCTCCCTGCAGTCTCCCTGCACTCTCCCTCTCTCATATTCTTCTATTAATCATTATCAACAACACTGTTGCTAGCTCATGAGCACTTGCCAGGTCTCTCCCTATGCTTGGCTCAAAGAACAATGGCAGAGACCTCGCGGGATGAGGATTTTATAGGACTGCGACATCACAGGGAATGGCTATTTGAGGGTTGGCTGGCTACATGGCATTATAGGTGATTATTGCATTCCTGGGCTTCTTACTTTCACTTTGTGCAGCTGCCATTATAGGAAAAACTGATTCGTTACCACAAAGCACAAGTAAATTCATATTTGTTGTTAATTTAAGTTTTCCTAAACTTGGGACACTAGTTATAATGTATGGCACTGTATAGGCACTTAGTGAAATATGCCACTATACACACAGGAGACATTTATATTTATTTGTTTTCTTTTTTATTATGATTCGGTTTCCTTAAACGGACCATTTACCCCCTTCCTGAACAGACACATTTTTTGAGCACATGCATTTTTGAAAGTCAACCTTTTTTCTGTGATTTATGTTTTTTTTTTTTAATGTAATTTTTACTTAAGTATTTTATTTTATTTTTGCATCAAGGAAAATTCTTTAATAAGAGTGGGCTTTTCATATGTTGTGGCACAAGATGTAACTAAAATATTTTTTTTAAATGATGTCCCATTTCTGTAATGGTTTAAAAAAAAAAATTATATATATATATATATATATATATATATATGAGGAATTAATAAAAAGAAAAAAAAAGACAGTGGCACTCCCAAATGGTGAAAAAATGTGTAGTCCTTTATTCACCCGTGCAATGTTTCAGTCTGCTTACTGGGACCGTTCTCAAGCAGGGGGGGAATGGCTAGAAGCTGAGGTGTGGTTTGTGGAGGCTTTTTAAAAAAACTTTTATAGTTTTTATTTGATCATAATTAGGGATGAGCGAACTCGAACTGTATAGTTCGGGTTCGTACCGAATTTTGGGGTGTCCGTGACACGGACCCGAACCCGGACATTTTCGTAAAAGTCCGGGTTCGGGTTCGGTGTTCGTCGCTTTCTTGGCGCTTTTGTGACGCTTTCTTGGCGCTTTTTGAAAGGCTGCAAAGCAGCCAATCAACAAGCGTCATACTACTTGCCCCAAGAGGCCATCACAGCCATGCCTACTATTGGCATGGCTGTGATTGGCCAGAGCACCATGTGACCCAGCCTCTATTTAAGCTGGAGTCACATAGCGCCGCCTGTCACTCTGCTCTGATTAGCGTAGGGAGAGGTTGCGGCTGCGACAGTAGGGCGAGATTAGGCAGATTAACTCCTCCAAAGGACTTGATTATTGATCGATCTGCAGCTGTGGGTCATTGAGCTGCTGATACTCAATTGCTCACTGTTTTTAGGCTGCCCAGACCGTTTGTCAGTCACATTTTTCTGGGGTGATCGGCGGCCATTTTGTGTCTTGTGGTGCGCCAGCACAAGCTGCGACCAAGTGCATTTAACCCTCAATGGTGTGGTTGTTTTTTGGCTAAAGCCTACATCAGGGTGAAGCTGTCACACCAAGTGCATTTAACCAGCAATAGTCTGTTTATTTTTTGGCCATATACTACATCAGGGGCAAGCTGCGCCCGTCACCAAGTGCATTTAACCCTCAATGGTGTGGTTGTTTTTTGGCTAAAGCCTACATCAGGGTGAAGCTGTCACACCAAGTGCATTTAACCAGCAATAGTCTGTTTATTTTTTGGCCATATACTACATCAGGGGCAAGCTGCGCCCGTCACCAAGTGCATTTAACCCTCAGTAGTGTGGTTGGTCAAGCTATCACACCAAGTGCATTTAACCAGCAATAGTCTGTTCATTTTTTGGCCATATACTAAATCAGGGGCAAGCTGCGCCCGTCACCAAGTGCATTTAACCAGCAATAGTCTGTTCATTTTTTGGCCATATACTACATCAGGGGCAAGCTGCGCCCGTCACAAAGTGCATTTAACCCTCAGTAGTGTGGTTCGTCAAGCTGTGACACCAAGTGCATTTAACCAGCAATAGTCTGTTCATTTTTTGGCCATATACTACATCAGGGGCAAGCTGCGCCCGTCACCAAGTGCATTTAACCAGCAATAGTGTGGTTATTTTTTGGCCATATCCCAGTCTAATTCTTTCACTAAATCCATACCGGTCACCCAGCGCCTAAATACTAGGCCTCAAATTTATATCCCGCTAAATCTGTCGTTACCGCTGTACTGTTGTGGCTGGGCAAGTTATTTAGTGTCCGTCAAAGCACATTTTTTGTTCAGGGTTGAAATACAATTCCCAATTTAGCAATTTCATAATTTAGTGGTTTCTGCTATATCAGAGCTATTTGAAATCTATCCCTAAAAGGGTATATAATATTCAAGGTGCACATAGGGTCATTCAGAATAACTTCACACACACGCTACTGTGCATTTCCAAGTCCAATTCTGTTAGTAAATCCATACCGGTCACCCAGCGCCTAAATACTAGGCCTCAAATTTATATCCCGCTAAATCTCTCGTTACCGCTGTCCTGTTGTGGCTGGGAAAGTTATTTAGTGTCCGTCAAAGCACATTTTTTGTTCTGGGTTGAAATACAATTCCCAATTTAGCAATTTCATAATTTAATGGTTCCTGCTATATCAGAGCTATTTGAAATCTATCTCTAAAAGGGTATATAATATTCAAGGTGCACATAGGGTCATTCAGAATAACTTCACACACACGCTACTGTGCATTTCCAAGTCCAATTCTGTTAGTAAATCCATACCGGTCACCCAGCGCCTAAATACTAGGCCTCAAATTTATATCCCGCTAAATCTCTCGTTACCGCTGTCCTGTTGTGGCTGGGAAAGTTATTTAGTGTCCGTCAAAGCACATTTTTTGTTCTGGGTTGAAATACAATTCCCAATTTAGCAATTTCAAAATTTAGTGGTTTCTGCTATATCAGAGCTATTTGAAATCTATCCCTAAAAGGGTATATAATATTCAATGTGCACATAGGGTCATTCAGAATAACTTCACACACACGCTACTGTGCATTTCCAAGTCCAATTCTGTTAGTAAATCCATACGGGTCACCCAGCGCCTAAATACTAGGCCTCAAATTTATATCCCGCTAAATCTCTCGTTACCGCTGTCCTGTTGTGGCTGGGAAAGTTATTTAGTGTCCGTCAAAGCACATTTTTTGTTCTGGGTTGAAATACAATTCCCAATTTAGCAATTTCATAATTTAGTGGTTTCTGCTATATCAGAGCTATTTGAAATCTATCCCTAAAAGGGTATATAATATTCAAGGTGCACATAGGGTCATTCAGAATAACTTCACACACACGCTACTGTGCATTTCCAAGTCCAATTCTGTTAGTAAATCCATACCGGTCACCCAGCGCCTAAATACTAGGCCTCAAATTTATATCCCGCTAAATCTGTCGTTACCGCTGTACTGTTGTGGCTGGGAAAGTTATTTAGTGTCCGTCAAAGCACATTTTTTGTTCTGGGTTGAAATACAATTCCCAATTTAGCAATTTCATAATTTAGTGCTTTCTGCTATATCAGAGCTATTTGAAATCTATCCCTAAAAGGGTATATAATATTCAAGGTGCACATAGGGTCATTCAGAATAACTTCACACACACGCCACTGTGCATTTCCAAGTCTAATTCTGTTAGTAAATCCATACCGGTCACCCAGCGCCTAAATACTAGGCCTCAAATTTATATCCCGCTAAATCTCTCGTTACCGCTGTCCTGTTGTGGCTGGGAAAGTTATTTAGTGTCCGTCAAAGCACATTTTTTGTTCTGGGTTGAAATACAATTCCCAATTTAGCAATTTCATAATTTAGTGGTTCCTGCTATATCAGAGCTATTTGAAATCTATCCCTAAAAGGGTATATAATATTCAAGGTGCACATAGGGTCATTCAGAATAACTTCACACACACGCTACTGTGCATTTCCAAGTCCAATTCTGTTAGTAAATCCATACCGGTCACCCAGCGCCTAAATACTAGGCCTCAAATTTATATCCCGCTGAATTTGAATACAATACATTGGGCCAAATAATATTTTTGTTGTTGTGGTGAACCATAACAATGAGGAAAACATCTAGTAAGGGACGCGGACGTGGACATGGTCGTGGTGGTGTTAGTGGACCCTCTGGTGCTGGGAGAGGACGTGGCCGTTCTGCCACATCCACACGTCCTAGTGTACCAACTACCTCAGGTCCCAGTAGCCGCCAGAATTTACAGCGATATATGGTGGGGCCCAATGCCGTTCTAAGGATGGTAAGGCCTGAGCAGGTACAGGCATTAGTCAATTGGGTGGCCGACAGTGGATCCAGCACGTTCACATTATCTCCCACCCAGTCTTCTGCAGAAAGCGCACAGATGGCGCCTGAAAACCAACCCCATCAGTCTGTCACATCACCCCCATGCATACCAGGGAAACTGTCTCAGCCTCAAGTTATGCAGCAGTCTCTTATGCTGTTTGAAGACTCCGCTGGCAGGGTTTCCCAAGGGCATCCACCTAGCCCTTCCCCAGCGGTGAAAGACATAGAATGCACTGACGCACAACCACTTATGTTTCCTGATGATGAGGACATGGGAATACCACCTCAGCATGTCTCTGATGATGACGAAACACAGGTGCCAACTGCTGCGTCTTTCTGCAGTGTGCAGACTGAACAGGAGGTCAGGGATCAAGACTGGGTGGAAGACGATGCAGGGGACGATGAGGTCCTAGACCCCACATAGAATGAAGGTCGTGCCACTGACTTTCACAGTTCGGAGGAAGAGGCAGTGGTGAGACCGAGCCAACAGCGTAGCAAAAGAGGGAGCAGTGGGCAAAAGCAGAACACCCGCCGCCAAGAGACTCCGCCTGCTACTGACCGCCGCCATCTGGGACCGAGCACCCCAAAGGCAGCTTCAAGGAGTTCCCTGGCATGGCACTTCTTCAAACAATGTGCTGACGACAAGACCCGAGTGGTTTGCACGCTGTGCCATCAGAGCCTGAAGCGAGGCATTAACGTTCTGAACCTGAGCACAACCTGCATGACCAGGCACCTGCATGCAAAGCATGAACTGCAGTGGAGTAAACACCTTAAAACCAAGGAAGTCACTCAGGCTCCCCCTGCTACCTCTTCTGCTGCTGCCGCCTCGGCCTCTTCTGCTGCTGCCGCCTCGGCCTCTTCCTCCGCCTCTGGAGGAACGTTGGCACCTGCCGCCCAGCAAACAGGGGATGTACCACCAACACCACCACCACCACCTCCGTCACTAAGCGTCTCAACCATGTCACACGGCAGCGTTCAGCTCTCCATCTCACAAACATTTGAGAGAAAGCGTAAATTCCCACCTAGCCACCCTCGATCCCTGGCCCTGAATGCCAGCATTTCTAAACTACTGGCCTATGAAATGCTGTCATTTAGGCTGGTGGACACAGACAGCTTCAAACAGCTCATGTCGCTTGCTGTCCCACAGTATGTTGTTCCCAGCCGCCACTACTTCTCCAAGAGAGCCGTGCCTTCCCTGCACAGCCAAGTATCTAATAAAATCAAGTGTGCACTGCGCAACGCCATCTGTAGCAAGGTCCACCTAACCACAGATACGTGGACCAGTAAGCACGGCCAGGGACGCTATATCTCCCTAACTGCACACTGGGTAAATGTAGTGGCAGCTGGGCCCCAGGCGGAGAGCTGTTTGGCGCACGTCCTTCCGCCGCCAAGGATCGCAGGGCAACATTCTTTGCCTCCTGTTGCCACCTCCTCCTTCTCGGCTTCCTCCTCCTCTTCTTCCACCTGCTCATCCAGTCAGCCACACACCTTCACCACAACTTCAGCACAGCCCGGGGTAAACGTCAGCAGGCCATTCTGAAACTCATATGTTTGGGGGACAGGCCCCACACCGCACAGGAGTTGTGGCGGGGTATAGAACAACAGACCGACGAGTGGTTGCTGCCGGTGAGCCTCAAGCCCGGCCTGGTGGTGTGTGATAATGGGCGAAATCTCGTTGCAGCTCTGGGACTAGCCAATTTGACGCACATCCCTTGCTTGGCGCATGTGCTGAATTTGGTGGTGCAGAAGTTCATACACAACTACCCCGACATGTCAGAGCTGCTGCATAAAGTGCGGGCCGTCTGTTCGCGCTTCCGGCGTTCACATCCTGCTGCTGCTCGCCTGTCTGCGCTACAGCGTAACTTCGGCCTTCCCGCTCACCGCCTCATATGCGACGTGCCCACCAGGTGGAACTCCACCTTGCACATGCTGGACAGACTGTGCGAGCAGCAGCAGGCCATAGTGGAGTTTCAGCTGCAGCACGCACGGGTCAGTCGCACTACAGAACAGCACCACTTTACCACCAATGACTGGGCCTCCATGCGAGACCTGTGTGCCCTGTTGCGCTGTTTCGAGTACTCCACCAACATGGCCAGTGGCGATGACGCCGTTATCAGCGTTACAATACCACTTCTATGTCTCCTTGAGAAAACACTTAGGGCGATGATGGAAGAGGAGGTGGCCCAGGAGGAGGAGGAGGAGGAAGAGGGGTCATTTTTAGCACTTTCAGGCCAGTCTCTTCGAAGTGACTCAGAGGGAGGTTTTTGGCAACAGCAGAGGCCAGGTACAAATGTGGCCAGCCAGGGCCCACTACTGGAGGACGAGGAGGACGAGGATGAGGAGGAGGTGGAGGAGGATGAGGATGAAGCATGGTCACAGCGGGGTGGCACCCAACGCAGCTCGGGTCCATCACTGGTGCGTGGCTGGGGGGAAAGGCAGGACGATGACGATACGCCTCCCACAGAGGACAGCTTGTCCTTACCCCTGGGCAGCCTGGCACACATGAGCGACTACATGCTGCAGTGCCTGCGCAACAACAGCAGAGTTGCCCACATTTTAACCTGTGCGGACTACTGGGTTGCCACCCTGCTGGATCCACGCTACAAAGACAATGTGCCCACCTTACTTCCTGCACTGGAGCGTGATAGGAAGATGCGCGAGTACAAGCGCACGTTGGTAGACGCGCTACTGAGAGCATTCCCAAATGTCACAGGGGAACAAGTGGAAGCCCAAGGCCAAGGCAGAGGAGGAGCAAGAGGTCGCCAAGGCAGCTGTGTCAATGCCAGCTCCTCTGAGGGCAGGGTTAGCATGGCAGAGATGTGGAAAACTTTTGTCAACACGCCACAGCTAACTGCACCACCACCTGATACGCAACGTGTTAGCAGGAGGCAACATTTCACTAACATGGTGGAACAGTACATGTGCACACCCCTCCACGTACTGACTGATGGTTCGGCCCCATTCAACTTCTGGGTCTCTAAATTGTCCATGTGGCCAGAGCTAGCCTTTTATGCCTTGGAGGTGCTGGCCTGCCCGGCGGCCAGCGTTTTGTCTGAACGTGTATTCAGCACGGCAGGGGGCGTCATTACAGACAAACGCAGCCGCCTGTCTACAGCCAATGTGGACAAGCTGACGTTCATAAAAATGAACCAGGCATGGATCCCACAGGATCTGTCCGTCCCTTGTCCAGATTAGACATTAACTACCTCCCCTTAACCATATATTATTGGACTCCAGGGCACTTCCTCATTCAATCCTATTTTTATTTTCATTTTACCATTATATTGCGAGGCTACCCAAAGTTGAATGAACCTCTCCTCTGTCTGGGTGCCGGGGCCTAAATATATGCCAATGGACTGTTCCAATGTTGGGTGACGTGAAGCCTGATTCTCTGCTATGACATGCAGACTGATTCTCTGCTGACATGAAGCCAGATCCTCTGTTACGGGACCTCTCTCCTCTGCCTGGGTGCTGGGCCTAAATTTATGAAAATGGACTCTTACAGTGGTGGGTGACGTGAAGCCTGATTCTCTGCTATGATATGAAGACTGATTCTCTGCTGACATGAAGCCAGATTGTCTGTTACGGGACCTCTCTCCTCTGCCTGGGTGCTGGGCCTAAATATATGCCAATGGACTGTTGCAGTGGTGGCTGACGTGAAGCCTCATTCTCTGCTATGACATGCAGTCTAATTCTCTGCTGACATGAAGCCAGATCCTCTGTTACGGGACCTCTCTCCTCTGCCTGGGTGCTGGGCCTAAACTTATGAAAATGGACTCTTACAGTGGTGGGTGACGTGAAGCCTCATTCTCTGCTATGACATGCAGACTAATTCTCTGCTGACATGAAGCCAGATTGTCTGTTACGGGACCTCTCTCCTCTGCCTGTGTGCTGGGCCTAAATATATGCCAATGGACTGTTGCAGTGGTGGCTGACGTGAAGCCTCATTCTCTGCTATGACATGCAGACTGATTCTCTGCTGACATAAAGCCAGATTGTCTGTTACGGGACCTCTCTCCTCTGCCTGTGTGCTGGGCCTAAATATATGCCAATGGACTGTTGCAGTGGTGGCTGACGTGAAGCCTCATTCTCTGCTATGACATGCAGACTAATTCTCTGCTGACATGAAGCCAGATTGTCTGTTACGGGACCTCTCTCCTCTGCCTGTGTGCTGGGCCTAAATATATGCCAATGGACTGTTGCAGTGGTGGCTGACGTGAAGCCTCATTCTCTGCTATGACATGCAGACTGATTCTCTGCTGACATAAAGCCAGATTGTCTGTTACGGGACCTCTCTCCTCTGCCTGGGTGCTGGGCCTAAATATATGCCAATGGACTGTTGCAGTGGTGGCTGACGTGAAGCCTCATTCTCTGCTATGACATGCAGACTGATTCTCTGCTGACATGAAGCCAGATTGTCTGTTACGGGACCTCTCTCCTCTGCCTGGGTGCTGGGCCTAAATATATGCCAATGGACTGTTGCAGTGGTGGCTGACGTGAAGCCTCATTCTCTGCTATGACATGCAGACTAATTCTCTGCTGACATGAAGCCAGATTGTCTGTTACGGGACCTCTCTCCTCTGCCTGGGTGCTGGGCCTAAACTTATGAAAATGGACTCTTACAGTGGTGGCTGACGTGAAGCCTGATTCTCTGCTATGACATGAAGACTGATTCTCTGCTGACATGAAGCCAGATCCTCTGTTACGGGACCTCTCTCCTCTGCCTGGGTGCTGGGCCTAAATTTATGACAATGGACTGTTGCAGTGGTGGGTGACGTGAAGCCTGATTCTCTGCTATGACATACAGACTGATTCTCTGCTGACATGAAGCCAGATTGTCTGTTACGGGACCTCTCTCCTCTGCCTGTGTGCTGGGCCTAAATATATGCCAATGGACTGTTGCAGTGGTGGCTGACGTGAAGCCTCATTCTCTGCTATGACATGCAGACTAATTCTCTGCTGACATGAAGCCAGATTGTCTGTTACGGGACCTCTCTCCTCTGCCTGGGTGCTGGGCCTAAATATATGCCAATGGACTGTTGCAGTGGTGGCTGACGTGAAGCCTCATTCTCTGCTATGACATGCAGACTAATTCTCTGCTGACATGAAGCCAGATTGTCTGTTACGGGACCTCTCTCCTCTGCCTGGGTGCTGGGCCTAAACTTATGAAAATGGACTCTTACAGTGGAGGCTGACGTGAAGCCTTATTCTCTGCTATGACATGAAGACTGATTCTCTGCTGACATGAAGCCAGATCCTCTGTTACGGGACCTCTCTCCTCTGCCTGGGTGCTGGGCCTAAACTTATGAAAATGGACTCTTACAGTGGTGGGTGACGTGAAGCCTCATTCTCTGCTATGACATGCAGACTAATTCTCTGCTGACATGAAGCCAGATTGTCTGTTACGGGACCTCTCTCCTCTGCCTGGGTGCTGGGCCTAAATTTATGACAATGGACTGTTGCAGTGGTGGGTGACGTGAAGCCTGATTCTCTGCTATGACATGCAGACTAATTCTCTGCTGACATGAAGCCAGATTGTCTGTTACGGGACCTCTCTCCTCTGCCTGTGTGCTGGGCCTAAATATATGCCAATGGACTGTTGCAGTGGTGGCTGACGTGAAGCCTCATTCTCTGCTATGACATGCAGACTAATTCTCTGCTGACATGAAGCCAGATCCTCTGTTACGGGACCTCTCTCCTCTGCCTGGGTCCTGGGCCTAAATTTATGAAAATGGACTCTTACAGTGGTGGGTGACGTGAAGCCTGATTCTCTGCTATGACATGAAGACTGATTCTCTGCTGACATGAAGCCAGATTGTCTGTTACGGGACCTCTCTCCTCTGTCTGGGTGCTGGGCCTAAATATATGCCAATGGACTGTTGCAGTGGTGGCTGACGTGAAGCCTCATTCTCTGCTATGACATGCAGACTAATTCTCTGCTGACATGAAGCCAGATTCTCTGTTACGGGACCTCTCTCCTCTGCCTGGGTTCCGGGGCCTAAATATCTGAGAATGGACTGTTCCAGTGGTGGGTGACGGGAAGCCAGATTCTCTGCTATGGGACCTTTCTCCAATTGATTTTGGTTAATTTTTATTTATTTAATTTTTATTTTAATTCATTTCCCTATCCACATTTGTTTGCAGGGGATTTACCTACATGTTGCTGCCTTTTGCAGCCCTCTATCCCTCTCCTGGGCTGTTTTTACAGCCTTTTTAGTGCCGAAAAGTTCGGGTCCCCATTGACTTCAATGGGGTTCGGGTTCGGGACGAAGTTCGGATCGGGTTCGGATCCCGAACCCGAACATTTTCGGGAAGTTCGGCCGAACTTCTCGAACCCGAACATCCAGGTGTTCGCTCAACTCTAATCATAATACTATTAATACATTTTATACCCCTGCATAAAGTCATAAAAGACCTTTGGGGAAAATGTACTATAGGGGCTAACATAATGGCCTTAATTACATGAGGAATGCATCCCCTAGAGCAGGCATCCTCAAACTGTGGCCCTCCAGCTGTTGTAAAACTGCAACTCCCACAATGCCCTGCTGTAGGCTGATACCTGTAGGCTGTTTGGGCATGCTGGGAGTTGTAGTTTTGCAACAGCTGGAGGGCTGAAGTTTGAGGATGCCAGCCCTAGAGGCTTGACAAGTGAGGTTAAGCCAATCTGGGTCTGCTGAGACCCAGCAGCTCGTGCAGACTTGGCATCCCTGCCTTCTGATGTGTATATCAGGAGCTTAGTGATCACTGTGTACACTACGTGCAGAATTATTAGGCAAATTAGTATTTTGACCACATCATCCTCTCTATGCATGTTGTCTTACTCCAAGCTGTATAGGCTCGAAAGCCTACTACCAATTAAGCATATTAGGTGATGTGCATCTCTGTAATGAGAAGGGGTGTGGTCTAATGACATCAACACCCTATATCAGGTGTGCATAATTATTAGGCAACTTCCTTTCCTTTGGCAAAATGGGTCAAAAGAAGGACTTGACAGGCTCAGAAAAGTCAAAAATAGTGAGATATCTTGCAGAGGGATGCAGCACTCTTAAAATTGCAAAGCTTCTGAAGCGTGATCATCGAACAATCAAGCGTTTCATTCAAAATAGTCAACAGGGTCACAAGAAGCGTGTGGAAAAACCAAGGCGCAAAATAACTGCCCATGAACTGAGAAAAGTCAAGCGTGCAGCTGCCAAGATGCCACTTGCCACCAGTTTGGCCATATTTCAGAGCTGCAACATCACTGGAGTGCCCAAAAGCACAAGGTGTGCAATACTCAGAGACATGGCCAAGGTAAGAAAGGCTGATAGACGACCACCACTGAACAAGACACACAAGCTGAAACGTCAAGACTGGGCCAAAAAATATCTCAAGACTGATTTTTCTAAGGTTTTATGGACTGATGAAATGAGAGTGAGTCTTGATGGGCCAGATGGCTGGATTGGTAAAGGGCAGAGAGCTCCAGTCCAACTCAGACGCCAACAAGGTGGAGGTGGAGTACTGGTTTGGGCTGGTATCATCAAAGATGAGCTTGTGGGGCCTTTTTGGGTTGAGGATGGAGTCAAGCTCAACTCCCAGTCCTACTGCCAGTTTCTGGAAGACACCTTCTTCAAGCAGTGGTACAGGAAGAAGTCTGCAAGGTAAGAAAAACATGATTTTCATGCAGGACAATGCTCCATCACACGCGTCCAAGTACTCCACAACGTGGCTGGCAAGAAAGGGTATAAAAGAAGAAAATCTAATTACATGGCCTCCTTGTTCACCTGATCTGAACCCCATTGAGAACCTGTGGTCCATCATCAAATGTGAGATTTACAAGGAGGGAAAACAGTCCACCTCTCTGAACAGTGTCTGGGAGGCTGTGGTTGCTGCTGCACGCAATGTTGATGGTGAACAGATCAAAACACTGACAGAATCCATGGATGACAGGCTTTTGAGTGTCCTTGCAAAGAAAGGTGGCTATATTGGTCACTGATTTGTTTTTGTTTTCTTTTTGAATGTCAGAAATGTATATTTGTGAATGTTGAGATGTTATATTGGTTTCACTGGTAAAAAATAAATAATTGAAATGGGTATATATTTGTTTTTTGTTAAGTTGCCTAATAATTATGTACAGTAATAGTCACCTGCACACACAGATATCCCCCTAAAATAGCTAAAACTAAAAACAAACTAAAAACTACTTCCAAAAATATTCAGCTTTGATATTAATGAGTTTTTTGGGTTCATTGAGAACATGGTTGTTGTTCAATAATAAAATTAATCCTCAAAAATACAACTTGCCTAATAATTCTGCACTCCCTGTATACAGCAAAGGAGAAAGGCAGGGATGGTAGAAAATGTCTTTGCCTTCTTTATGGGAAACCTGCTATCAGAAAATACCTGTTCATAAAATCAGAAATGACCTGCTTCTCACTGCTCAATTGCAGCTCTTTGGCTCCAGGGCTGTATTCACTTAGCTTCTGGTCACCTTCTGTCATCTTGTGCACTACTGCAGCGAATCACTAACCTAAGTGTTGATGTGTCCCTTAGCGGAATTACAATGCTGGGTCATCATGTGCTTCTTGTATACATCTCACCAGTTCATTCATTGGCTGCAGGAGTGCACTTATTTCCATATATGAAGGAAGGCAGGGAGCGGGTATGCATATATCTCCTCACAGGTGCTGCTGGGAGGGGACCATGATCACCCCCTTTAAGCTTGATCTTTTGGGGGACATATCATTTAAGAAAATAAATCTGATTCTGCACACAACTCATCCAGATCACCTAAAACCATTTATATTATATTAACACGTTCTAATTAGGGATGAGCGAACCCGAACTGTATAGTTCGGGTTCGTACCGAATTTTGGGGTGTCCGTGACACGGACCCGAAATTTTTTGTAAAAGTCCGGGTTCGGGTTCGGTGTTCGTCGTTTTCTTGGCGCTTTTTGAAAGGCTGCAAAGCAGCCAATCAACGAGCGTCATACTACTTGCCCCAAGAGGCCATCACAGCCATGCCTACTATTGGCATGGCTGTGATTGGCCAGTGCAGCATGTGACCCAGCCTCTATTTAAGCTGGAGTCACGTAGCGCCGCACGTCACTCTGCTCTGATCAGTGTAGGGAGAGGATGCAGCTGCCGCTGTTAGGGCGAGATTAGGCAGTGATTAACTCCTCCAAAAGACTTAATTCAGTGATCGATCTACAGCTGTGGATCATTGAACTGCTGCTATTCAATTGCTCACTGTTTTTAGGCTGCCCAGAGCGTTTTTCAGTCACTTTTTTCTGGGGTGATCGGCGGCCATTTCGTGTCTTGTGGTGCGCCAGCACAAGCTGCCACCAAGTCCATTTAACCATCAATAGTGTGGTTATTTTTTGGCTATATGCTACATCAAGGGCAAGCTGCTACCAAGTCCATTTAACCATCAATAGTGTGGTTATTTTTTTGCTATATCCTACATCAGGGGCTTGGCTGTGCTTGCTATTTTATTGAGGGGTGAAATACAATTGCCAAAATAGCATTACCCTAAATCTGGTGTTTCAGCTGTGGCCAGACAATTGTAATACTGTCTGCTGTCTAGCAAAGGATATATTTTTGTTCTGGGTTGAAGTACAATTCCCAACTTAGCAATTTCCTAAATTAGTGGTTTCTGCTGTATCAGGGCTACTTTAAATCTATTCATTAAAAGGGTATATTAGATTCAAGGTGCTGATAGGGTCATTCTCAATAACTTCACACACACGCTACTGTGCAATTCTAAGTCTAATTCTGTGTGTAAACGTATACCTGTCACCCAGCGTCTAAATAATAGGCCTCAAATTTATATTCAGCTAAATCTGTGGTTACTGCTGTGCCTGTATTAGTGTAATACGGTACCTAAATAGATAGCCAGATAGTGTTAGGTGTCTGTAAAAAAAAGGCCTGAATTTGAATTCAATACAATGGGCCAAATAATATTTTTCTTATTGTGGTGAACGGTAACAATGAGGAAAACATCTAGTAAGGGACGCGGACATGGTCGTGGTGGTATTAGTGGACCCTCTGGTGCTGGGAGAGGACGTGGCCGTTCTGCCACAGCCACACGTCCTAGTGTACCAACTACCTCAGGTCCCAGTAGCCGCCAGAATTTACAGCGATATTTGGTGGGGCCCAATGCCGTTCTAAGGATGGTAAGGCCTGAGCAGGTACAGGCATTAGTCAATTGGGTGGCCGACAGTGGATCCAGAACGCTCACATTATCTCCCACCCAGTCTTCTGCAGAAAGCGCACAGATGGCGCCTGAAAACCAAGCCCATCAGTCTGTCACATCACCCCCATGCATACCAGGGAAAGTGTCTGAGCCTCAAGTTATGCAGCAGTCTCTTATGCTGTTTGAAGACTCCGCTGGCAGGGTTTCCCAAGGGCATCCACCCAGCCCTTCCCCAGCGGTGGAAGACATAGAATGCACTGACGCACAACCACTTATGTTTCCTGATGATGAGGACATTGGAATACCACCTCAGCACGTCTCTGATGATGACGAAACACAGGTGCCAACTGCTGCGTCTTTCTGCAGTGTGCAGACTGAACAGGAGGTCAGGGATCAAGACTGGGTGGAAGACGATGCAGGGGACGATGGGGTCCTAGACCCCACATGGAATGAAGGTCGTGCCACTGACTTTCACAGTTCGGAAGAAAAGGCAGTGGTGAGACCGAGCTAACAGCGTAGCAAAAGAGGGAGCAGTGGGCAAAAGCAGAACACCCGCCGCTAAGAGACTCCGCCTGCTACTGACCGCCGCCACCTGGGACCGAGCACCCCAAAGGCAGCTTCAAGGAGTTCCCTGGCATGGCACTTCTTCAAACAATGTGCTGACGACAAGACCCGAGTGGTTTGCACGCTGTGCCATCAAAGCCTGAGGCGAGGCATTAACGTTCTGAACCTTAGCACAACCTGCATGACCAGGCACCTGCATGCAAAGCATGAACTGCAGTGGAGTAAACACCTTAAAAACAAGGAAGTCACTCAGGCTCCCCCTGCTACCTCTTCTGCTGCTGCCGCCTCGGCCTCCTCTGCTGCTGCCGCCTCGGCCTCTTCCTCCGCCTCTGGAGGAACGTTGGCACCTGCCGCCCAGCAAACAGGGGATGTACCGCCAACACCACCACCTCCGTCACCAAGCATCTCAACCATGTCACACGGCAGCGTTCAGCTCTCCATCTGACAAACATTTAAGAGAAAGAGTAAATTCCCACCTAGCCACCCTCGATCCCTGGCCCTGAATGCCAGCATTTCTAAACTACTGGTCTATGAAATGCTGTCATTCAGGCTGGTGGACACAGACAGCTTCAAACAGCTCATGTCGCTTGCTGTCCCACAGTATGTTGTTCCTAGCCGGCACTACTTCTCCAAGAGAGCCGTGCCTTCCCTGCACAACCAAGTATCCGATAAATTCAAGTGTGCACTGCGCAACGCCATCTGTGGCAAGGTCCACCTAACCACAGATACGTGGACCAGTAAGCACGGCCAGGGACGCTATATCTCCCTAACTGCACACTGGGTAAATGTAGTGGCGGCTGGGCCCCAGGCGGAGAGCTGTTTGGCGCACGTCCTTTCGCCGCCAAGGATCGCAGGGCAACATTCTTTGCTTCCTGTTGCCTCCTCCTCCTACTCAGCTTCCTCCTCCTCTTCTTCCACCTGCTCATCCAGTCAGCCACACACCTTCACCACCAACTTCAGCACAGCCCGGGGTAAACATCAGCCAGAATTTGGTGGTGCAGAAGTTCATTCACAACTACCCCGACATGTCAGAGCTGCTGCATAAAGTGTCTGGGTGCATAAAGTGTCTGGGTGCCGGGGCCTAAAAATATCTGACAGTGGCCTGTTCCAATGTTAGGTGACGTGAAGCTTGATTCTCTGCTATGACATGAAGACTGATTCTCTGCTGAGTCGCTGACATGAAGCCTGAATCTCTGTTATGGGACCTCTCTCCTTTGTCTGGGTGCCGGGGCCTAAATTATTTGACAATGGACTGTTCCAATGTTGGGTGACGTGAAGCATGATTCTCTGCTATGACATGAAGACTGATTCTTTGCTGACATGAAGCCTGAATCTCTGTTATGGGACCTCTCTCCTCTGCCTGGGTGCCGGGGCCTAAATATCTGACAATGGACTGTTCCAGTGTTGGGTGACGTGAAGCCTGATTCTCTGCTAGGACATGTAGACTTACTCTCTGCTGACATGAAGCCTGAATCTCTGTTATGGGACCTCTCTCCTCTGCCTGGGTGCTGGGCCTAAATATCTGACAATGGACTGTTCCAGTGGTGGGTGACGTGAAGCATGATTCTCTGCTATGAAATGAAGACTGATTCTCTGCTGACATGAAGCCAGATTCTCTGCTATGGGACCTCTCTCCTCTGCCTGGGTGCCTGGGCCTAAATATCTGACAATGGACAGTTCCAGTGTTGTGTGACGTGAAGCCTGATTCTCTGCTATGACATAAAGACTGATTCTCTGCTGACATAAAGTCAGATTCTCTGTTATGGGACCTCTCTCCTCTGTCTGGGTGCCGGGGCCTAAATATCTGACAATGGACTGTTCCAGTGGTGGGTGACGTGAAGCATGATTCTCTGCTAGGACATGAAGACTTATTCTCTGCTGACATGAAGCCAGATTCTCTGCTATGGGACCTCTCTCCTCTGCCTGGGTGCCGGGGCCTAAATATCTGACAATGGACTGTTCCAGTGTTGGGTGACGTGAAGCCTGATTCTCTGCTAGGACATGAAGACTTATTCTCTGCTGACATGAAGCCTGAATCTCTGTTATGGGACCTCTCTCCTCTGCCTGGGTGCTGGGCCTAAATATCTGACAATGGACTGTTCCAGTGTTGGGTGACATGAAGCCTGATTCTCTGCTATGACATGAAGACTGATTCTCTGCTGACATGAAGACAGATTCTCTGTTATGGGACCTCTCTCCTGTGCCTGGGTGCCGGGGCCTAAATATCTGACAATGGACTGTTACAGTGGTGGGTGATGTGAAGCATGATTCTCTGCTATGACATGAAGACTGATTCTCTGCTGACATGAAGCCTGAATCTCTGTTATGGGACCTCTCTCCTCTGCCTGGGTGCCGAGGCCTAAATTTATGACAATGGACTTTTCCAGTGTTGTGTGACGTGAAACCTGATTCTCTGCTATGACATGAAGACTGATTCTCTGCTGACATGAAGCCAGATTCTCTGTTAGGGGGTCTCTCTCCTCTGCCTGGGTGCCGGGGCCTAAATATCTGACAATGGACTGTTACAGTGGTGGGTGATGTGAAGCATGATTCTCTGCTATGACATGAAGACTGATTCTCTGCTGACATGAAGCCTGAATCTCTGTTATGGGACCTCTCTCCTTTGCCTGGGTGCCGGGGCCTAAATATATGACAATGGACTGTACCATTGTTGGGTGACGTGAAGCCTGATTCTCTGCTATGACATGAAGACTGATTATTTGCTGACATGAAGCCAGATTCTCTGTTATGGGACCTCTCTCCTCTGCCTGGGTGCCGGGGCCTAAATATCTGACAATGGACTATTACAGTGGTGGGTGACGTGAAGCATGATTCTCTATTATGACATGAAGACTGATTCTCTGCTGACATGAAGCCTGAATCTCTGTTATGGGACCTCTCTCCTCTGCCTGGGTGCCGGGGCCTAAATATATGACAATGGACTGTTCCAGTGTTGGGTGACGTAAAGCCTGATTCTCTGCTATGACATGAAGACTGATTCTCTGCTGACATGAAGCCAGATTCTCTGTTATGGGACCTCTCTCCTCTGCCTAGGTGCCGGGCCTAAATATCTGACAATGGACTGTTCCAGTGGTGGGTGACGTGAAGCATGATTCTCTGCTATGACATGAAGACTGATTCTCTGCTGACATGATGCCTGAATCTCTGTTATGGGACCTCTCTCCTCTGCCTGGGTGCCGGGGCCTAAATTTCTTACAATGGACTGTTCCAGTGGTGGGTGACGTGAAGCTTGATTCTCTGCTATGACATGAAGCCAGATTCTCTGCTGACATGAAGCCAGATTCTCTGCTATGGGACCTCTCTCCAATTGATATTGGTTAATTTTTATTTATTTTATTTTTATTCATTTTCCTATCCACATTTGTTTGCAGGGGATTTAACTACATTTTGCTGCCTTTTGCAGCCCTCTAGCCCTTTCCTGGGCTGTTTTACAGCCTTTTTAGTGCCGAAAAGTTCGGGTCCCCTTTGACTTCAATGGGGTTTGGGTTCGGGACGAAGTTCGGGTTGGGTTCGGATCCCGAACCCAAACATTTCCGGGAAGTTCGGCCGAACTTCTCGAACCCGAACATCCAGGTGTTCGCTCAACTCTAATACTTCATTTTGGCAATGAAAAATTATAAGAAAATGAAATTAGAAAATGTTTGATTTTGTGACAATTTACTGTCCACCAACAATAAATAAATAAATATTATTATTTTATTATTTTTGTTATTGTTATTTATTCTTATGTTGTTATAACTATGACATTACTTTTTGACTATTATTTATGTATTTATTTTGCATGTGGATTTATTAGACCAGAAGAGGAAAAATTATGATCTTTCTTCATCAGCTATAAATTTCTCCATCCAAACTTTGTCTATTAGGAAAAAAAAAACAACCAAAAAAACAGAAAGGAAAAAAAAAACAACCAAACAGGAAAGCAAATTAAAACTGTTTGAGACTGACATAGTGATGCAATGCAATTACCGGGGAGAGACAGTGGGTGTCAGATCTGCTGATCAGTTGCACTGCCATCTATTAAAACTGACAGCTCCAAATAAAAAGCTTTTAGACAAATCTTAATCAAGATAAAAAGCTGCATAATAATGTATGGGGTCACATCCTGTCAATACCAAAAATATGGTTTTATATATATATATACAATGGAAAAAAAGATTCCAAAGTATTCTGCAAAAACAACTGCTGTTGTAGCTGTAAAAGCAAATTATGAGAAATGTTCACTTGTTAGCGCCTGTATGTGTAAGAAATGTTGAATTTCCAGGTTTAGCATTTACATTATTATTTAAAGGAAAAGTCTCTTGTGTTGTTTTATTTTCCTTTTTTAGATGTCTGTTTGTAGAAGAGAAATGTTGTTTTATCATTTTCATTAAATGTTATACATATGTATTACATATATATTACTTACAATTTCATGCTACCTTCCTATATTTTCTGTGTAAACACGGTAGCGGGTTGGTGTTTCATGGTGGTTGTCATAAATGGGAGTCAATAGAGAAATGTTAGACTACAGTGGTCCCTCGAATTACAATATTAATTGGTTCCGGGATGTATGTTGAAATCATAGTAATTTGAGTCCATAACTCTATGGAAAACCAGTCACTACCGTAGGTCCAAATAGGTTTGAGCAAATTGGAGTTGACAAAGTGGACTTCAGAGAAAATTCGATTTGATGCAAAGCTGAATTTTCTTGTGCTTTATGGTAACAAATCAATTTTCCCTAAAATGGTGGTAAAAAAAAAAAAATCATACTTACCTTATCTATTTGAGCGCAGCCATCTTGCTTGAACGTCCCAATCGAAATCTTGTGCACGGTAACGTTTGATGCCACCACGCCGCCTAGTGCGATGACGTCATCATGCACCACACAAGATTTTGTGCTGGATCTTCAAGCAAGATAGCCGCAACAGCCATCACAATGGTATCTTTCCGGTTGGAATATACTAGGCAGCACGTGAACAGAAATTGATGCATTGGAAGCAGGAAAAATGGGCAAACAGATAATCTAATGACTTTGACAAGGGTCAAATTGTGGTATCTAGATGATTGGGTCAGAGCTTCTGCAAAATGGCCAGTCTTGTGTGGTGCCCTGGATATTCTTTGGTCAGTAACTCCCAAAAGGTCCACAGGAGGACAAGTGGTGAACCAGCAATAGGATCATGAAAGCCCAAGGCTCTTTGATCTACATGGTGAGTGAAGGCTAGCCGTTTGGTCCAATCCCGCAGAAGAGCTAATGTAGAGCAAATTGCTGATAAAAGTGAATGCTAGTAGACACCTTTTGAGTTCTTATGGAGTCCATACCTTGATGGGTCAGGCAGGTGATTTTAATGTTATGGCTGATCTATGTATACTGCTGTATCTGCATTTCAATTACTGTGCATATTAACCAACCAGTATCCACAATAACAAACATTTCATATTACGGATTACTCTATACATAAAGCATATACTGCAGCAATTTTTTTACTGTAGGTTTTAAGCACTCGCAGATCCCATTGTGTGTAACAGTGAGTTACAAGCCACGTACCTTCCCTGCATTATTCTCCTCAGGGGATAAGAGACAGTAAAATTGATTATTGGACTGCGGTGGAAGAAAATAAGGGAAAATAGGATAGAAGAGTAATCAAGTGCACTGGACAGGACAGAAGACTATCACACTAACTTTAGTTATTATCCCTTCTAATGCTGCTCAATGGTCTGCAACCATATTACACAATCCCATCCTAATGCCCTATACAGGAGACAGACAAATCAAATACATTTTCTCTCTATGTGCCATTATCCCTCAGAGCAGAGTACTAAGCTTCTGCATTCAACTGGGCTTTTGAGATTGGTCTTGGTAAAGAACATTATTCTGAAAGGGATTTCATAACCACCATGTTTGTTGGAATAAATTAATTTGCAGAAGGACTTAGTATGGAGATATTAAAGGGAAGCTGTAATAAAGATCTGTATCCAGTGCCCCCCAACTGTTCAGTGCCATAATTCTGGTGCAAAGAGGTCAATGAGCCCCCTATAGGACCAGGAAACTGCTGTGACTGCTACTGTACCTCTGCAGCCCTTTTGTTATGGACACATACTGGAGATGTGAGTTCTCCAAGATGTACTTTGTTTGGCTTTGGCTAGACTAGTGTCCAGAGTCTAAGGGAACTACAAAATAAGTACTGATTGGAGGCAGTAAAGCGGAAGCAGTTGCACTGTAGTCAGGAACAGAGCCAGAAGAGCAGTCAGAATGTGACAGGACAAGGAATTAGAAGGAAATAAAGTCAGGAACGGAGCCAAGGAACATCACATATAGAGTGGTCAAGATGTGACAGACTAGAGATAGGACTGTAGTCAGGAATGGAGCAAGGGACATCACCAGGAGAGTGGTTAGGATGATAAGCCAAAGGACCAGAAGGGAGTGTACAAAAAAATTGAGACAAGTAAAGCCACCAGTAGAGTGGTCAAGATGTGACAGTCTAGACTATAGTCAGGAAGGAAGTAAGGAACATTACCAGGAGAGTGGTCAGGATGTGACAGGCCAAAGTATCTGATGGTATTGCAGGCAGCAACAGAGCTAAGGGTTGTGACTAGGAGAGTTACCCATATTTAACAGGCTAGATATTAGAGTGCATTGAAGAACGAATCAAAAGATCAAAACTTCAAGCAGAACAACAGGTACCAGGCGAACAATTCCTAGGGCAATGCAGACGTGATGTCCGGAAACAAGACATGAGGATCAAGGTCAATAATAGGAGTCAAGACCTGAACCAATAAGACAAGGAACGAGAGCCAAGGCAGGGTATGAATGTCAACCAGTAGGTCATGAATGGCAGGTCAGTTTCCTCTTAAAGGGGTTGTCCAGGTTCAGGGCTGAAGCTGGATATAAGCTCCCCTTCACTCCTTTACCATGTATGAGAGGAGCATAGGAGCATTTCCTTGCTATTATGCTCCCCATTGCCATGTGCTGCATTGCATAAGTATGCTAGGTGGAGACTTCCACCTAGCAGGGAACCTGGTGACGTCATCGGCACAAATGGGCACTGTATAGCGCTGTTCTTGGGTAGTTTTAGAGGCGGCTACTGTACATGGTAAAGGAGTAAAGGGACAACCCCTTTAAATAGGTCATTAGCTCTGATCTGATGTAATCTTCACTTTCCACTTGTTATTCTGTTGTACTGTAATCTATCAGAGGAACCTTTGGATCTACTTGGGTATCAAGGTCTAGGTGCGACTTCCAAAATAACCAAATACCCATGCTACTATGAAGACATGGCAATGTCACATATGAAATATAATATAAATAGCCCTAATGCAGGTTTGGTGGATATTACATGGTACTTTGGGACTGGGGAGTATTATTATATTTGCATTACATCTGGTACTGGACTATAAAATGGATGCAGATGACGAAGTTGAGATGCAGGTCACAACAGTGAGCCAGCTCTACATATAGGAGAATACAGCACCACATACCTCTTACTTCCAGTGACATCTTTTGTGATGTAGATCTTCTCTTTCCTCTTCTCCTCCATTTGACCCAGACCGTCATGACAAATTCAGCCACATCTCGTCTCTACAGAGTTTGTTACACAGACACGTTAGATTTCTCATAATTGGGGTCATTAATCAAACTGGTGTAAAGTAGAACTGGCTTAGTTGCCCATAGCAACCTATCAGATTCCATCTTTCGTTTTCCAAAGAAGCTGTCAAAAATGAAAGGTGGAATCTGTTGCTGTGGGCTACTAAGCCAGTTCTACTTTACACCAGTTTGACCCAAAGGTCCCTATAGTGTCTACAGGAGTTATAATGTCCACTAGAGTTCCCCCAGTAATAATAACACCCTATATTTTGCTCCAGGTAATAATACCTGTATAGTGTCCCCAGAAATAATGTCCCCTAATAGCAATGCCCCCACACTGCCCCCATACAGTAATTTCCCCCACACTGCCCCCATATAATAATTTCCCCCACACTGCCCCATATAGTAATTTCCCCCACATTACCCCATATAGTAATCTCTCCCACACTGCCCCATATAATAATTTTCCCCACATTACCCCCATAGAGTAATTTCCCCCACAATGCCCCCATATAGTAATTTCCCCCACACTGCCCTCCCATTAAATAATTTCCCCCCACACTGCCCCCATGAATTAATTTGCCCCCATGAAGTAATTTGCCCCCACACTGGGCTCCCTAAAGTGATTTGCCCCTACACTGCCCCCATGTCCTCCTCTGCCCCCCAAAGTTGGTACGCACAGATAAAATATCTATAAATAAACAACTAAAAGCTAATACTTACCTGTGTCTGGGATAGTGAGGCAGCCTGCAGGTGCGCAATCTTCATTGTCCTGTGTCCCGGCTCAGGCGCACAATGATGTCATCACGCCCGCCCGCCTGCCCCGGAATTATACTACCACGTAGGCCTCAGGCCTACTAGGCCTGAAGCCTATGGCATTGATAGGCAGTGGGGCAGGGAACTATGCACTCCCGCGCCCCTCCGTAGTATGTGGACGTTTGGGTCGGCGTTGGGCCCCCCAGCGATGTTGGGCCTGGGGCTGCTGACCCGAAAGTCCCTATTTTAATCCGCCACTGCTTGCAGTGTTTGTTGTAGTGTTCAGTGCCCCCATCACTGTACTCGGGCCTGGGGCTTAGCCTCTCAGTGCACTTCAGCTCCTCAGTATTCCTGTGCTGTCGCTGTCCCTCGGTGCACTGAATCCCTGAATTGCATAAAGAATTAAATTATTTTTTACTCAGGAACACCACAACTGATTTTCTCAAGACATGTATCATTTTAATCAGCATAATTAACCCTGCCATGACAGGTTAAATGGGGTTGATCATACTGATGGGCGCCCCTCAAGCTCTAATCAGGGGCGTAACTATCAGTGGCAGACCCTGCGACTGCTATGGGGCCCAGGGCAAGAGGGGGCCCAGTCTTAGTTGGGATCATCTCCTCTTCTACTGGCGGTGAAGACTTGGTCAGGACTCTACCCTCTCTTCTCTATGTACGCCACTGGCTGTAATATACATAAACTTGTACTTTAGTTTTCTTTTAGATGTGTATTTTGCTTCACATTTGACTATTTGAAAATACAGAGTTTGATGAGTGAGAATCTTCAGAGATGCAGATGCAATTCATGTGATGTTCTGAGGGTAGCTCCTTTCCCGCTCTTGAATTATCTTAATTTATTTGGAAACCTGAAGCATTTTCCAGGAAGCATTACAACTTAATGCAAAAGAAAAAAAAGTTCAATGTACCAGAATTTTACTAGTAATCTTTTCTCCCGGGCTGCAAAGCAAATTTGGACCTGTGATAGACAGATTTCAATTATTTTGCGTTGTCCTCTCATGAAATTTAATGAAGTTTGAAAGGATCATAGGGAATTTTAAAAGACTAGATACTAAAGTTGGCCAACAATTATTTCTCCTGCCTTCCCTTTAAACGCACACCCCTGGCCAAGTGTGCATGTTCTTTTCAGTGGGGGACACCACTGGCAGCCAGACACTGGTTTATTTCCTTTAGGAACAAAGAAGCCTAGTTTACCCTGACATCTGCTGTTGAGAAGAGTTGGTGGCCTTCATGTATTTTGGCACATTAACCACTTCCAGACAGGGCCATTTACCCCCTTCCTGACCAGGGCTAATTTTGCAAATCTGACATGTGTCACTTTATGTGGTAATAACTTTGGAACGCTTTTACTTATCCAAGCCATTCAGAGATTGTTTTCTCGTGACACATTGTACTTCATGTTAATGGCAAATTTGAGTCAATATTTTTTACCTTTATTTATAAAAAAGATCCAAAAGTTAACGAAAATGTGAAAAATTCATTGTTTTCTAAATTTGAATCTCTCTGCTTTTAAGACAGATAGTGATGCCTCATAAAATATTCATTAATTAACATTCCCCATATGTCTACTTTATGTTGGCATCATTTTAGTAATGTAATTTTATTTTTTAGGACGTTAGAAGATTTTGAATTTTAGAAGCAATTTTTGAAATTTTAAGAAAATTTCCAAAGTCAACTTTTTTAAGGACCAGTTCAGTTCTGACCCAGTTTTAGAAATGACACTCATACTATTCAAAACTGGTTTTAGAAATGTTGTTAACCCTTTAAGTATTCCACAAGAATTAAAGCAAAATAGAGGTGGAATTTCAAAATGTCACTTTTTTTTGCAGATTTTCCATTTAAATTTTTTTTTTTCCTGGAACACATCAAGGGTTAACAACAAAACAAACCTTAATTTTTATTATCTTGATTCTGCAGTTTGCAGCAACACCCCATAAGTGGTTGTATACCGTTGTTTGGGCACACGACAGGGCACAGAAGGCAAGAAGTGCCTTATGGTTTTTGGAGAGCAAATTTTGATGGAATAGTCTTTTGGCACCATGTTGCATTTGAAGAGGCCCTGAGGTAACCCCACAGTGAAAATACACAAAAAGTGACCACATTTTGTAAACTACACCACCCAAGGAATGTTTAAGTGGTGTAGCGAGCACTTCACTCAACTGCTGTTTCATAGAATTTTTCATGCTTGGGTGTGAAAATAAAAAACTTTTTTTTTTTTTACAAGAAAATGGTGCTTTAGGACCAAACTTTCTTTTTCACAAAAGATAACAGGAGAATATCCCCCCCCCCCCCAACTTGCTACCCACTTTCTCCTGAATACAGTAACACCCCAATTGTGGTCATAAACTGTTATTCGGAGATACACCACGGCATCCTGATTTTCTAACATGGAATTTTCTGTCATGATTTTTAAGAGCAATAACTTTTTTTATTTTTTGTTGAATGAGCTGCGTGAGGGCTTATTTTGTGCGAGACAAGCTGTAGTTTTTTAATGACACAATTTTGGGGTACATTTGGCTTTCTGGTTGCTTTTTATCTCTTTTTTGGGAGGTGAAGTCACCAAAAAAGTGTGATTAAAAAAATAAATTTACACCGTTCCCTTGATAATGTGATATTTTTATAGATACGGTCATTACGGACGCAACAGTACCAAATATGTAAAGTTTTATTTTTGTTACGTTTTACACAATACATTTTTTATTTTTTTTTAGATCATGTTTTTGTGTTGCCATTTTCTTACTGCCATATTTATTTTTCTGGCTATAGTCTTGTGTGAGGAGTTTTTGTGAGTTGAGGTGACTAAAATAAATGTTTTGGCATAATTTTTATTAATCTTTTTTACACTGTTCACTTTATGGGATAGATCATGTGATATTTTTGTATAGCCAATTGTTATGGACGTGGCGATACCAAATATGTCTATTTTTCATTTATTTTTTTACATTTTACACAATAAGAGCATTTTTTTGTGTTGCAATTTTCATAAAGCCATCTTTTTTTTATTTTTCTGGCTATTGTCTTGTATGGGATAGGATGATGTTTTTATTGCTACCATTTTGGGGTAAATACGATTTTTTGATTGATTAACATTATGTTTTTTAGGAGGTGAGCTCATGGCGCAAGGTTTATTCATTTAATTTTTTACGCCATTCACCTGATGGGGTAGATCATATGATATTATTATAGAGCCGGTCGTTGCGAATGCGGTGATACTAAATATGTCTATTTTATTTTTTTCTTCTATTTTTGAACAATTTTTTAACGGATTTGGGGGGAAATTTTTTTTAAATGTGAAACTTAAAAAGCAAAATTCAAAACACTTTATTTTTTATTATTTTTCATTTATTTTATTTTATACTTTGTGTCCCCCATAAGGTCATACAAGACCTCTGGGCAACATTTAACTTCATTATTTTTTTTTACCTATTGATTTCTCCTGTAACTGGGGCTGACATAGTAACCCCAGTTACAGGGGAAATATACCCCCTAGAGAGGCTTTACAGCATAATAATGCACTGTACAGCCTCAGGGCAGGGCTGATAGTGGTCTATGGAAGACCCGACAGCTCCTGCACTTACCCGGCCCCTGCAATTACATGATCACCGGGCTGGGACAGGAAGCGGTACAGCGCTTCCTGATCTGTAGACACAGTGCTCGTTGAGCGCTGTGTATACAGCGATATAGAAGGCAGGGACACCCAGGAACAGTTCATGCCTTTTCCCTGGGGTGCCCTGCTGTCACTGACAGCAGGCCCCCCACTCGGCAGCTGCACGATTAGCGTGCAGCTGCTATCTCTGAAAGGATATTCCAGAACATCCATTCAGAGATAAACCCAAAGTTTATAGTCAAGGGGCGGTCGGGATGTGGTTAAGATTAAGAAAAATCTTATTACATCAATCAGGACTCAGGATTTCTACAAAAAAAAAAACTTTAACAGTTAGTCATAGATGGCGAGACATTCCACTGATATCTATTGTTGCCCTCACTCCTGACACTAGGTGCTACTTTTATGCATTATATAAGGGATCGCAGGAGGGAATAGGCTGTAGAGTGTGTAGCTGAAGCTACATGGTGTGAGGGGAGAAGATGTTCTAACAAATCACACATTCTTTAAATTGCTTGGTAAGAGTCATGAGGTTGGAGGATTGTTGAGTGATGCAAGGCAATCACAAGGAGATACCAGCAGGTCAGCAGGGATTCTGGGCTGGGCTGGTTCAAATAAGAGTGAGAACTACCACCAAAGACCAGGTTGAATAAACACAACCACTGAGCAAATGAATACTGTTGAGCGAATCGAAGTATCCAAAGTGAACTTCGATTTCAATTTCAAGAAAAATTTGATTTGCTGCAAAGCCGAATTCCCAGCGCTTCGTGGTATCGAATCAATTTTCCCTGAAAGGCGGTAAAAAATAAAAAAAAATACATCCATTTGCATGCGAAGAGGCCGCCGCGGCTATCTTGATTGAAGATACCATGCAAAATCTTGCGCGTGGTGTCTTCAATCAAGATGGCCACGGCAGCCTCTACATGATCAAATTGATAAGGTAATTTTTTTTTTTTTTTACCGGATTAACCCCTGGAAGCCCTCAATGTTAATCTCAGATGCCGTGATCAGCGATGAATGGCACCGCCCCCGCCGTTCCCCGTCATTGCACACAACATACAAAGAAATGTGCTTTGTGATGAACTATTTCACCAGGAAGTTAATCTCTTTGTGAAATTCGGCGATGCAACCGAATCGAATTTTCCATAACTTCGCTCACCTCTACAAATGAACAGTCCACTGTTCTGCAGCTTTGAGCAAATATTGCAGACCTCTTAAAGTGAAACAAGCCTATTGCCAACATTATGGATGTGAAAAGCTGACACCATGCATTTGAGATTTTTTGGGTTGTGTATGAGGGATGGGGGAGGTCACAGGAACAATTCTCCTTATTAGGGGAGCAGAGCTCAGGAGCCTTGTTATGTACAGTATATTAGAGATATTCTCCTAATTATGTATAATCCCGGCTCCCTAGAAAAATCATTTGACTTCTAGGCTCACTTCAAGATCTACAGATGTCTCGCAAGATGTCTCCGATTCTGAACTATCAATGTTTACTCATAATAGAGTCTAGAAATATCTAATTACATGACATTATTGATATGGCACCAACATATCTTACGAGGATGCGTCCACTTATTTCAGAGTCAGTAAAGACGTCCATGCTCTTCAGAGATCTGTCAGATGAATGCAGCGGCCCCTCTACAATCATATCAAACAATCAGTTATGTTGATATCCAACATATACATTACATGGTCAAACGGTCCTGCTGAAATCATTGGGTTCACCAACTTTTATCTGATGTTTATGGGTACCTTTAGGCATACATTGTAATTTTACACAAAAAAACTGCATGAAGTCACCTTGGAATGTCTTTGTAAGTCAGGTTCCTGCAGTACCCAAAAATCAACCATAAGACGCAGTTCACCTATAGGACACGCCTTACCCATAACTAGTGTGAGTTGAGGTACTCAGCGGTCTTTAAAGGGACTGTCAAAGATTTTACTAGTGATGGACTAACCTCAGGATAGGCTATTAATATCTAGTCTGTGAGGGTTTTAACAGCCCACAATCCTACCTATCAGCTGTTGTGCAGTAGTTTCAGCACCAGAAATTGGAGTTGGAACTACACAGCTTGGTCCATTGTGTAGGGGATGGAGCTGGTTACTGCAGCACTGCCCTTATTAAAGTGGGATCAATGTGGCAGTAACCAGCCTTCTGAAGTGACCCAATGTGGCACAACATATATAGGTCATATGCTGTGTTTAAAGTATCCTTCCATCTCGGCCACCTCTCTGCAGCGTCGCTCAGCTCGCTGCAGTGCACAGATGCTTCATACCCTCCCTTGCACTTTAAACAAAGCACTTTCCTCACTAGGGTCAATCTACAAGGCACCAAGGGAACTAGCAATGATTCTCCAACACCAATTTCAGAGAAGAAGAACACTAGACATACACTCACCTAAAGAATTATTAGGACCACCATACTAATACAGTGTTGGACCCCCTTTTGCCTTCAGAACTGCCTTAATTCTACGTGGCATTGATTCAACAAGGTGCTGATAGCATTCTTTAGAAATGTTGGCCCATATTGATAGGATAGCATCTTGCAGTTGATGGAGATTTGAGGGATGCACATCCAGGGCACGAAGCTCCCGTTCCACCACATCCCAAAGATGCTCTATTGGGTTGAGATCTGGTGACTGTGGGGCCATTTTAGTACAATGAACTCATTGTCATGTTCAAGAAACCAATTTGAAATGATTCAAGCTTTGTGACATGGTGCATTATCCTGCTGGAAGTAGCCATTAGTGTTGATCACGAATATTCGAATTGCGAATTTTAATCGCGAATATCGGCACTTCGAGAATTTGCGAATATTTCGAATATCGCAAAATATATTCGTAATTGCGAATATTCAATTTTTGTGAAAATACCAGTTCATGCGAATTTTTTATGCGAAAAATTTTATGCGAATTTTCACAATCAAGAAAATAATGCCTGGAGATCATGAATTCGCGAATTCTCGAATATATGGCGAATATTCGCCCAAATATTCGCGAAATATCGCGAATTCGAATATTGCCCCTGCCACTCATCACTAGTAGCCATCAGAGGAAGGGTACATGGTGGTCATGAAGGGATGGACATGGTCAGAAACAATGCTCAGGTAGCCCGTGGCATTTAAACGATGGACAATTGGCACTAAGGGGCCTAAAGTGTGCCCAGAAAACATCCCCCACACCATTACACCACCACCACCAGCCTGCACAGTGGTAACAAGGCATGATGGATACATGTTCTCATTCTGTTTACGCCAAATTCGGACTCTACCATTTGAATGTCTCAACAGAAATCGAGACTCATCAGACCAGGCAACATTTTTCCAGTCTTCAACAGTCCAATTTTGGTGAGCTCGTGAAAATTGTAGCCTCTTTTTCCTATTTGTAGTGGAGATGAGTGGTACCCGGTGGGGTCTTCTGCTGTTGTAGCCCACCTTTCTTTCCCATTCTGACATTCAGCTTGGAGTTCAGGAGATTGTCTTGACCAGGACCACAACCCTACATGCATTGAAGCAACTGCCATGTGATTGGTTGACTAAATAATCGCATTAATGAGAAATAGAACAGGTGTTCCTAATAATTCTTTAGGTGAGTGTAGTACGAAAGCAGTGTGATCATTATCATTTGCACCGTAGAGACAGACCATACAGTTGGTATGGGGCACCAGGATAAGGGGGCTCCATCCCGATTGGCTGAATCGTTTATTTAAATGGTTGGTAAGAACTAATGAATGGATTCCTGTTCTACCGGATGTACAAGCAATGAAGAAGTTACCCAGAGCACCAGAAGGAAGCCTCTTCTTAAATGTTGCTACGAGGCCCCATTATCTTTGTGTAAACCAATGAGAAGGTGCAATAGGTTATATGCTAGACTTCTAGTCTAATCAGAACCTCTCTAATAATATCATTATTCGGTGCCGCCCGGCATGTGTTTTATAAATGTTCAGAGCTTATCCAAAAATCAATAGCCGCTTGTATCAAAAAACATGATTAACTGATTTTGCAATTAATTGCTGACACAGCGGGGACCGGGTTTTCTTTGTAAGAGCTTCTTGGATGAAAATGTTATTATGGTTTAGAGATTAGGAGCTAACAAGAAGAGTTCTGTGCTCCTGGCAAGGAAACCAATAAAAGGATCTAAGCACATAAATAAGTACAACAGTAGACACAAATGTGATTGATGTCCAAATGCATTATAGTACATGAACCCACCCCTGGGCACCCTGACCATATCTGTAATACCAATTATAGTCTACAAGAAAAAAAAAATGGCCATGCTCCAGTGGCACTTGGTGGTCCCAGCCACTGCTCACTCAGGAGCCTCCACGTTCATGAAACACCCAGCCCAATCACAGAGAGGACTGTTTGATCATTTTTTCCTGGAGAGAACATAAGGCTGAAGAATTAGTGTTCTGCTACAGTCAGGACATTATTGGAGCCCAGAAAGACGAGTAATCACCAGACACCAGGTATGAAACATGAACCCCTTTACAGGCCCAGATCACCAGGGATTTGGACATGAACCTTTTTTTCTGCCAATGACCACAAATGATACTCACAATAACATGAATCCTTTGTCTACCATATACTACTAAAGATGCTGACATTGCATCTTCCTCTGCCTAGACCAACAGTGATATTAGCATTTACCCGTTCTGTGCCCTAGATTACTAAGGGTACTAAATATAACCTTCTCTCTGTCCTAGGTCACCAAGTAATGCAGATATTAACCCATTCATTGTCATAGATCCCCAGGGATACAAACATTAACCCACTTTTGTCACTAGATTACCAGATATGCTGATATTAACCCCACACCACTAGGAATTGTTTCTTTTTCTGTCCTAGAGCACCACAGATGCAGATAATAACCCCTTCACTAGCCTGGACTACCAGGGATCCTAGTAGTAACCCCCTTTCTGTTTCAAACCAGAAGAGATACAGACAGTAACTTTTTACTGCCCTAGACCCCAGGAATGTTACTATAAACCCATTAATTACCCTTGCAGCTATGTATTTGGTGCTATACAGCAATATTTTTTTGTCGATATTTTGAACTGTCCTTCTTTAAGGGAGCAGAGCACATACCCCTTACTTCCCTGCAAAGGAAATCAAGAAGATATTCAGTGGCAGCCACTGTATTTGATCAGGTGATTATAAATTACCCCTGCTGCATAGGGGTTACTTTATGTATGGAGGTGTTATTTGGTCACTGTATGTTATTATTGGAGGGGAGCCAACCAAAGGTACTGCACAGGGCACCATCCAAGGCCAGCTCTGGGTTTACTACTGAGTAGTATGGAAAGCAACTGTTTGCTTCGCCAATCAAAAGACAATTTCTAAATTTGACTCCTCCGCTAGCCCCAATATGGCACATCTTGATCACTGCTATCTCATCCATGATATGCTATAAATCTACCATGCCTGCCTATGCCCGAAGCAGCGCGGTGACATCAGCATGATTGGCCATTACTGGGGACGTGAGAGCACTGATGGACATTACTATGAGAGGGGGCACTGTGTGGAGGACATTACTACTTCTACTAGAGGGGGCACTGTGTGGAGGACATTACCATCAGAGGGGGCACTGTGTGGAGGACATTACTACTTCTACTAGAGGGGGCACTGTGTGGAGGACATTACTACTTCTTCTAGAGGGGGCACTGTGTGGGGGACATTACTACTGGAGAGGCCACTGTATGGGGGACATTGCCACAAGAGGGGGCATTGCATGGTGGGAAATACTACTGGAGGGGGCACTGTATGGGGGACATTGTTACCAGACTGAGAACTGTGTGGAAGACATTACTACCAGAGGGGCCAGTGTCTGTGGGACATTACTAAATAAGGGGGAACTGTGTGGGGGACATTGTTACCAGATGGAGCACTGTGTGGGGGACACTACTATGGGAGGAGGCACTGTGTGGGGAAGTCAGGGCATTACTACCGGAGGGGTACCACATGCGGGGAATTGCTACCAGGGCTAGCACTGTGTGTGAGGCATTACTACTGGAGGGAGCAATGTGTAGGAGACATTAATACTGGAGGGGGCACTGTGTGTGGAACATTACTACCAGAGGGCCACTGTGTGGGGAACATTACCATAGGAGGGGGTACTGTGTGGGGGAAATTACTACTGGACGGGGCACCAAGTGGGGGACGTTACTACCAGAGGGGGAACTAGGTGGGAGATATTGCTCCTGGAGAAGGCAGTGTGTGAGGAACCTTACTGCTGGGGGCTCATTACTATTGGGGGGGGGGCACCATGTGGGACTTCACTGGCAGTACTATAGTACTATAGGGTGCATTCCTGGAGGCACTATAGAGGAATTTTAATACTGGAGCATTGTAGGGGAATTTCTGTACTGGGGCATTATTACTGGGGCACTGTAGTGGTGACATTATTAATAATTGGGGTACTATAATGACATTTTTACTGGGGGTACAATAGGAGATATTATTGCTGGAGGAATGGTAGGGGCATTTTTTTTTACTAGGGGCACATTTGGGGACATTATTTCTGGGGACACTAAGGCATTGTTACTGGGAGAACAATGGGGGTGTTATTATTACGGCATTTTTACTACTTGGGGAACTATTCTTTCAGCAGTATAGTACTTTGGCGTCATTGGGGACATTAGGTACAATATTGGAGGTAGCAGCAAGACGACACTGTTCGAGCACCGGGATGTGGCAAACTCTGCAGAAACAGAACGTCTACAGGAGAAGAAATCACTGGATGTAATAGGTTAGGTATGTGGTGCTGTATTCTCCTGTTTGGTAGTGCTGGTAGGCAGTATGCTGTTTGTTGAGCTGGCTCACTGCTGTGAGCCCCCCGCTCCATACCTTAGAAACAACTGAAGAAGGAGGACAGAATATGGCAGCTGGCACTGGCCACAACAGAGGAGTAGCTTCTGGGGTGGTATTTTGTGCTGCTGGGGCAGTATATTGTGCTGCACTGTGGTATTTTGTTCTGCTGGGAACATATTTGTCCTAAGCAGGACCAAATACCACAGTGTAGCACAATATACTGCCCCAGCAGAACAAAATACTACAATGCAAAACAAAATACTACCTCTGCAGAACCAAATACTACAGTGCAACAAGTAGTTCTGCTGGGACAGTACATTGTGCTGCACAGTGGTATTTTTTTTTCTGCTGGGGCAGTATATTGTGCTCCAGTTTGTTATTTGGTTCTGCTGCAGAACCAAATGTCAAAGTGTTGCACAATATACTGCCCCTCTGTGACAGTGCTGGACCATCTACGTGTTAGCCCCATCCACTGCAGCTTGGCCAGCTACTTGGGTTGGCCTCAACTTCTGCCATGTGTGCCCCGATAGGAAGTATTCAGGCTTGGTGCCTAGGGCAGCATCTGCTGTAAATACAGCCCTGATCATGGGTTATGACAATGGACAGCCTGGGTCGCATACTGACAGGCCAGGTCCAACATGGCAAGAGCCACTCTGAAGAAACTAGAAAAGGGAAAAAAGAGGAGACATATGTAGTGAGCCGTGGAGGAGCTGGTGCAGAGGATGGGAGTGGTAGTGGCCCTCATGTGGTGTTGTCTCACGGTGTGCACCCTCAGGCCATTGCTCCCTGCAGTGGAAATCTGGTTTAAAGAATCAGGCCAGAAGTAAATGTAAAAAAATCTGTATTTACTAAGTGTAAAAAAATAACTTGTGGCATGTCTGCAATATCAAGTACAAAGGGCAGATTGTGACACCAGTTGAGAAGGTATAGTGGCAGGTTGGCTATCTATAGATTGGCACTAGCAGGCACATTCAGGTATAGGTCCACTGTAAGATTCAGACTTGAGTTTTGTATTTCCTAGTAGTGGTTTAGGTGATGGGTGTCTGAGCCATAGTCCCTCACCTTGAAGCAGTGTCTGTAAAGCTGTATTTTGCTGATCACTCTGTTGTTTTGTTATACAGATGTTTTCTTGAAGCAGTATTTTGCTGATCTCTTTGGAGTATTGGTCTCACAGGAGAACAATATCGGGTTTAAAGGAGTAGGTGCTCTGGTATCTGCTTCCTCTCCTGTCTAAGGCTACTTTCACACTTGCGTTCGGAGCGTATCCGTCTGGTGTCTGTACAGACGGATCCGCTCCTATAATGCAAACGATGGGATCCGTTCAGAACGGAACCGTTTGCATTATATTTCAGAAAAAAGTCTAAGTGTAATTTGTATTCAGACGGATCCGTCCAGACTTTACATTTAAAGTCAATGGGGGACGGATCCCTTTGAAAATTGCACCATATTGTGTCACCTTCAAACAGATCCGCCCCCATTGACTTCAATTGTAACTCTGGATGGATCCGTTTGCCTCCGCACGGCCAGGAGGACACCCGAACGCTGCATGCTGCGTTCGGGTGTCCGCCTGCTGAGCGGAGCGGAGCCAGACTGATGCATTCTGAGCGGATCCGCATCCACTCAGAATGCATTAGGGCTGGACGGATCCGTTCGGGGCCGCTTGTGAGAGCCTTCAAACGGAACTCACAAGCGGAGCCCCGAATGCTAGTGTGAAAGTAGCCTAAGACTACAGAAGTGCTCCCCCTCCTGGCAGGAAGCAGGACCAGCCCACTCCCACCAGGAGAGGAGGAACAGGGTGGTTAGTCCTGTTCCTGACAACCTTTGTCAACCATACCTCTTCTCTATGGTACACACAACCACTACAATGAAAATACATAATGTTACAATACAAACATTACTAACATTTGCAGACAGTGGCGTCGCCAGGGGGGGGGGGGGCAGAGGGGGCCTCGGCCCCCCCTACATCATGCTGTGCCCCCCCAACTAAAATGCCCCCGTTCCCCCCCCCCCCAAGTGAGCCGCCACCGCCGGGCACAGGGAGATGAGCGCTTCCATTGCGCTCATCTCCATTGTAATCTGCCTGTGCTGCGGCGGTGCAGGGGAGGGAGAGGTGTGTCCCTTCCCCTTCCTCTGATAGGCTGCCGGCGCACTAGGCCGGCAGCCTATCAGAGGCCGGCGCAGGTGGCGCGATGACGTCATCACGCCGCCTGAGCCTTACAGCGCGGGACACAGGCCAGAAGAGGCCTGCATCGCATCGCTGACACTGAGGTAAGTATAAGTGTTTTTTTTTTTATTACAATACTGGCACATGATGATGATGGGGGGACTTAATACTGGCACATGATGATGATGGGGGGATTTAATACTGGCACATGATGATGGGTGGGGCTTAATACTGGCACATGATGATGGGGCGGACTTAATACTGGCACATGATGATGGGGGACTTAATACTGGCACATGATGATGGGGGGACTTAATACTGGCACATGATGATGGGGGGGACTTAATACTGGCACATGATGGGGGGGACTTAATACTGGCACATGATGGGGGGACTTAATACTGGCACATGATGGGGGCTTAATACTGGCACATGATGGGGGGGCTTAATACTGGAACATGGGGGGGCTTAATATTGGCACATGATGGGGGCACTTAATACTGGCACATGATGGGGGCTTAATACTGGCACATGATGGGGGGCTTAATACTGGAACATGGGGGGGCTTAATATTGGCACATGATGGGGGGACTTAATACTGGCACATGATGGGGGGGACTTAATACTGGCACATGATGGGGGGAAACTTAATACTGGCACATGATGGGGGGCTTAATACTGGCACATAATGGGGGCTTAATACTGGCACATGATGGGGGGCTTAATACTGGAACATGGGGGGCTTAATATTGGCACATGATGGGGGGACTTAATACTAGCACATGATGATGGGGGGACTTAATACTGGCACATGACGGGGGGACTTAATACTGGCACATGATGGTGGGGGACTTAATACTGGCACATGATGGGGGGGACTTAATACTGGCATGTAATGGGGGGGCTTATTACTGGCACGTGATGGGGGGCTTATTACTAGCACATTGGGGGGCTCTTGTTACTGGCACATGATGGGGAGCTCTTGTTACTGGCAGTGGCACATTATTGGTGGACACTATAGGGGCATCTACTGAGGCCACAAAGAAGGGGTATTTTATATGGGGGGCTCTGTACAGTAGCATTTTATACTGGGACACATTATGGTGGGTACTATGGGGAAGGGGGGAGAGAAGTACTATGGAGTCATCTACGGGGGCACTAAGAAGGGGTATTTTATACTTGCAAATTATGGGGGACACTGAGGGCATCTACTGGGGCACGATATATGGGGCATTTTATACTGGTACATTATGGGAGGCACTAGCAGGATGGGGGGAGAGGAGCACTATGGAGGCATTCACTGGGGGCACTATATAGGGGTATTTTATACTGGCACATTATGGGGGACATTAGCTCAACTGGGGGCATTACAAGGGGGTATTTTTTGCACTGTCACATTATATGGATAATTATTTCTACTGGGGGGGCATTATGGTGGGCTTTATTACTCCCCCATGGTATGACTCCCTAGTAGCAGCACCAGCCTCTCTCTGCTCTGCTATCCCTCTGCCCCTTCTCCAAATCCTTGTTATGAAATCTTTCTTATTAGGATAAAACACATCAGCTCTGCCGTGCCCCCGGCCAAAGTGTGTAAGTGGCGTCCGAGATCCCCAAGGGCCAAGTAACTGTAAGTGTTCATGTGAAATATGTTTATGTTATATATGTACACTCCTGTGAGAGGTGGGGAGGGAGATCTGTGGATGACACTGTTATGGAGGGGGAAATGGGGAGGACACTGTCATGGGGTGGATCTGTGCATGACACATATAGGATAAGATGCTATATACGGTATGTGACATCCACAGATCCCCCCCCCCATAGCAGTGTCATCCACAGATCCCCCTCTCTATAAAAGTGTCATCCACAGACAGCAGGACTTTTCTTCCCTGTTGCGGTTTTAGGTATTGGGTAAAGTATTGCAGCATTTCTAAGCGTACTTGTGCAAATGTATCGTTGTTATAGCTGCCCCCCCCCTGCTTTTTTCCTGGCCCCCAGTGTGCCCCCCCAAAATTTGAAAGCTAGAGACGCCACTGTTTGCAGATATTCCCAGGTCTAGGGTACCACACATAGCACTTCCTGTGGTATAATGTCAGATAAAAAGGTGATAAGCCATGCTTCAATATGCACGTGCTCATCTATCTCTATGCAACCTGTGGTGAAGAGTGCTACAACCACCAGAAGATCTTCCCTGAGGAAAATCCTCCAGTGGGCTAATATTACCATCAGAGAAAGGACAAAATAACCATGATGGTGTGCTCCCAGTGTATGCAATGGTTCCAAAAAGTGTAGCAAAAAAAAGTAATGTTAAAAAAAATGTGCGACAAACTTTATTGATGTAAAAACGAGGTTAATAAAATCCCAAATCTTCCTTTGTGACCTTTTTTACATTCTTTTATGTGGTATGTGTCAATAAAGACATTTTTTTATGCAACGTTGATTTTTATTGCTGCACTTTTCTCTAACCATTGGATACATTGGGAGCGCACCATCTTGGTAATTCTTTCCTTTTCGTGTTTGTGCATATTACATGACCACTTAATTCTGAATGCTAGGGAGACAAAGGGTTAGGAGATGAAGAGCTCCACACAAGAAGCTACCAAGATTGCCATGGTGCCATCCACTTCCTATATTCTGTTCCCTGAGTGCACCATCTCAGCACTCTGCCTTATATAGTCATTTACTCATTTTAAATACATTTTACAGAATTCGTTTTTCTTGCATTTTTGGAACAAAAGCTTGAATTTACTGATTTCTTTCTACCTGGTTATAGCTAAAATGAGAACTATTACTCCTGAATAGGAATTTTTTTGGCTGATTGCTGGGAGCTACTATACAGTGGGGGAAATAATTATTTGACCCCTCACTGATTTTGTAAGTTTGTCCAATGACAAAGAAATGAAAAGTCTCAGAACAGTATCATTTCAATGGTAGGTTTATTGTAACAGTGGCAGATAGCACATCAAAAGGAAAATCGAAAAAATAACTTTAAATAAAAGATAGCAACTGATTTGCATTTCATTGAGTGAAATAAGTATTTGAACCCCTACCAACCATTAAGAGTTCTGGCTCCCACAGAGTGGTTAGACACTTCTACTCAATTAGTCACCCTCATTAAGGACACCTGTCTTAACTAGTTTTCTGTATAAAAGACACCTGTCCACAGAATCAATCAATCAAGCAGACTCCAAACTCTCCAACATGGGAAAGACCAAAGAGCTGTCCAAGGATGTCAGAGACAAAATTGTAGACCTGCACAAGGCTGGAATGGGCTACAAAACCATTAGCAAGAAGCTGGGAGAGAAGGTGACAACTGTTGGTGCGATTGTTCGAAAATGGAAGGAGCACAAAATGACCATCAATCGACCTCGCTCTGGGGCTCCACGCAAGATCTCACCTCGTGGGGTGTCAATGGTTCTGAGAAAGGTGAAAAAGCATCCTAGAACTACACGGGAGGAGTTAGTTAATGACCTCAAATTAGCAGGGACCACAGTCACCAAGAAAACCATTGGAAACACATTACACCGCAATGGATTAAAATCCTGCAGGGCTCGCAAGGTCCCCCTGCTCAGGAAGGCACATGTGCAGGCCCGTCTGAAGTTTGCCAATGAACACCTGAATGATTCAGAGAGTGACTGGGAGAAGGTGCTGTGGTCTGATGAGACCAAAATAGAGCTCTTTGGCATTAACTCAACTCGCTGTGTTTGGAGGAAGAAAAATGCTGCCTATGACCCCCAAAACACCGTCCCCACCGTCAAGCATGGGGGTGGAAACATTTTGCTTTGGGGGTGTTTTTCTGCTAAGGGCACAGGACAACTTATTCGCATAAACGGGAAAATGGACGGAGCCATGTATCGTGAAATCCTGAGCGACAACCTCCTTCCCTCTGCCAGGAAACTGAAAATGGGTCGTGGATGGGTGTTCCAGCACGACAATGACCCAAAACATACAGCAAAGGCAACAAAGGAGTGGCTCAAGAAGAAGCACATTAAGGTCATGGAGTGGCCTAGTCAGTCTCCGGACCTTAATCCAATCGAAAACCTATAGAGGGAGCTCAAGCTCAGAGTTGCACAGAGACAGCCTCGAAACCTTAGGGATTTAGAGATGATCTGCAAAGAGGAGTGGACCAACATTCCTCCTAAAATGTGCGCAAACTTGAACATCAATTACAAGAAACGTTTGACCTCTGTGCTTGCAAACAAGGGTTTTTCCACCAAGTATTAAGTCTTTTTTTGTTAGAGGGTTCAAATACTTATTTCACTCAATGAAATGCAAATCAGTTGCTATCTTTTATTTAAAGTTATTTTTTCGATTTTCCTTTTGATGTGCTATCTGCCACTGTTACAATAAACCTACCATTGAAATGATACTGTTCTGAGACTTTTCATTTCTTTGTCATTGGACAAACTTACAAAATCAGTGAGGGGTCAAATAATTATTTCCCCCACTGTAAGTGTCCTAATATTTTTCAGAAAAGAAAAAAAAAAGTTAACCGAAGGAAAACATTTTTACTGGTTGGAAACAACAGGTTAGTTGCCATAGATGCCTAGATTATAGGCATGAAGTCTCATTAGCAGTCCCATTGACATTATTACTCATCCTATTAAAGGATTATAGTGTCGTAAGTTACAGATAATTGCTCAGTTGCTATAAACATTTCAATTATGGATATCAAAGTTTGTTATTGGTCTTATTAGAGTCATCACGGTTTTGCTTTTATGGCTATCTTAATAGAAACTGACACAGCCAACTTAATACATTTTTTTAGGACAACAATTTATGCATTTTTGTATTGGGAGTCAAGTTGTGTTGGTCAGTATATCCAGAACATGTATCTAGGCCGTGGAAATGAGTTGTTGGATGGGAGACAATTTGGTTTAAAAAAGTTCTCTAAGTATAATGCTACTATTTTACTGCAGAAAGTGTGAGATTACAGGATATACAGTGCACAGGTCTAAATATATTTAGACCCAAAACCCTCTATATTAATATCAGACCCTAGAACAGACTCATAGCAAGAACTTGGAGTAACGCGGGTGAAAATACAAACCATTAGTCTATTGGTTATTCTATTGGTTTAATGGATACCTGTTACCTAGTTTTAATTTCCTATACCGGCAACCAGGTGAAGAATATATATCACTGGGTGACCACATCAGGAAGGCTAAAAGTAGGGTGACTTTTGGTAAATCTAGTTGAGTTGACATGCTTGTTACTTGTATGATCACCTCAATCTGCCACCGCTGTTTTACCAGAGGAGACGTTTCAAAAAACCCACAAAAATAGTTGCTTTTAACATGGGGCAAAAAAAAAAAAAGAAGAGTAATGCCCATGCCCTTCCTTGGGGTGTCAAATGAGATTCCAAAGTAATATTTGTCACCAGAACCTTGGGTGACAGCTCTAGCTGGCATTTGGAGGGCATCTATGGTTGAGTATCTAGGTAGCTATCTTTGCCAAGTTCATTGAGAGAGGTGTTTATGGGGAGGCACTGATAGCATCACAGCCTTAGGTACTTTATCGGCATCTGGGGCCGGCAAACACTAAAGGTGATATGGCACAGAGTGGACCACAACCTTCCATTTTGGCACGGTTAGGCAGAATTCACATTTACATTGAGCTTTCCATTTTTCTGAGTAGACCTAACATTAAGAAATTCAGCAGGTTGTTCCAGCAACTGATGCACTCAACAGTTTTTTTTTACAGGATTTGTTTTTCTGTTCTTCTAAAGTAAAATGAAACAAAGATGTGAACACTACCTTATAGGTTCTCAAACTTCACATCAGCGTTTCGTTTTCTGTTCTTCTGATCTGTCAGAAGAACAGAAAATAACAAAAAAATTAAAACAGATCCTGTATTTTAAGCATCTGTAATGCTCAGTTATGCAATTTTTGCATCCGTTTTCACCATTTCCATTTGAGATCCGTTATTTTAGAAGTCCTCCCCAAAGTATTTTCTGCATGCAGAGTTTTTGGCCCAGCTGACAGCCGGCATTTATGCTGGATCTGGCTGCTGCACCAGCCTTATTTTTCATTTTTCTGTCCTTTGAGGGATCAGAAGAATAGAAAGCTAAAAGGAGATGTGAATGAGCCCACCCTAAGTAAGAGTCGGAGGGGTGTTCATGAAATTTTAACTCTGTACCTGTCCGTATTTTAAAATGACCCTGCCCAAACCCATTGAATTGAGCGGCAATCGGAGTGGTTACGTCAGCCGTGGACAAGGTTACATTTTTCACAGAGAACAATAACAATTAAAATCTAAAATTATTGAAAATTACCAAGCTCATATTAAGAGGAAGATTACATGCATAAATCAGGGATAACGGGAAACTTAAAAGCACATGAAACACGTCCTGAACACTCGCAGCGGGATTTAATAAAATGTTATCATATAAGTGTATGAACCCTATACAAGACACATTGCTTTCATTAAAATATTACATTAAATAAATCTACCACTGACAATAACACTTGCGTTGCGGATAGATGCATTTAAATCTTGCCGTAAACTTATGTGATGCTGCAAGCTACAAATGTCTTGTGATGAACATTTCATTAGGACATGAAATCTTATTGGGTTGGGAACTGAGATTAGGCAAAGAAATAAAAACAATACATTGTAACCATTAACCGAGAGGGAAATGTTCTCTTTGTGTTCAGACTGAAGCCACCTAAACACTACAAACTATTAACCACACAAGCTCTTGGGTCCTGATTAGAGATGACCAAACCTTTGGAGATTTGGTTGGGTTCAGGTTTGCCAAATTTTCCAAAAAGTTCTGTTCGGACCAGAATTGATTCTACCTGAACCAAAGTTGCTCCAATTGCCCTGGAAATTGGTAGATAACTCCCTCTAGTCTCCTAGAACTCAAGATTTTTAGGGAAAGCTCTTTTTGGTAATTTGTTATGAATATTAGCATTTTTTCCTGCCCCTTATCCGCTCCGTAAACTTTTGCAGAAATAGGAAATAATGTCAGAGTGATACTGACATACAGTACATAGCTATAGGTAAAAGCATGGTTGGCGATGTTAACGAACAGTGTGTTTGAAAATACGCTGCAGCGGCACATGGGTTATGCTTTTACATAATACAAAGCTTCCAAAAACTGGCTCTTCTCAGGTGCAGATGGTGTTTAAACACACAAGGTGTTAAGGGTAAAAAACAGCGGCTTGTTGGGACCAAGCGTCCAAATATTATGACTCAACGGAATGCAGAATGCTTGCCCGAATTTATACACAACACGCACAAATGATAATTGTTAGAAGAGAGTGCCTCATTCTGAACGAGCCTAGAAATCTTTTTCGCTTTTAATTAGGAGCAACCACAGTACAGTATGGATGTGGAAAGGGTAGCTGCAGCAGTAGCAGCATGGCATGGAAAGGACAAGGCAGTAGATCGGCTGTTTAAAGTTGGTAGTAGTAATAATGGTATTAGCATTGCAATGGCTGCTGTTTAGTGTTAATAGTGGTGGCAGTAGGGGATTAGCAGTTAGATGTAGCAGCTGTGGTGGTGGTAGCAGCAGCCATATGGTACGAAGCATGCTGGCAGGCAGACATAGGCAGTCACATGATGGTAGGCAGCGGCATGATGGCAGAAGCAATCATATGGTACAGAACATTGTAGGCCGGAAACATGATGGTAGGCAGATGGACAGCCGCAGTGGCCAGTTCTATTCATCAGCCTCAGCTGGAGGAGTGTGAAAATCCACTCCGAGCCATGACTAATTCATTTTCACAAAAGTGGTGTTTTGGACACTGGCAGAGGACAACTTGGTGCGTTTGGTGTCACCACACCCTCTGTGGCGCTAAAATGCCTCTCTGAGATGCAACGCTGGGTAAGAGAACAGAAAAAGAGCATATGGAGCCATTTTGGGTCACTGTTCCAGTCTGCCTGCCCAGAAGTCCCACCATATCACCCAGGCTAGAAAATAAAATTTAGGTGAGGGCTCGGAAGTGTGCCACATTTGTGGACCAACAAGAGACAAATTTTTCTGAATGCAACTTTAATTTTGCTTGCCTGGCCAAGAGCACCACTATACATGCCCAGGCCAGAGCTGAGAAAAAATAAATTTGGGCGGAAGTATGGAAGTGCACCACATTTCTCACAACTAAGTGGTAGTGTAGGTCAGCAACTAAACCACCAGCAACTTGGCCAGGTGGGAGTTCAGCTTGCCCATGAGCTATTTGATGGTTTTCTTATGGCCACACATTCCGAGGAGGAGTCTGAGCAAGATAAGAAGCACATAATGATGATAAACATGGGCATTGTACTGCTTGGGGAATGAGAGCTGACTGCCGAAGAAGACTAGGAGAAGGAAGACAGACTTTCTCTGATTGGGAATGCTGGCCAGTAGTGATGAGCACAGCCAGACCGCCACATTCGGGACCTTACCGGACATTTGGGTGTCCGGACATTTGGGAGTACCGAATCCGAACACGGATTTTGGCGCCAATGTCAGTGTCTGGGTTTGTTGATCGTACTTTAAATAAAGCTTGTTGAAAGGCTGGAGTGCAGCCAATCAACAAGCATTTAGGCTGTGGGCACTTGGAATCCATCACAGTCATTTCTAGTATTGGCATTGCTGTGATTGGCCAGCGCACCATGTGACCATGCATGCATAAATGCTGGATCACATGGTGCACCTCCATTCTACTCTAACTAGTGTAGCGACAGGACTCTGCTGCAGGCAGTGAGAGTGTTAGGCCTTTATTATTTTTGAAAAGTGTGCTGTGCTGGTGACTTGTAGGCATTATTGATGGGTGCAATACTGCTCCTTTGCACAAGTGATGCAAAAATACCATACTTAATCGTGCTGTTGGCATTTTTTTGGGCACAATCCTACTCCTTTGCACCAGTGACAGGGAAATATAATAATCAGTCTGTTAATTGTGTGGGTGAGACATACCTATTTTTTTTTCTGTGAAAAAACGTTTACTTGCCACAGTCACAGGGATATATAATAGTTAATCAGCCGGTTAATTGGGTCAGTGAGACCTACCTATTTTATTTTTTGTGTAGGCCCTGAATACAGCTCTAAGAATGGTGAGGTCAGAACAAGCAGAGGCCTCCAGTTTCTTCACATTGTTTCCCACCCGGTCCACTGCTGAAAGCGTCTTCCACCTCAACTTCTTGCACATCAGCCAAGCAGTCTGTGTCCAAAGTCATGCAGCAATCACTTATGTGTTTTGATGGCAGGGTTTTTGTGGGCCATCCAACTAGCCCTGCCCCAGAAGTGACAGAGATTGAATGCAATGATGCCCAACCACTAATGTTTAGGATGAGGACGTGAGAAAACCACCGCAGCGCATCTCTGATAACGATGACGAAACACAGGCGTCAACTGTTGGGGCTTTCTGCAGTGTGCAGACAGGACAGGAGGGCAGGGATAAGGAGTGAGTGGAAGATGATGTGGAGGATGATGAGGTCCTAGACCTATAATGGCATTCAGGTCATGCCAGTGACATGTGAAGTTCATAGGAAGAGGTGGGAGTCACTCAGCACCAGCCACACAGCAAAAGAGGGAGCAGGGTACAAAAGCAGAGCGACAATCCTACTGTCCCCCAGACAGTATGCCTGCTACTGCCCAATGTGCCAAGAAACATAACACACCAAAGCCAGCGCAAAGGAGTTCCCTGGCATGGCGGTTCTTCAGGCAGTGTGCTGACGTCAGGACACGGGTGGTTTGCACGGTGTGCAGTCAAAGCCTGAAGCGAGGCATAAATGTTCTAAACCTGAGCACCACCTGCATGATCCGGCATCTAACCACAAAGCACGAGCTGCAGTGGAGTAGACACCTCAAGAACCACGAAATATCAGAGGCTCCTCCTGCTCCCTCTTCCGCTGTGGTCTTGGCATCTTCCTTCCCCTCTGGAGTGATTGTGGAACCTGCCACCCCGCAAAAAAAGGATGTGGCAGCAACACCAGCACCACCGTCACCCAGCATGTCTACACTGTCCCATGGAAGCGTTCAGCTGTCCATCCCCTAAACACTTGAGAAAAAGAGGAAGTATGCCCCTACCCAGGCGGCTGGGCCTGAGGCGGACAGCAGTTTGGTGCATGTCCTACTGCCACCGAGGATTGCTGGATTTTTCTCGGTGCCTCCTGTTGCCTCCTATTACGCTTCCTTCTCCTGTTGCTCCTCTACCACCTCCTCATCACGTCAGCGCAACAACTGCACCACCAACTTCAGCACAGCCAGGGGGAAATGACAGCAGGCTGTTCTGAAAATCATATGTTTGTGGAGAAAGACCCCACACTGGGCAGGAGCTGTGGGTGGGCATGGAAGAAGAGACAGATGAGTGGTTGGTGCTGCTGAGCCTCAAGCCAGGCCTGATGGTGTGCTACAAGGGGTGAAATCTTGTAGCAGCTCTGGGCCTAGCCGGTTTGACGTGCATCTCTTGTCTGGCGCATGTGCTAAACTTGGTAGTGCAGAGGTTCCTGAAAAATTAACCCCATATTTCAGAGCTTCTGCAGATAGTAAAGGGCCGTCTGCGCGCGCTTTCGGCGTTCTCACTGCAGCGTAATTTCAGATTTCCCACTTAAGACCTCATACGCGATGTACCCACAAGGTGGAACTCCACCTTGCACGTCCTGGAGAGACTGTGCGAGCAGCAGCAGGCGATAGTGGAGTTTCAGCTGCAGCACGCACAGGTGAGTCACTCTGTGGAACAGCACCACTTCACCACCAACTTGTGGGCCTCAATGCTGGGCGTGTGTGCTCTGTGTTGCACTGCTTTGAGTACTCCACGGAGATGACGCTGTCATGAGCCTTACTCTCCCACTTCTATGTCTTCTTGAAAAAATGCTTCAGGCTCAGAGGGTGGGTTCCTGCACCAACAGCGGTCAGGTACCAAACTGTTCAGCCGGGGCACAGTTTTGAAGGATGAGGAGAATGATAAGGAGGAGGATGATCACCATTCACAGCAGAGTGGCACCAAAATCAGCTCACGTGCATCACTGGAGCATGGCTGGGGGGATACAGAGGACACAGATGATATGTGAACGGAAGATACATGAGTAGAAGTGAATGCTGGCAGAGGCGCTACTGACAGCTAGGGCTCAGTGGAAGCACGAGGCGGAGACGGAGCAGGAGAAAGTCGCCAAGCAGCAGGGGCACCATCAGCACCTCAGAAAGGAGGGTTAGCATGGCCGAAATGTGGAAAAGCTTTGTCTGCACGCCACAATATACAGCCCCATCGTCTGATACAGACCATCTTAGCAGGAGGCAGCGTTTCAGCAACATGGTGGAACAGTACTTGTCCACATGTCTGCATGTCTGCCCTGTTAAACTTCTGGGTCTCCAAATTGGGCACATGGCCTGAGCTTGCCCTTTACGCCTTGAAGGTGCTGGCCTGCCCTGCAGCCAGTGTATTATCGGAATGTGTGTTTAGCACGGCGGGTGATCACTGACAGACACATCCGCCTATCCACAGCCAACGTAGACAAGCTCACATTCATTAATATGAACCAGGCATGGATCCCACAGGACTTGTCCGTACCTTGGCCAGAGTAGAGAGGTATACCGGCCGCACCCAGCCATTCTTATACTCCAGCGCAGTTTGTGCATTCAGTTTGCTATTTACCAATGTTTTGGGGCCTCCGCAAACAAAAAAACGAAATAAAAAACAAAGATATTCGAAAATAATAAATTTAAAAATAAAATAAAAAAGTTGGGGACCTCCTTTGCCTCCTCTGCCTCTTCCGCCTGCACCGCCGATGTTCACCTGCACCACCACGCACTGGCAGGATCCAGAGCCTGGTCTCAGGAGGGGCACTTCCAGGTTGTTTCGTGGCGGCGGACAGAAAATAATGTGGTGCTAATACAACAGACTATTTTATTTAACCTATCGTACAGCTCTAACCTTATTTATAACTGAGGAGGGCTATTAGGGTACATTATACAGTGGCAATATAACTTATATTTCCCCTGTATAATGTCCATGATAGCCCTCCTCAGTTATTTTGCACCTGTATTATGTCCCCTGATAGCCCTCCTCAGTTATATTACCCCTGTATAAGTGTCCCCTGATACCCCTCAGTTATATTATATAACTGAGGGTTATCAGGGGACATTATACAGGGGGCAATATAACTAAGGGGTATCAGGGCTATCATTGGATTATACAGGGGTAATATAAGTTATATTGCCACTGTATAATGTACCCCGATACCCCTTAGTTATTTATATTACCCACTGTATAATATACCCTGATACCCCTCAGTTATATTATATTATAGAAACACAAAGGACCCTGTCTATGTAGCAGCTGTAAGGCCTGTATGACATGGTCCTTATTTTGCATCAGAATTGGCTTGTGATTTGGTAGCCAAAAGCAGGAGTGGGTACAAAACACAGAAGACATGCAAATATTCCATTCACGTGTCATCTCTGTTTTGGATCCACTCCTGTTTTTTTTGCTTTAGCAATACTGATGGATTACCGACCAAATGCTGGACCGAAGTGAAGGCGGATGCTCAACAGTCAGGATCCGTTTTTTTGAGGTTGTTCTTATGACGGATGACAAGAAAGGCTAAATAATCAGTGACGTCAACACAAACTTACTGCTGACAGCCTCTCCACTCTGTCGGGGGGCTCTATAAGCGTTTAATAAAACAGGTTCTGTAGACATCTATGTGGAATCAGCTGACGACGGTGTAAAAGGAGTGCGCTCTTTCACGCTACAGTAGGATCTTGGGCCTCTGCACGGTTCTTTATACCTGGCGCTAACATTAAAGTATAACTGTCGTATTTTATTTTTTGGGAGTATTGGATTGTGGTGATTAATATCTCCTTGGTGGCCCTATTTCAACTTTTCACTGTGTATTCAATTACCCCATAATTCCACAGTTTTGTTCCCTGTACTGCCTACTTTTACCTGTGCTTAAAATAGGGTTGCTAGGCATGGTCCGTCTATCTGTTGAAGGACGGAGCACTCTGCGTGCACGGTCACATTACTGACAGCCAGGGACTGTAAGTAAATTATTAGAGCCAGGTCCTCCCCAGCAGCTGATAACAGTGCCTGGGCTGTGTGCCCTTCTCCCTGCGCTTGGCAGACGCTCCCTCACTCAGCAGAGCTGAACAATGCAGAGCTGAAGCAGCGCAGAGCAGGGAAGGGAGATCTGCCGTCTGCTCAGTGTATAAATGAAATCAACATGTGGTAAGAGGCAGCGGCGTAGCTAGAAACGGCTGGGCCCTATAGCAACATTTTTTTATGGGCCCCCCTTTCCCGGATCTCCCACCCCCACATACCTCTCAGACCCCCACACCTTCCAGAGCTCCCACCCAAACACCCTTGCAGGACCTCCCACCCCAACATCCCCACACCCCTCCTAGACCCCCCACCCTAAATCTTCCACCGCCAGTCCCCAGATATAATGGTCCAGACATCAAGTGTCCTGCTCCCCCCTCCTGCCTATATAATGGTCCAGACCTCCAGGTTCATGCTTCCCCCTACTCCCCATATATAATGGTCCAGACCTACAGGATCCTGCTTCCCCCTACTTCCCATATATAATGGTCTAAACCTCCAGGATCCTGCTTCCCCCTACTCCAAATATATAATGGTCCAGACCTCCAGGGTCCTGCTCCTCCCTATATAATGGTCCAGACCTCCAGGATCCTGCTTCCCCCTCCTCCCTAAATATAATGGTCCAGACCTCCAGGGTCCTGCTCCCTCCTAAATAGAATGGTCCAGACCTCCAGTGTCCTGTTCCCCCTATATAATGGTCCAGACCTCCAGGATCCTGCTCCCCCCTTCTCCTTAAATATAATGTTCCAGACCTCCAGGGTCCTGCTTCCCCCTTCTTAAATATAATGGTCCAGATCTCCAGGGTCCTAATCCCCCCTTCTCCTTAAATATAATGGTCCAGACCTCCAGGATCCTGCTTACCCCTACTCCCAATATATAATGGTCCAGACCTCCAGGGTCATGCTCCCCTCTCCTCCCTATATAATGGTCCAGACCTCCAGGGTCCTGCTCCCCCCTAAATAGAATGGTCCAGACCTCCAGTGTCCTGCTTCCCCCTCCTCCCTAAATATAATGGTCCAGACCTCCAGGGTCCTGCTCCCCCTAAATAGAATGGTCCAGACCTCCAGTGTCCTGTTCCCCCCTATATAATGGTCCAGACCTCAGGATCCTGCTCCCCCTTCTCCTTAAATATAACGGTCCAGACCTCCAGGGTCCTGCTCCCCCCCTTCTTAAATATAACGGTCCAGACCTCCAGGGTCCTGCTCCCCCTTCTTAAATATAATGGTCCAGACCTCCAGGGTCCTGCTCCCCCATCCTACCCAGATATAATGGTCCAGACCTCGGGGATCCCACTCCCCCCTCCTCCCCAGATATAATGGTCCGGACCTCCAGTGTCCTTTTCCCCCCTATATAATGGTCCAGACCAGACCTCCAGGGTCCTGCTCCCCCCTTCTCCTTAAATGTACTGGTCCAGACCTCCAGGGTCCTGCTCCCCCTTCTCCTTAAATGTACTGGTCCAGACCTCCAGGATGCTGCTCCCCCCTCCTCCCCAGATATAATGGTCCAGGACTCCACAGTAAGTTTTACCAGTCCCAGAGTCAGCCAGCCCTCACCTCACAGCCACTTGAACGTCTGCACACCCACACTCCAGCAGTGCTGCCAGGTTCAGCAGCACGCAGCTTCGCTGTACGCTCCGCCTCCTCCACTTCTGGTCAGATGGACTGCCGCCCAGACTGGGAGCGGGACCACTCCATCTCCTCATTGCAGGTAGGCCTCTCTGCCTCCGGCCGCGCCCTATCGCACCACCCACAGCCTGCAGGCCCTGCAGATAGCGCCTTCTCTGTCTGTCCCGGAGGGGCCTGCGACCCCTGTAGCTATGCCACATGAATTTAAAAAATATAATAATCCTTAGCCAGCGGCCCGGGCCCCCAGTGGCGTTGGGCCCATTAGCCATTGCTATGGCTGCTATTGTGATCCCTACGCCCATGGTAAGAGGACCCCTTTGTGCTGCAGGAGATTAACCCTTTAGGGGGGAGATTTCTGGTTACTGACTATTTTGGGGGGGCTATTGTTACTGGCTAGTGCATGTGAGGAGCTCAATGCATTGTAGGTAGTGAGGGCAGGCAGGATTAGCCTCAGGGTGAGGGCAGTGGGGGCCATCTTAACTGAATAGTGAAATTGCAGTTTTATGCAGACTAGTTGCTAAGGGCTGAATCTTATGAAATATGGGGTAAGTCAGTCTAATAGTAACTGATTCTAAAATATCATGTTATTAGTAACTACATATATGAAAATTGAAATTAGGGTCTAAATGTGACAGTTATCCTTTGACCTGTAAGGCTGAGTTCACACTTGGATTATTTGGTCAGTTTTGGCTCTGTGACTGCCCAAATAAGTGCAGTGTGCAGTGATTCTAAGAGAGACGCCTGTCATCTGCATGTTATACTGACTCACAGTATTGTTTCACTACCACAGCAGACTCCCTATGCGTGTTACTGCAAGGCACAGTGTTCTACACCACTATAAAGGCTCTCTGCAGCTAGGAAATAGCAGTTCTTTTATGTGATTCGTCACAAATAAATTTGGATTGAATCAAATCTTTTTGTGAAATTCGGCGAACCGATCTCTAATATATAGCTTCTCTTGGCAATAACACTTGATCACTTGAGGTTTCAGCTACTGAGCCTGTGAGCCATTGAGTCTGCATTTAGATAGTACTGTAGTGCTCTTATTCCTTTAAGAACACAAATTGGTAAACTGAATAAGTATACCTTAACATGATGTGATCAAACCACATTTTGTTTGCTGTGATTACCCCAGTGGCAATTTGCCATGCCCCAAGAGACATAATCAGAGTTACTCTTCAGAATATATATTACCTTCAGCCTCCATATCTAAGAATTCCCATTAGGCATCATACAATACTACATATACTGTAGCTTCCTATGGCAATAGCCTTTGGTCCCTGGGGCTTTGAGCAGTGAACCTACATTTTGTTATGTGATTGCCTGCATGGGACTAAACTGAGTCCTGATGGGACAATCTTTTTCTAGAGTATAGCATTAAATATAGGCATGAGTGAATCAATTTTAAAATTTGAAAATTCGACCCACAATTTTCAAAAAATTGTTTTCCACTGAACCCTAAATTGGTCAGAGGGAGAGTGAGAAATAAAGAATCAGAGCTGAATCGAAAATTAAGAAATTCACTCATCTCTAGTTAACTGTCAATTTGCCTTTTTCATTCCATTATAGCGAAGACAGTTTTTAGAAGTACTCTACAAAAATGTCTTTTACCTTCATGCTTCACATCTAAAAATTCCAATTTTAAGCTGTGCTGGTTCTTTAATGGTGCTTTAAAAAAAAATATTTCCATGCTACAACTTACAGATATTGTAGAGTTCTTCCACCACGAGTCATTAGCGATTCGATGTTCCCCAGATCCTTCTTGAGTTCACTTTACAAAGGGTCTATCCACACTCCTTCTGAAATGCACAACGGAGGTTTATGTCGAGAGAATTTCCCAATGTATTCCTCCGACAAATTCTACTGTTTACCAACCTATAGCAACACGACAGAGGCCAAAAGGACAACCTTGGGTAATTAGACATTGTGGATATGTTTCACAGCACAACAGGAGCTGCATCTGCCAAATGAACATGATAGACACATTGTGGACACACCTTAAGACATTTCAACTTTTTGAATTGGCTGCAACCTAAGAGAAACTGTGATTCTGTGACCTATGTATGAAAGGCCTGACTTTGTATATAGCTACACAGCTTCAGACGTTGCAGCCTTTTGTTGAAATAAATTTAAAATTATGTAAACTGAGCACAAGATAAAGGCCCAAAAAGGTGAAAAAAGTTACTGCCCATTAGTAGGATTGTAAATAAGACTGATTACAAGAGGAGGCAGAAGTTCCTCTTATCTTAACACATTGTCTTCTAATCTTATTATTGTGTTCACATAATTACTCTGAATCAATCACTGTCAGGATTATGGCGCTAATGTGATTGGGATTTGTGGCTGTTCGTACTATCTCGGAGTCTAGTTTCCGTCTTGATAAGCAGATCAAATCAATATAGCGAATGGGAATATGAAGTGGGTGAGAATAATTCTGTTTGAAAAGTCAGCTTTCTCATTTCAATACCGAGGAGGGTTTCTTCCTGTAGCAAATACAATTCTTTAACTTTAATTGTTGTGCAGGTTTATTAGATGTATTTTGCATGTATGATGACATAATAAAGCAAATATCTATCTATCTATCTATCTCCTATCATCTACCCTGACCCATTCAGGCATGGACTCCAAAAGACTCCTGAAGGTGTCCTGTGGTATCTGACATAAGATGTTACCAGCAGGTCCTACAAGTTTCTCAGTGTGGTTTTCATGGTTCGGACTTGCTTTTCCACCACATCCGACAGATGAGAATCAGGGTACTTGGTACCATCTCTTCCCCAGGTAAGTGATGCACATGCACCCTTCCACATGATGTAACATCATTTATCAGACCAGGCTGCCATGTTTCATTTTTCCAAGCTCCAGTTCACCCCACACACACATGTCAATGAGGCTCGGATGCCCCTGACCCTGTTGCCCGTTAACCGGTTGTCCTTTTTTCAACCACTCTTGGTAGGTACTAATCACTACATACTGGAAATTCAGTGAGCCCCTGAGGAACCACTGCAGAAGATGGGAGTGGTAGTGGACTTAATGAGATGCTGTGTCACTCTGTACTCCCTTAGGCCATTGCTCCCTGGGAATCGGTGCCGTGGAAAAGTAGTCAAAAGAATTAGGCCAAAAGTAAACATATAACAGTCTCTCTTACTGCAGAATATAACTATTGACACATCCAGCAGTAGTCATTACAATGAGAAGTTCCTGGCACCTCTGGAGTTATGGTCTCACAAAAGAATTGGAAACAGTTCCTAGGAGTAGGAGCTCGGGCATGTGCTTCTACTCCCTTTCCTGTCTGAACTAGAATTCTCTAGAACTCATCCTCCTGGCAGGAAGCAGGTCCAGCTGACTCCTACCAAGAGGGGAGGAATGGAATGGAATGGAATGGAAAGTTCCATTCCTAATGAGAACCCATACCTTATCATTTCTGAAGCATATGGGTGATCTGGGGGATATCAAGGGTATTGCAGAAACATCACACAACTCCAAGAACTCACTCTTCACTAGGTGCCTAATATATATAAACCCTTGACAGGCGACATTGACATGAGATAATGTTATTCACCTTTGCATTGCTGATCAGTGTATCTGGCAAATAATATCTGCTTGCTTACGTCTGTGGTATAGGGGGCATACTTATTGAAAAGGCAAGATAAATAGCAAGTGGTCACAAGGGTATGTGTTAGGTGACAGCAGAGTTCAGTTTGTTATTGGACTGTTCTTTTGAGTTTACATGCAATTCTGTTGAAAACCTCAGATAATGTACAGTATAAGGCTACATGCACATGACCGTATGTGTTCTGTGGTCCGCAAATTGCGGATCCGCAAAAAAAAAAACGGATGACGTTCCGTATTGCATCCGTTTTTTTTGCAGATACAAGTGCAGATCCCTTTTTTTTTGCGGATCCATTGTAATAATGCCTATCCTTGTCAGCAAACTAGAAAAAAAATGGGACATGCACTATTTTTTTTGAGCGGCAGGGAGAATATTCGAATTCATGATATTTTGCGAATATTTGGTAGAATATTCATCATATATTCGTGAATTCGAGATTATTTTCTTGATCACGAAAAATCGGCAATGTAATATTTGCATAATACGCGCAAAATACAGGCGTGGGTCACTATAGCTAAATTTTTCAAGCTGCTAGAAGTTTGCTGAGACTGGAGAAAATGGTTGGCACGGCAGAACATTACAATAGATTTATATGCAGATAGAGTGCTCCAATATCTCCAATGAACTTGTGACATCACAGCACTATGTATGTATGTATATAAGTAGCATACATACATACATACATACATACAGCACTATGTATGTAGCATGTATGTATGGACAGCTACACTATATCACTATCTAACCTACACTGACTATCTCCTACTATCTGTATTATATATATATATATATATATATATATATATATAAGCTAACTAACTATCTAATGTAATGACACAGGAAAGCACAGAGCACAGCAATGTCACTGCTCTCTCTCTCTCAGAACTGCAAAATACTGCATACAATGGCTGCTGGGGAGGTTCTTATATAGTAAGGGGCAGGCAACTTTCCTATTGGTTGCTAGGGATGTTGCTAAGCTCAGACAAAGACATTGCAGCCTTCTTATTGGCCCACAAGCAAGAAGGGAGGATACTGATGAAAAAAAAAAACTAGAATATTCGAAATTACGAATATATATCACTATATTCTAAATATTCGTGAATTCTCGAAGTGGCGAGATTAATATTGCAATTAATATTTGTTATTCGAATATTTGCTCCCAACACTGCTTACATTGCCCCTCAATGTCACCAATCTGAGACTGTAGAATACACATCCAGGTTACACATATATCATCTGGCCGATACTAATTAACTATTTTAGCAAAGTTTTGATTTAACTTTATTACATTTGTGGACTGTTCTTATATTTCATATGTCTATTATTATGCTTATTTTGTAGCCTATGTTATAAATATAATTTTACTATATATTCTATTAAATTTAGTATACTATTTACCCCAATACATGCCTTGTGTCATGGTCCCTCCCATGAAAGAGGTTAGAAGATCTGAGAGACTGGCGGCACATGAGGTTACCTGACAGTCTCGTTGTTTTGACTTGTTACAGTGTTGTTGTTGGTAATGACCACACCTCTTGTTCCAGATGCAGCTTGTGGTCATTAATATAGTAACCAGCGGCTACACCCACTTATCGGTTTTGGAACGAGTGTGTCCCTCGCCCGCCTCCTAATGATCGGCATCTCTTACCGGCCTCCCGCTTCACGGCGTCCTCCTCTGTCCTGCTTCTCACCCTTTACGCAGCGTCCCGCGTGGTGACAAAGCTGGCGTCGGCACAGTGTATCACGTGATGCGGAAGTGACTCTCCTTGCCGGTCAGCTGGTATTCTAGTCAGCCGATTTTTCTTGCCGGAGATCCTGGCTGGGCTTAGGCTATATCTTAGACAGGCCTGTCATTAGAGATGAATTATCCTTTATATGTACATCGATTGTCTGCGCTCACTTCCTGGGACCATACGCGTTTCGGGGACCACCCCTTCCTCAGTGGTTATCAGGAGTGAGCTGCGGCACTGATCCTTTTTATAGGTGGATACTTGCGTTATTGGTGGTTCACATTCAAAATCCAGACTGGAATCCCTGCTCATAATCTTTTCCTTTGTTACCATCTATATATAGTGCTGTATTGTTAAATATCTGCATACATACTTTCCTCCTTATGTTATACAATAATACTTTAATAAAATTTGTTAAAATCCAATAAAAACCAATACATATATACTTAAAACACCACAGTTCCTGTGCAGGCAAGCCTTTAGTGACAACTTGCTATTTGTAGTATGTACTAGCGCATGATGGTTAATTTATCTAGATCCCAAAAGAGGCTTGAATGTCGAGTGGTCCAGATGGAATAGGAGAGGGGGGCATGCAGGGAGAGGAGATCGGGGTGTCGAAAACACGATTAAAACTCCGATGTCCCATCCCCAACAGGCCCCCCCCTCTTTATAGGAAGCCAAAAAGCTCCAACTCGGCATTCAGACCCCCCGGCATCATAGTCTCGAATTCAAAAATGCGTCTCGACTCCTGTCTGGACATATGCGCTATATGGTTTTCCCCTCTCCAAGGTCTCTTGATCTTCTCAATTGCTGTAAACATTAATCCTGAGGGGTCACTTCCATGTACCAATTTAAAATGTTTGGAGAGGGAGTGTGCCTCATAGCCCTTTTTTATGTTGGCTATGTGCTCTGATACTCTCTTTTTGAGAGTCCTCTTCGTCCTCCCTATATATTGTTTATTACATCCGCATTGAACCAGGTATATAACATCTGTTGTGTCACAGGTGAGGCATTCCCTAATATTCAGAGTGAATGAGTTTGTAGTGGACTGTACCTTTTCTCTCTTCCGTGGGAACTTAGTGATTTTGCAATTGGCACATCTTCCACACCTAAAGAACCCCTTGGTGGATAACCAGTTTCCTCCCCCCTTATTTATCGGATTCTTAACAGTTAGAGCCACTTTACCCGCTAGATTTGTAACTTTAGTATATACTATATTTGGAGTGTCACGGAGATAAGGCCCTATAATTTTGTCTTTCAACAAATGATCCTAGTGTTTTTTAACAATCCTTTCCACAGTACGATATTGGGAACTGAATGGTAGGATAAGTTTGGGAGTATCATAATCTGTGGGAACCTTCTTATTTAAAAAGAACTCTCTCCTCTCCATTTTCCTCACTTTATCGAGGGACCTATCAATAATTTTCAGTGGGTATTCTCTTTCTACCAGTCGATTTTTTAATAACTCAGCTTCCTGTTCAAATTTTTCTTCTATTGTGCAGTTTCGCTTCAATCTTCTAAACATAAATATAATTTTACTATATATTCTATTAAATTTAGTATACTATTTACCCCAATACATGCCTTGTGTCATGGTCCCTCCCATGACAGAGGTTAGAAGATCTGAGAGACACATGAGGTTATCTGACAGTCTTGTTGTTTTGACTTGTTGCAGTGTTGTTGTTGGTAATGACCACACCTCTTGTTCCAGATGCAGCTTGTGGTCATTACTGCTACTCTATTTAGTCTGAACTCACCGTCATTTTGTTTGTGTCAGTGCAGCCATGTGTCATGGACGGTGTACAGGAAACAAGGCAAAGCAACATGTATAAATGACTCGCTGGATCCAAAAGCTAAGGAACCAAGGGAGACCCCTGCAGAAGACCTGGCACTTTCCCTGGCTGCTCAGCCTATGCAAAGATCCTAATGGTGGAGGTTTGCATATCCACGAACCTTGACTATAAAGCCCTGAGCACTCTACAATAGTGAGGGGACACGACCACCGGCTCCCTACACAAGATACGGAGGGAGTCAGGGTCACCTGGGATCCAGCAAACAGAAAATAACAGATAAAGGTACAACACTTAGCTTTCAAGCAAACAGGAGAACAGAGTCAGCATGCACACACACTCCAGGAAGTAGTATAAGCCGCCCAGAAAAGCTTTCTGGGGAGGAATTTAAAGGGAAGCAATTAGTCCAACACATGACAGCTGAGAGAGGCTAACGAGAGGAGGAGCTGAATACCACAACACAGAAACTCAAGGAGGAGGTTCTGAAAGGCCTCTGTCAGAGCTTCTCAGCTGTCTGGTTGTGACACCATGGATACTATTTCTGCACTGGTCGGACAACTGCAGGGACTGTCTTTGGAGATAGCTGAACTCCACAACCCGAACCTAAGGTCGCGCTCCCGGATAGATTTTCCGGGATAAATGACAACTTTATTCAGTTCAGGGGGTTGTGCAAATTTTATTTTAAACTACGTCCTAAATTTTCTGGGGACGAGAGTCAAAGAGTGGGTATAATCATTTCATTACTTAAAGGTGACGCTCAGTCTTGGGATTTTTAGGTCCCTCCAGTTGGTAGATACATTTTTAAGAGCCCTAGGTCTTATCTCTTATCTACGGTGACCAAGATTGGATCTCCCTGGCAACGCTAAGTTGCGTGGCTTACAGCAGGGAGAGAGCTCGGCGGAGACCTATCTCTCTGAATTTAGGAGATGGGTTACGGATACGGAGTGGAATGAACCAGCTCTCCGTAGTCAATTCTGTCAAGGGTTATCCGAGAGCCTGAAGGACACGTTGGCATTCCACGAATATCTTGAGTCATTGGAAGCAGCCATGTCTCTTGCTGTACACATTGATAGATGCCTGAGAGAGTGATCTAAGGTTCCTCACACTCAAGAAGTACTATCATATGGGGTAGCGGCCTCCTCCGACACTTGAGCACATGTCCGGTGATGAGCCAATGCAGCTAGGGGAAGCTACCCCTGGACCTGGTAATAAGAACTTTAGGCTTAAGAAGAGACTCTGCTTTTTCTGTGGAAAAGGGGGACATTTTGTTAATGTATGTCCTTATGTTAAGTGTCAAGGTGAAAAAGAAAAGAAAAATGTGTTTAGTTCTCATCTCACTCTTGGTGGTGTTGGTGGGAAATCAGAGAATTTACTTTTATCATTTGCCAGTAGTTCCAGATTTCTCCTGCCTGCCAAGATGGTGCTAGACTCCAAAACTGTGCGAATTGAAGTATTTATTGCTAGTGGGGCAGGGGTTAACCTAGTTGATGGTTGTTTGTATGCATGGGTTGACAACTAGAGTTGAGCGAACACCTGGATGTTCGGGTTCGAGAAGTTCGGCCGAACATCCCGGAAATGTTCGGGTTCGGGATCCGAACCCGATCCGAACTTCGTCCCGAACCCGAACCCCAACCCCATTGAAGTCAATGGGGACCCGAACTTTTCGGCACTAAAACGGCTGTAAAACAGCCCAGGAAAGGGCTAGAGGGCTGCAAAAGGCAGCAACATGTAGGTAAATCCCCTGCAAACAAATGTGGATAGGGAAATTAATTAAAATAAAAATTAAATAAATAAAAATTAACCAAAATCAATTGGAGAGAGGTTCCATAGCAGAGAATCTGGCTTCCCGTCACCCACCACTGGAACAGTCCATTCTCAGATATTTAGGCCCCGGCACCCAGGCAGAGGAGAGAGGTCCCGTAACAGACAATCTGGCTTCATGTCAGCAGAGAATCAGTCTTCATGTCATAGCAGAGAATCAGGCTTCACGTCACCCACCACTGTAAGAGTCCATTTTCATAAATTTAGGCCCAGCACCCAGGCAGAGGAGAGAGGTCCCGTAACAGAGGATCTGGCTTCATGTCAGCAGAGAATCAGTCTGCATGTCATAGCAGAGAATCAGGCTTCACGTCAGCCACCACTGCAACAGTCCATTGTCATAAATTTAGGCCCAGCACCCAGGCAGAGGAGAGAGGTCCCGTAACAGAGGATCTGGCTTCATGTCAGCAGAGAATCAGTCTGCATGTCATAGCAGAGAATCAGGCTTCACGTCAGCCACCACTGCAACAGTCCATTGTCATAAATTTAGGCCCAGCACCCAGGCAGAGAAGAGAGGTCCCGTAACAGACAATCTGGCTTCATGTCAGCAGAGAATTAGTCTGCATGTCATAGCAGAGAATGAGGCTTCACGTCAGCCACCACTGCAACAGTCCATTGGCATATATTTAGGCCTAGCACACAGGCAGAGGAGAGAGGTCCCGTAACAGACAATCTGGCTTCATGTCAGCAGAGAATCAGTCTGCATGTCATAGCAGAGAATGAGGCTTCACGTCACCCACCACTGCAACAGTCCATTGGCATATATTTAGGCCTAGCACACAGGCAGAGCAGAGAGGTCCCGTAACAGACAATCTGGCTTCATGTCAGCAGAGAATCAGTCTGCATGTCATAGCAGAGAATGAGGCTTCATGTCACCCACCACTGCAACAGTCCATTGGCATATATTTAGGCCTAGCACACAGGCAGAGCAGAGAGGTCCCGTAACAGACGATCTGGCTTCATGTCAGCAGAGAATCAGTCTGCATGTCATAGCAGAGAATGAGGCTTCACGTCACCCACCACTGCAACAGTCCATTGGCATATATTTAGGCCTAGCACACAGGCAGAGCAGAGAGGTCCCGTAACAGACAATCTGGCTTCATGTCAGCAGAGAATCAGTCTGCATGTCATAGCAGAGAATGAGGCTTCACGTCACCCACCACTGCAACAGTCCATTGGCATATATTTAGGCCTAGCACACAGGCAGAGCAGAGAGGTCCCGTAACAGACAATCTGGCTTCATGTCAGCAGATAATCAGTCTGCATGTCATAGCAGAGAATGAGGCTTCACGTCACCCACCACTGCAACAGTCCATTGGCATATATTTAGGCCTAGCACACAGGCAGAGCAGAGAGGTCCCGTAACAGACGATCTGGCTTCATGTCAGCAGAGAATCAGTCTGCATGTCATAGCAGAGAATGAGGCTTCACGTCACCCACCACTGCAACAGTCCATTGGCATATATTTAGGCCTAGCACACAGGCAGAGCAGAGAGGTCCCGTAACAGACAATCTGGCTTCATGTCAGCAGAGAATCAGTCTGCATGTCATAGCAGAGAATGAGGCTTCACGTCACCCACCACTGCAACAGTCCATTGGCATATATTTAGGCCTAGCACACAGGCAGAGCAGAGAGGTCCCGTAACAGACAATCTGGCTTCATGTCAGCAGAGAATCAGTCTGCATGTCATAGCAGAGAATGAGGCTTCACGTCACCCACCACTGCAACAGTCCATTGGCATATATTTAGGCCTAGCACACAGGCAGAGCAGAGAGGTCCCGTAACAGACGATCTGGCTTCATGTCAGCAGAGAATCAGTCTGCATGTCATAGCAGAGAATGAGGCTTCACGTCACCCACCACTGCAACAGTCCATTTTCATAAATTTAGGCCCAGCACCCAGGCAGAGGAGAGAGGTCCCGTAACAGAGGATCTGGCTTCATGTCAGCAGAGAATCAGTCTGCATGTCATAGCAGAGAATCAGGCTTCACGTCAGCCACCACTTTAACAGTCCATTGTCAGATATTTAGGCCCAGCACCCAGGCAGAGGAGAGAGGTCCCGTAACAGAGGATCTGGCTTCATGTCAGCAGAGAATCAGTCTGCATGTCATAGCAGAGAATCAGGCTTCACGTCGGCCACCACTGCAACAGTCCATTGTCATAAATTTAGGCCCAGCACCCAGGCAGAGGAGAGAGGTCCCGTAACAGACAATCTGGCTTCATGTCAGCAGAGAATTAGTCTGCATGTCATAGCAGAGAATCAGGCTTCATGTCAGCCACCACTGCAACAGTCCATTGGCATATATTTAGGCCTAGCACACAGGCAGAGGAGAGGTTCATTCAACTTTGGGTAGCCTCGCAATATAATGGTAAAATGAAAATAAAAATAGGATTGAATGAGGAAGTGCCCTGGAGTCCAATAATATATGGTTATGGGGAGGTAGTTAATGTCTAATCTGGACAAGGGACGGACAGGTCCTGTGGGATCCATGCCTGGTTCATTTTTATGAACGTCAGCTTGTCCACATTGGCTGTAGACAGGCGGCTGCGTTTGTCTGTAATGACGCCCCCTGCCGTGCTGAATACACGTTCAGACAAAACGCTGGCTGCCGGGCAGGCCAGCACCTCCAAGGCATAAAAGGCTAGCTCTGGCCACGTGGACAATTTAGAGACCCAGAAGTTGAATGGGGCCGAACCATCAGTCAGTACGTGGAGGGGTGTGCACACGTACTGTTCCACCATGTTAGTGAAATGTTGCCTCCTGCTAACACGTTGCGTATCAGGTGGTGGTGCAGTTAGCTGTGGCGTGTTGACAAAAGTTTTCCACATCTCTGCCATGCTAACCCTGCCCTCAGAGGAGCTGGCCGTGACACAGCTGCCTTGGCGACCTCTTGCTCCTCCTCTGCCTTGGCCTTGGGCTTCCACTTGTTCCCCTGTGACATTTGGGAATGCTCTCAGTAGCGCGTCTACCAACGTGCGCTTGTACTCGCGCATCTTCCTATCACGCTCCAGTGCAGGAAGTAAGGTGGGCACATTGTCTTTGTAGCGTGGATCCAGCAGGGTGGCAACCCAGTAGTCCGCACAGGTTAAAATGTGGGCAACTCTGCTGTCGTTGCGCAGGCACTGCAGCATGTAGTCGCTCATGTGTGCCAGGCTGCCCAGGGGTAAGGACAAGCTGTCCTCTGTGGGAGGCGTATCGTCATCGTCCTGCCTTTCCCCCCAGCCACGCACCAGTGATGGACCCGAGCTGCGTTGGGTGCCACCCCGCTGTGACCATGCTTCATCCTCATCCTCCTCCACCTCCTCCTCATCCTCGTCCTCCTCGTCCTCCAGTAGTGGGCCCTGGCTGGCCACATTTGTACCTGGCCTCTGCTGTTGCCAAAAACCTCCCTCTGAGTCACTTCGAAGAGACTGGCCTGAAAGTGCTAAAAATGACCCCTCTTCCTCCTCCTCCTCCTCCTCCTGGGCCACCTCCTCTTGCATCATCGCCCTAAGTGTTTTCTCAAGGAGACATAGAAGTGGTATTGTAACGCTGATAACGGTGTCATCGCCACTGGCCATGTTGGTGGAGTACTCGAAACAGCGCAACAGGGCACACAGGTCTCGCATGGAGGCCCAGTCATTGGTGGTAAAGTGGTGCTGTTCTGTAGTGCGACTGACCCGTGCGTGCTGCAGCTGAAACTCCACTATGGCCTGCTGCGGCTCGCACAGTCTGTCCAGCATGTGCAAGGTGGAGTTCCAACTGGTGGGCACGTCGCATATGAGGCGGTGAGCGGGAAGGCCGAAGTTACGCTGTAGCGCAGACAGGCGAGCAGCAGCAGGATGTGAACGCCGGAAGCGCGAACAGACGGCCCGCACTTTATGCAGCAGCTCTGACATGTCGGGGTAGTTGTGAATGAACTTCTGCACCACCAAATTCAGCACATGCGCCAAGCAAGGGATGTGCGTCAAATTGGCTAGTCCCAGAGCTGCAACGAGATTTCGCCCATTATCACACACCACCAGGCCGGGCTTGAGGCTCACCGGCAGCAACCACTCGTCGGTCTGTTGTTCTATACCCCGCCACAACTCCTGTGCGGTGTGGGGCCTGTCCCCCAAACATATGAGTTTCAGAATGGCCTGCTGACGTTTACCCCGGGCTGTGCTGAAGTTGGTGGTGAAGGTGTGTGGCTGACTGGATGAGCAGGTGGAAGAAGAGGAGGAGGAAGCCGAGAAGGAGGAGGTGGCAACAGGAGGCAAAGAATGTTGCCCTGCGATCCTTGGCGGCGGAAGGACGTGCGCCAAACAGCTCTCCGCCTGGGGCCCAGCTGCCACTACATTTACCCAGTGTGCAGTTAGGGAGATATAGCGTCCCTGGCCGTGCTTACTGGTCCACGTATCTGTGGTTAGGTGGACCTTGCTACAGATGGCGTTGCGCAGTGCACACTTGATTTTATCGGATACTTGGTTGTGCAGGGAAGGCACGGCTCTCTTGGAGAAGTAGTGCCGGCTGGGAACAACATACTGTGGGACAGCAAGCGACATGAGCTGTTTGAAGCTGTCTGTGTCCACCAGCCTAAATGACAGCATTTCATAGGCCAGTAGTTTAGAAATGCTGGCATTCAGGGCCAGGGATCGAGGGTGGCTAGGTGGGAATTTACGCTTTCTATCAAATGTTTGTGAGATGGAGAGCTGAACGCTGGCGTGTGACATGGTTGAGACGCTTGGTGACGGAGGTGGTGGTGGTGGTGTTGGTGGTACATCCCCTGTTTGCTGGGCGGCAGGTGCCAACGTTCCTCCAGAGGCGGAGGAAGAGGCCGAGGCGGCAGCAGCAGAATAGGCCGAGGCGGCAGCAGCAGAAGAGGTAGCAGGGGGAGCCTGAGTGACTTCCTTGGTTTTAAGGTGTTTACTCCACTGCAGTTCATGCTTTGCATGCAGGTGCCTGGTCATGCAGGTTGTGCTCAGGTTCAGAACGTTAATGCCTCGCTTCAGGCTCTGATGGCACAGCGTGCAAACCACTCGGGTCTTGTCGTCAGCACATTGTTTGAAGAAGTGCCATGCCAGGGAACTCCTTGAAGCTGCCTTTGGGGTGCTCGGTCCCAGATGGCGGCGGTCAGTAGCAGGCGGAGTCTCTTGGCGGCGGGTGTTCTGCTTTTGCCCACTGCTCCCTCTTTTGCTACGCTGTTGGCTCGGTCTCACCACTGCCTCTTCCTCCGAACTGTGAAAGTCAGTGGCACGACCTTCATTCCATGTGGGGTCTAGGACCTCATCGTCCCCTGCATCGTCTTCCACCCAGTCTTGATCCCTGACCTCCTGTTCAGTCTGCACACTGCAGAAAGACGCAGCAGTTGGCACCTGTGTTTCGTCATCATCAGAGACATGCTGAGGTGGTATTCCCATGTCCTCATCATCAGGAAACATAAGTGGTTGTGCGTCAGTGCATTCTATGTCTTTCACCGCTGGGGAAGGGCTAGGTGGATGCCCTTGGGAAACCCTGCCAGCGGAGTCTTCAAACAGCATAAGAGACTGCTGCATAACTTGAGGCTGAGACAGTTTCCCTGGTATGCATGGGGGTGATGTGACAGACTGATGGGGTTGGTTTTCAGGCGCCATCTGTGCGCTTTCTGCAGAAGACTGGGTGGGAGATAATGTGAACGTGCTGGATCCACTGTCGGCCACCCAATTGACTAATGCCTGTACCTGCTCAGGCCTTACCATCCTTAGAACGGCATTGGGCCCCACCATATATCGCTGTAAATTCTGGCGGCTACTGGGACCTGAGGTAGTTGGTACACTAGGACGTGTGGATGTGGCAGAACGGCCACGTCCTCTCCCAGCACCAGAGGGTCCACTAACACCACCACGACCATGTCCACGTCCGCGTCCCTTACTAGATGTTTTTCTCATTGTTATGGTTCACCACAACAACAAATATATTATTTGGCCCAATGTATTGTATTCAAATTCAGCGGGATATAAATTTGAGGCCTAGTATTTAGGCGCTGGGTGACCGGTATGGATTTAGTGACAGAATTAGACTTGGAAATGCACAGAAGCGTGTGTGTGTGAAGTTATTCTGAATGACCCTATGTGCACCTTGAATATTATATACCCTTTTAGGGATAGATTTCAAATAGCTCTGATATAGCAGAAACCACTAAATTATGAAATTGCTAAATTGGGAATTGTATTTAAACCCAGAACAAAAAATGTGCTTTGACGGACACTAAATAACTTTCCCAGCCACAACAGGACAGCGTTAACGAGAGATTTAGCAGGATATAAATTTGAGGCCTAGTATTTAGGCGCTGGGTGACAGGTATGGGTTTAGTGACAGAATTAGACTTAGAAATACACAGTAGCGGGTGTGTGTGAAGTTATTCTGAATGACCCAATGTGCACCTTGAATATTATATACCCTTTTAGGGATAGATTTCAAATAGCTCTGATATAGCAGAAACCACTAAATTATGAAATTGTTAAATTGGGAATTGTATTTAAACCCAGAACAAAAAATGTGCTTTGACGGACACTAAATAACTTTCCCAGCCACAACAGGACAGCGTTAACGAGAGATTTAGCAGGATATAAATTTGAGGCCTAGTATTTAGGCGCTGGGTGACAGGTATGGGTTTAGTGACAGAATTAGACTTAGAAATACACAGGAGCGGGTGTGTGTGAAGTTATTCTGAATGACCCAATGTGCACCTTGAATATTATATACCCTTTTAGGGATAGATTTCAAATAGCTCTGATATAGCAGAAACCACTAAATTATGAAATTGTTAAATTGGGAATTGTATTTAAACCCAGAACAAAAAATGTGCTTTGACGGACACTAAATAACTTTCCCAGCCACAACAGGACAGCGTTAACGAGAGATTTAGCAGGATATAAATTTGAGGCCTAGTATTTAGGCGCTGGGTGACAGGTATGGGTTTAGTGACAGAATTAGACTTGGAAATACACAGTAGCGGGTGTGTGTAAAGTTATTCTGAATGACCCAATGTGCACCTTGAATATTATATACCCTTTTAGGGATAGATTTCAAATAGCTCTGATATAGCAGAAACCACTAAATTATGAAATTGCTAAATTGGGAATTGTATTTCAACCCAGAACAAAAAATGTGCTTTGACGGACACTAAATAACTTTCCCAGCCACAACAGGACAGCGTTAACGAGAGATTTAGCAGGATATAAATTTGAGGCCTAGTATTTAGGCGCTGGGTGACAGGTATGGGTTTAGTGACAGAATTAGACTTAGAAATACACAGTAGCGGGTGTGTGTGAAGTTATTCTGAATGACCCTATGTGCACCTTGAATATTATATACCCTTTTAGGGATAGATTTCAAATAGCTCTGATATAGCAGGAACCACTAAATTATGAAATTGCTAAATTGGGAATTGTACTTCAACCCAGAACAAAAAATGTGCTTTGACGGACACTAAATAACTTTCCCAGCCACAACAGGACAGCGGTAACGAGAGATTTAGCGGGATATAAATTTGAGGCCTAGTATTTAGGCGCTGGGTGACCGGTATGGATTTAGTGACAGAATTAGACTGGGATATGGCCAAAAAATAACCACACTATTGCTGGTTAAATGCACTTGGTGACGGGCGCAGCTTGCCCCTGATTTAGTATATGGCCAAAAAATGAACAGACTATTGCTGGTTAAATGCACTTGGTGTCACAGCTTGACGCACCACACTACTGAGGGTTAAATGCACTTGGTGACGGGCGCAGCTTGCCCCTGATGTAGTATATGGCCAAAAAATGAACAGACTATTGCTGGTTAAATGCACTTGGTGTGACAGCTTCACCCTGATGTAGGCTTTAGCCAAAAAACAACCACACCTTTGAGGGTTAAATGCACTTGGTCGCAGCTTGGATGCACTTGGTCGCAGCACCGCACAAGACACAAAATGGCCGCCGATCACCCCAGAAAAAAGTGACTGACAAACGGTCTGGGCAGCCTAAAAACAGTGAGTGAGCATTTGAATTTCAGCAGCTCAATGATGCACAGCTGCAGATCGATCGATTAATCAAGTGAAGTCCTTTGGAGGAGTTAATCTGCCTAATCTCGCCCTACTGTCGCATCCGCAACCTCTCCCTACGCTAATCAGAGCAGAGTGACGGGCGGCGCTATGTGACTCCAGCTTAAATAGAGGCTGGGTCACATGGTGCTCTGGCCAATCACAGCCATGCCAATAGTAGGCATGGCTGTGACGGCCTCTTGGGGCAAGTAGTATGACGCTTGTTGATTGGCTGCTTTGCAGCCTTTCAAAAAGCGCCAAGAAAGCGTCACAAAAGCGCCAAGAAAGCGACGAACAACGAACCCGAACCCGGACTTTTACGAAAATGTCCGGGTTCGGGTCCGTGTCACGGACACCCCAAAATTCGGTACGAACCCGAACTATACAGTTCGAGTTCGCTCATCCCTATTGACAACAAGTGCATAAGACAAAAATATTTCGGTTTGGTAAAGACCGGAACTCTCTATTTGGAACCACTCTGAGATATACACGGCAGTATAATGGGAGCTTTAATGTACAAAGAGCAATAAACTAGAAACTAGATTAAAACAAATAAATATATGTATAAAAACCAAAATAGATTACAGTTTTATAAAAGGCACCTCAAATTCATACACTACGACTAATTCATAAAACACTTAAAGCTTCTAGAATCAGATAAAAAGTACATATTAAGAAACCACTGCAGTGGCTAGTGGGGATACTGCTTCAAAACCAGTCCTTCAAAATTAGTCTCCTAATAATCAGGAGATATTTTCAAACATATGTTGCAACAATGAAATGAATTGGTATACATCCAGAGCAGGGGTTCAAAATTCCCGATAGTCTCCTCATAAAGTGCTAATTAATCCTGATGTCTCATGGAACGCAATACATGAATCAAAAATTGTCCAATATATATCTCTATATTCACAAAACCTTAATCAAATGTGCACTGCGCAAATAAGGTGCTATACTGTGCAGAAAAAGTGCTGTAGTATCTGAGCCCAGTTCATTCATAGGGTACTGTTAACAATGGCCAGTTCATTCAGAAATTTAAATCTGTGGTCGGGTGTCAGATTATGCCGTACGTGGCGTCCCACTGGAAATGACACCCTGACCCAAGTTACCTGTTCTGTCACTCTTGGCACCTCACCACATAGTAGATACGGTCTTCTGTCCCGATCGTGCTTGCAGCATCCAACGTGGTGTCTATAATCCTAGCGTCTCACGCGGTAGGGGTGCGTTCACGTCACAATTACTGAGTTTGTAGGGGCATAAACCAGTTAAAACAGGTGCCTATGGCTAGAGCAGTACAGGCTCAGGGGTTTAGAGCATATGTCATCCAGAGTTGTAAGTGCGTGTCCAATCGTTATTCACCAGACGCGTTTCAGGGGCTATAACTGCCTCCTTTATCAGTACCACTGTCCCCACCGGTCTATGCCCCTACAAACTCAGCAATTGGGACGTGAACGCTCCCCTACCGCGTGAGACGAGTTTGCCATAAATAACCGTAGGCAGGAGTCCACTGATAAGTCACTGTTTTTTGGGGCATATGGGTTCCATCCGCAGTTTGGCACATTTTTTGGTACTGAGACTTCTGGTATACCGGAAGAGGAAATATTTTCCTCTTCTTTGTCATCTATTTGGCGGAAAATTCTAAATAATCTAAAGAAAAATGGGTAAAAAGTATAAACGTATGGCTGACAAGAGATGTATGAGTGGTCCGGACCTGAGAGTGGGTGATTCTGTGTGGCTGTCCACAAGAAACATTTAGTTGAAGGTACCTTCTTGAACTTCCGCAGGCTTAAAAAATTCATAATGTTTTCCACAAATCATTGCTGAAGAGATATTTTGAACCTGCTGAACGGTCCTCCTTGCCTCCCGCTCCTGTCCCGGTGGACGGTAATCTTGAATTTCAGATCACCAGGATAGTGGACTCATGAATTCTCCGTAGATCCCTGCAGTATCTCGTTCACTGGAAGGGTTATGGTCCAGAGGGGAGAATGTTGGTTCCAGCGGCCGACGTTAATGCCAGTCGCCTTGTGAAAGCCTTTCACAGGGCTCATACGGAAAAGGTCGGTCCTGGGTGTCCAGAGGTCACCCATAGAAGAAGGGGTACTGTCACGGTCCCTCCCATAACAGAGGTTAGAAGATGTGAGAGACTGGTGGCACGTGAGGTTACCTGATTTTCTCTCTGTTTTCACTTGTTGTAATGTTGTTGTTGGTAATGACCACACCTCTTGTCACAGGTGCAGCTTGTGGTCTATACTGCTACTCTATTTAGTCTGGACTCAAACTTAATACCATGTGGTTGATATTATCTGCCTGGAGTTGGAAGAGCTGGTGTGTGGTTCTTATCTGAGTTCCTGCTCATCCATTTTCTATTGAAGATAAGTGTTCTTTACTTTGTATTTTGTTGTTCTCATTGCTCGTGGTTTACTAGGCCTCAGGGAGACGCTGGTTCGTTCATCTGGGAAAGAATCAGTAGTCTCAGACCCTGTCACTACTCCTAGGGATTTTCAGGGTTACTAGGGCCTAGGTTTACGGTGTATGTATATTCCCACCCTCAGGGTCTATTCATACTGACAGGAATCAGGGCTAGGTTCAGGGTTTCCTAGGTGGTTTCCTTTCCTTAGCCTTGAGGCCTAGTTCCTGGTCATTTTCCTTCTGTGGTCATTCTGGTGTTATCCCCTCCCTCTACATTATGTCACCTTGTGAGCCTATTTCTATTTACTTATATGGATTGTGTTAAAGTTACTAGGTTTACAGGGACTAAGTTATTGCGCTTAAAGGGTAACTGTCATTTTTTTTAATGTAATTGGATTGGTCTGACTAAGTTTACCTTAGTTCCCTAGTAAATACTTTTGTATAGGTATTTAATTACCTAGTAATTGCAGCATGTTCTTTCCTCCCCCAGGCATTTCAGTGGTGCGGCTAAAACAGCGTTCCTAGGTGTCCTCCGTCAACTATCTTCTATATAAAGAAGACAGAGGATGTAGTAGTGGGTACTGATGAGCGGCAGTAGTCATATTCGAATTTGCAATATTTCGCAAATATTTTGTAGAATATTCAGCGAATATTCGCAAATTCAAATATTCGTTATACTCTACGATTTTTTATACTCGAAAAATCGACAAGGTAATGATTGTGTATTATGCGAATTTTCGTAATGCAAATTTTTCAATTGCCGAGCAAAAACATGATTCCTCCATGCTTCTTGCTTGTGGGCCAATGAGTCATAGCATTATATCGAATATATTTGTTTTTTTCGAATATTCATAATATTCTAAAACAAGGATAAATAGCAATACAGCCAATATTAGAAAAAAACGAATGTAGAGCAATCTTTTTTTTTATAGTTTAATAGAATTTTTTTCCAATCTGAACTTCAGATGAGAAAAAAATTACAACTATTAGACAAAGAAGATTATAGCACTATATTAGCTAAATTGCTCTACATTTGTTTGTTTTTTCGAATATTCGCTATATTGCTATATAATCTTGTTTTAGAATATTACAAATATTCAAAAAAACAAATATATTCGATAAAGTACTATATATTTGTTTTTTTGAATATTCACAATTTTTCCCATTTAAAGTCATGATTCCTCCTTGCTTCTTGCTTGTGGGCCAATGCGTCTATGTTTTTACTCGGCACTTGAAAAATTTGCGATAAAAATTAGTATTACGAAAATTTGCTATAAAAAAAAATCTCGAATATTCGAAATTACGAATATATATCACTATATTCTAAATATTTGCGAATTTTCGAATTACCTATATTCGCGATAAAAATGCAAAACACTATGATCAACACTAGTATTGGGCAGTCCCGAATGCTGTGGGCGTACTCCCGTCGGACCAGGATAGTGCTGATATTCGTGCTAAAAATTTTATATTAGTGATAAAAATTTGCAATCAACTAGGAGGAAGAGGGCGTGTTTAAGTCTGGAGAAAGCTAATTTGTTGGGGAGAGGCTGCGTGTTCCCGAGATTAGCCAAATTAATTCTGGGTAGTTAGGGAGGGAGGTCTTAGCCTCAGGGTAAGGGCATCGGCGGCCATCTTGAGAAGATAGTCAGAAAGATTTCTTGTGAGGAGAGGTTGCTATGGACGGAATCTTATTAAACAAGTGGTATGTGAACACAATAATTAGTGATTATGGATTATCACCACAGCAGCAACAACATATATGAAAATTGAATTTTAAGTCAAAATATGACAGTTATCCTTTAAGTTTAAGTTTATAGGGGCCGAGTTAAAGGAATCAAGGTAGAGATGAGCAAACCATTTGAGATTTGGTTCTTTTCAGGTTCACCTAATTTTTCAAAAAGTTTGGTTCTGAACCAAATCAATTCTATCCCAACTAAAGTTGTTACAATTTCCGTGCATATTGGTATATAACACCCACTAGTCTCCTGACTTTTTAGAAAAAAATATTTTAGTTTTTTTTAACACATTTTTACACTTTCTATCTTTAAGTTCTTGAACACAGGGACAGCAATAGCAAATGATGTCAGTGTGACAGTAGAGCTATGGGTAAACATATGTTTGACGGTGTTAATGGACAGCATGTTTAAAAACACATTGCGCCGTGGCATGTGGTATGCTTTTTCATATTCCTAAGCTTCCAAAAATGGGGCCTTATCGAGGGCAGATGATGTTTAAAAATGCAGTGTTATGGGAGAAAAAAACTGTTGTTTGTTAGAAACAAGCATCCAAAAATTAAGCACTAATGGCAGAATGCTTGCCTGTATTTATACAAGCACATATGATGGTGGTGGCTGTGAAGCTTTAACAGTGGTGGCAGTGGGGGATTAGCAGTGAGGTATAGCAGCCGCAGCAGTGGTGGCAACAGCCATATGGTACTGAACATGTTGGCAGACAGAAGCAGTAGCACGATGGCAACAGCAGTAGTCTTACAGTATGGAACACGATGCTAGGCAGGCAATATGATGGTGGGCAGGGGGACAGAAGCAATGGCAATATGGGAAATCATCAGCAAGACCATAACTATTAATTGGCCTCAGATGGAGGGGTGTGAAAATCTATCCGGATCCACGCCTCATTCATTTTGACAAAAGTGATGTTTTGGACACTGGTGGAGGACAATTTGATCTGTTTGGGTATCACCACACACCCTGTGGTACTAAAAACCCTCCACTGTCAGAGATGACTGGAGGCTGGGCAAGAGAAAACAGAGAGCATACTGGATCAGTTTGAAGGAACACACCGGTGAGCTTAGCAACACCAAAACACACGGAAGACCACAGAAAACAACTGTGGTGGACGACCAAAGAATTATTTCCCTGGTGAAGAAAACACCCTTTACAACAGTTGGCCAGATCAAGAACACTCTCCAAGATGTAGGTGTATGTGTGTCAAAGTCAACAATCAAGAGAAGACTTCACCAGAGTGAATACAGAGGGTTCACTACAAAATGTAAACTATTGGTGAGCCTCAAAAACAGGAAGGCCAGATTAGAGATTGCCAAACGACATCTAAAAAAGCCTTTACAGTTCTGAAACAGCATCCTATGGACAGATGAGACCAAGATCAACTTGTACCAGAGTGATGGGAAGAGAAGAGTATGGAGAAGGAAAGGGACTGCTCATGATCCTAAGCATACCACCTCATGAGTAAAGCATGGTGGTGGTAGTGTCATGACTTGGGCACGTATGGCTGCCAATGGAACTGGTTCTCTTGTATTTATTGATGATGTGACTGCTGACAAAAGCAGCAGGATGAATTCTGAAGTGTTTCGGGTAATATTATCTGCTCATATTCAGCCAAATGCTTCAGAACTCATTGGACGGTGCTTCACAGTGCAGATGGACAATGACCCAAAGCATACTGCAAAAGCAACCAGAGTTTTTTAAGGGAAAGAAGTGGAATGTTATTCAATGACCAGTCAATCACCTGACCTGAATCCGATTGAGCATGCATTTCACTTGCTGAAGACAAAACTGAAGGGAAAATGCCCCAAGAACAAGCAGGAACTGAAGACAGTTGCAGTAGAGGCCTGGCAGAGCATCACCAGGGATGAAATCCAGCGTCTGGTGATGTCTATGCGTTCCAGACTTCAGGCTGTAATTGACTGCAAAGGATTTGCAACCAAGTATTAAAAAGTGAAAGTTAGATTTATGATTATTATCTGTCCCATTACTTTTATTTCCTTAACAAGTGGGAGGCACATATGCAAACTGTTGTAATTCCTACACAGTTCACCTGATTTGGATGTAAATACCCTCAAATTAAAGCTGACAATCTACAGTTAAAGTAGCCTTCAGTTAAAGCACATCTTGTTTGTTTAAATTTAAATCCATTGTGGTGGTGTATAGAGCCAAAAATGTTAGAATTGTGTCGATGTCCCAATATTTATGTACCTGACTGTATTTGTGCAGGGCTGGTACTGCCTTTCTGGCAAAGAAATGACAGCTTGGGACTCTCCACCTTGGCTCGGCACAAGCCATCAGTTCTCTGAAAGGTGCAGAGTCCACCACTTGGAAAGAGAGGGACTGCAGCACCAGCAACTTGGCTAGGAGCACATTCAGCTTCTGCACCGCTGGATGAGTGCAAGCATACTGTTGTCTCTTGGCAATCGCTTCGGTGATCAATTGCTGATGAAATGACTGACCAGGAGGAGGAGCAGGAACATCAGGACCAGCAGATGATAGGAAGAACAGACAGCTCCCTTCAGCTGAGGTGGTGGAGCCTTGACTGCCTGAAATTGGGTGCGTGCCACTGGGTGATGCAGCGGTTGCTGTGGCAGGCTGAACCACCACATCAGAGCCATGGTTCTCCCAGACCACTTTATGGTGACCCTGGATATGATGACGCAGGGCTGTGGTGCCAACATTGGCACCCTGGCCTCGCTTCACCTTCTGCCCACAGATTCTACAAATGGCCATGTCCACCTCCTCCGGCGGCTTAACAAAAAACGGCCACACCGCCGAGTAGGTGATTTTACCCCCAACACTCCGCATTGACTGACTGCTACCGCCGCTGCATCCGTGAACCCCTGCACCAGTACTTTCCGGGCAGGTAGGCTCCTGCGAAGCGGTTGGTCTACCCCGGGCACTTTTGGCTCCAGACCTCCCCCTGCTGTCACCCTGCTGACTTCCGGCCACACTAGCGACTTGCTGGTTCCGGCGCTGCTTCACGGGCAAGCTGCCACCCTCTTCTCCTGATGATGATGAAGCCCCTAATTCACCCGGCCCCCAAGTGCGATCAGCTACACCATCATCATCGAGTACTGTCTGCACATCACTGATGTCCTCCTCAATGGTCTCTGAGCCTGGAGCCTGACCGCTCAAAACACCAGCTCCCACGCCACTCTCCTTATCACTACTTGCCTTCCTACCGGAGGAAGCGGCGGATTTCTCCTCCACATATTGGCTGGCCAGTAGCTGCTGACTGTCCTTTAGTAGCTCTTCCTCACTGTATAGTGGAGCTGAGCCCACAGCGTATAATACTTCTCTGGCTGAGGGGACAGAAAAGGACAGAGGCAGGTTGAGGACAGATGAGGGCACAGGGCCTGCTCCCGGGCCATGCCAACTAAGGGTTGTGTCTGACGATCTCACCGACTCTCGCTGCGGCTCCTGCTGCCATGGCCCCTTACTCTGCTGTTACCTTTGCCTGCGCCAGAAACATTTAGGCCTCTGCCACCCCCCTGTGCAGGGCCTGGCAATTATCTGTCTGACATGCATTTAGGTAAAATAAATAAATTAATTAAAAGGAAATTAAAACACCCCAAAAAAGTCTGTACAATGTCTGTTCACCACACAACGGTTAATAAGCCCTTTTTTTCCCACTAATGCACTCCAAAAAGGACTTTAGAACATATAACTGCACCACTGAATGACAAATAATATATATTTTTGTGCCACTAATAAACGCTAATTTTCTCATTTCACCACACAACGGCTAATAAGCCCTCCCCCCCCCCCCCTAATGTAAGCCAAAAAATGCTTTAGAACATATAACTGCCCCGCACAAGGGCAAATAAGACGTAGAAATATTTCCTTGTAATAACCCCTGTTAATGGCTGTATCACACAGCACTTGCACCCCAATAACAAGAACGGTTTGCTGGAATTACAGAGCTGTATAATGGCAATTTGGATCCGCAGTCAGTGCAGCAAGGTGTAATAGGATTGTTCCTATTACCCAGGCTGTAACCTCCCCGAATGAACCCTGTTCTGCTTCAATACTGTGGAATGATTCCTCCCTATCCTTTCCCTGAACTTCTATAGCAAAATAAAAGTTTTAAAGTCTTTTCCTAGCACAGTTCCTAGCGCCTGCTGATGTCTCTCTCTGCACTAAGTACACTGGAAAATGGCTGAATCCAAGATGGCTGAGGCTATTTATAGGGCTGTGACATCACAGGGAATTGGCTTATGATTTGGTAGCCAAAAGCAGTGGGTACAAAACTCCTGTTTTGTTTTTTTAGCTTTAGCAGTACTGATGGATTACTGACCAACTGCTGACCAAGTGAAGGCGGAAGCTCAACAGACAGGATCCGTTTTTTGGGGGTTATTGTTCTGACAGATCAGAGGAAGGGCAAAATAATCAGTGACGTTAACACAAACTTGCTGATGACACCCTCTCCACTCTGTCGGGGGCTCTACTTGTATAAGCGTTTAATAGAACAGATTCTGTAGATATCTATGTGGAATCGGCTGATGACGGTGTAAAAGGAGTGCGCTCTTTTGACGCTATAGTAGGATCTTGGGTCTTAGGTTCTTTATGCCTGGCACTAACATTGACCTGTAAGGCTGAGTTAACACTTGAGTTATTAGTAGTCTTGATCACAAATATTCTATTCGCAAATTTTTATCGCAAATATTGACACTTCGAGAATTCGCGAATATCTAAAATATAGTGATATATCTTCATAATCACAAATATTCTAGATTTTTTTTCATCAGTACCCATGATCCCTCACTGCTTCTTGCTTGTGGGCCTATGAGAAGGCTGCAATATCTTTGACTTTAGGAGTAGTGCTGATCATGAATTTTCGTATTGCAAAATTTTAGCGCTAATTTTCCGATTGCCAATTTTCGCAATCAAAAAAATAAATGACTGGAGATCATGAATTCTCGGATTTGAGAATATATGACGAATATTCGCCCAAATATTTGCGAAATATCGAGAATTTAAATATTGCCCCTGCCGCTCATCACTGGTTATTAGGTCAGTTTTGGCCCCGTGACTGCCCAAATTAGTGAAGTGTGCAGTGATTCTAAGAGCGACTCCTGTCTTCTGCATGTTATACTGACTCACAGTATTGTTTCACTACCACAGCAGACTCCCTATGTTTGTTACTGCAAGGCACAGTGTTCTACACCACTATAGTGGTTCTTTGCAGCCAGGAAATAGCTTTTTTTTTTACGTGATTAGTCACAAGTAAATTCGGATCAAATCTTTTCAGAAAATTAGGTAAACTGACCGAATCAAATTTTTGAGAAATTCGCTCAACTCTAATTAAGACCTTGACGCTTTAATAATCTCCAATGTTTTTTCACCATAGCACTGTGTTTCAGAATATCATTGCTCACAAAATGATTACCCCTCCTAAGGATTGTCTTCCAGAAGACGTTAGAGGAACTGTCAGTGGACATCAATAATTCATTTATGAAAAGCAATTCTGGTCATCTAGGCTTAAAAAGTGATAAATTGAGGTACAATTTGCTAAACCCATTTCTATATAAACGGTCTAATTATATTTTAATTATAATCGCCCTTTGAATTGCTGGTTATTGTGTTCTAATTTCTTCATTTGTGTTCTTTCTTTAAAGACTTGGCTATAAACATAAATATGCTTTCTTGTGTTCAAGCAATGTGTTATGCCACCTTAATTAGCATTCTCGTCTCGTCTCATTGGTACACCGTGTACAGTAGCTCCCTGTCATTACAACTCTCTTTTGTACGTCAGCTTCTGTACCTTAGCTTATCATGCCCACACAGAACTTAAACTACTAATTGTGTTTATGTCCTGTTTGCATGCTCAGATTTGTATATTCCTTGGGTTTTGCAAATCTCACATTTTTTCTTGTCTCCTTAAATGCCAGTAACATATTCACACCTCTAAAAGCTACATTAAGTTTAGCTACTTCAGTAAGCACATACATTATTTATTGAACTCTCTGAATGCACATTGCTGATGAAAACATCTCATTTAAGTTCCCAGCAATTTGTGTTACATCATTTTTAGTCTGCATGTTATTTATTTACTCTGCCTATTTGGAAATGCATTTGCAAAAAGTTCTGTAGAAGAGAGCAAAGCTCTCTCGGTTTAGCTTGCAGATCAATAGAATCTTGAATGTTTCTCATTCTTTACATTACTCTACTTCATAATTTTCTACTCCAACTTCAGCATCTTCTACTGTCTCTTCTTTTTCGTCATTACCAAAATCCTCTTCTACTTCACCTTGTGTTTCATCATCTTCCATTCCATGGACTTCTTATTCATGATCTTCTATTTCATCGTCTTCTGCTTCATGATCTTCTATTTCATCATCTTCTGATTTGTGATCTTCTTTGACATCATGATTAGAGTTGAGCGAACACCTGGATGTTCGGGTTCGAGAAGTTCGGCCGAACATCCCGGAAATGTTCGGGTTCGGGATCCGAACCCGATCCGAACTTCGTCCCGAACCCGAACCCCATTGAAGTCAATGGGGACCCGAACTTTTCGGCACTAAAAAGGCTGTAAAACAGCCCAGGAAAGAGCTAGAGGGCTGCAAAAGGCAGCAACATGTAGGTAAATCCCCTGCAAACAAATGTGGATAGGGAAATGAATTAAAATAAAAATTAAATAAATAAAAATTAACCAAAATCAATTGGAGAGAGGTTCCATAGCAGAGAATCTGGCTTCCCGTCACCCACCACTGGAACAGTCCATTCTCAGATATTTAGGCCCCGATACCCAGGCAGAGGAGAGAGGTCCCGTAACAGAGAATCTGTCTTCATGTCAGCAGAGAATTAGTCTGCATGTCATAGCAGAGAATGAGGCTTCACGTCAGCCACCACTGCAACAGTCCATTGGCATATATTTAGGCCCAGCACCCAGGCAGAGGAGGGAGGTCCCGTAACAGAGAATCTGTCTTCATGTCAGCAGAGAATTAGTCTGCATGTCATAGCAGAGAATGAGGCTTCACGTCAGCCACCACTGCAACAGTCCATTGGCATATATTTAGGCCCAGCACACACACAGGCAGAGGAGAGAGGTCCCGTAACAGAGAATCTGGCTTCATGTCAGCAGAGAATCAGTCTGCATGTCATAGCAGAGAATGAGGCTTCACGTCAGCCACCACTGCAACAGTCCATTGGCATATATTTAGGCCCAGCACACACACAGGCAGAGGAGAGAGGTCCCGTAACAGAGGATCTGGCTTCATGTCAGCAGAGAATCAGTCTGCATGTCATAGCAGAGAATGAGGCTTCACGTCAGCCACCACTGCAACAGTCCATTGGCATATATTTAGGCCTAGCACACAGGCAGAGCAGAGAGGTCCCGTAACAGACAATCTGGCTTCATGTCAGCAGAGAATTAGTCTGCATGTCATAGCAGAGAATCAGGCTTCACGTCAGCCACCACTGCAACAGTCCATTGTCATAAATTTAGGCCCAGCACCCAGGCAGAGGAGAGGTTCATTCAACTTTGGGTAGCATCGCAATATAATGGTAAAATGAAAATAAAAATAGGATTGAATGAGGAAGTGCCCTGGAGTCCAATAATATATGGTTATGGGGAGGTAGTTAATGTCTAATCTGGACAAGGGACGGACAGGTCCTGTGGGATCCATGCCTGGTTCATTTTTATGAACGTCAGCTTGTCCACATTGGCTGTAGACAGGCGGCTGCGTTTGTCTGTAATGACGCCCCCTGTCGTGCTGAATACACGTTCAGACAAAACGCTGGCTGCCGGGCAGGCCAGCACCTCCAAGGCATAAAAGGCTAGCTCTGGCCACGTGGACAATTTAGAGACCCAGAAGTTGAATGGGGCCGAACCATCAGTCAGTACGTGGAGGGGTGTGCACACGTACTGTTCCACCATGTTAGTGAAATGTTGCCTCCTGCTAACACGTTGCGTATCAGGTGGTGGTGCAGTTAGCTGTGGCGTGTTGACAAAAGTTTTCCACATCTCTGCCATGCTAACCCTGCCCTCAGAGGAGCTGGCCGTGACACAGCTGCCTTGGCGACCTCTTGCTCCTCCTCTGCCTTGGCCTTGGGCTTCCACTTGTTCCCCTGTGACATTTGGGAATGCTCTCAGTAGCGCGTCTACCAACGTGCGCTTGTACTCGCGCATCTTCCTATCACGCTCCAGTGCAGGAAGTAAGGTGGGCACATTGTCTTTGTAGCGTGGATCCAGCAGGGTGGCAACCCAGTAGTCCGCACAGGTTAAAATGTGGGCAACTCTGCTGTCGTTGCGCAGGCACTGCAGCATGTAGTCGCTCATGTGTGCCAGGCTGCCCAGGGATAAGGACAAGCTGTCCTCTGTGGGAGGCGTATCGTCATCGTCCTGCCTTTCCCCCCAGCCACGCACCAGTGATGGACCCGAGCTGCGTTGGGTGCCACCCCGCTGTGACCATGCTTCATCCTCATCCTCCTCCACCTCCTCCTCATCCTCGTCCTCCTCGTCCTCCAGTAGTGGGCCCTGGCTGGCCACATTTGTACCTGGCCTCTGCTGTTGCCAAAAACCTCCCTCTGAGTCACTTCGAAGAGACTGGCCTGAAAGTGCTAAAAATGACCCCTCTTCCTCCTCCTCCTCCTCCTCCTGGGCCACCTCCTCTTCCATCATCGCCCTAAGTGTTTTCTCAAGGAGACATAGAAGTGGTATTGTAACGCTGATAACGGTGTCATCGCCACTGGCCATGTTGGTGGAGTACTCGAAACAGCGCAACAGGGCACACAGGTCTCGCATGGAGGCCCAGTCATTGGTGGTGAAGTGGTGCTGTTCTGTAGTGCGACTGACCCGTGCGTGCTGCAGCTGAAACTCCACTATGGCCTGCTGCTGCTCGCACAGTCTGTCCAGCATGTGCAAGGTGGAGTTCCACCTGGTGGGCACGTCGCATATGAGGCGGTGAGCGGGAAGGCCGAAGTTACGCTGTAGCGCAGACAGGCGAGCAGCAGCAGGATGTGAACGCCGGAAGCGCGAACAGACGGCCCGCACTTTATGCAGCAGCTCTGACATGTCGGGGTAGTTGTGAATGAACTTCTGCACCACCAAATTCAGCACATGCGCCAAGCAAGGGATGTGCGTCAAATTGGCTAGTCCCAGAGCTGCAACGAGATTTCGCCCATTATCACACACCACCAGGCCGGGCTTGAGGCTCACCGGCAGCAACCACTCGTCGGTCTGTTGTTCTATACCCCGCCACAACTCCTGTGCGGTGTGGGGCCTGTCCCCCAAACATATGAGTTTCAGAATGGCCTGCTGACGTTTACCCCGGGCTGTGCTGAAGTTGGTGGTGAAGGTGTGTGGCTGACTGGATGAGCAGGTGGAAGAAGAGGAGGAGGAAGCCGAGAAGGAGGAGGTGGCAACAGGAGGCAAAGAATGTTGCCCTGCGATCCTTGGCGGCGGAAGGACGTGCGCCAAACAGCTCTCCGCCTGGGGCCCAGCTGCCACTACATTTACCCAGTGTGCAGTTAGGGAGATATAGCGTCCCTGGCCGTGCTTACTGGTCCACGTATCTGTGGTTAGGTGGACCTTGCCACAGATGGCGTTGCGCAGTGCACACTTGATTTTATCGGATACTTGGTTGTGCAGGGAAGGCACGGCTCTCTTGGAGAAGTAGTGCCGGCTGGGAACAACATACTGTGGGACAGCAAGCGACATGAGCTGTTTGAAGCTGTCTGTGTCCACCAGCCTAAATGACAGCATTTCATAGGCCAGTAGTTTAGAAATGCTGGCATTCAGGGCCAGGGATCGAGGGTGGCTAGGTGGGAATTTAAACCACTAAATTATGAAATTGCTAAATTGGGAATTGTATTTCAACCCAGAACAAGAAATGTGCTTGAACGGACACTGAATAACTCGCCCAGCTACAGCACTAAGGACAGATTTAGCTGGATATAAATTTGAGGCCTAGTATTTAGGCGCTGGGTGACAGGTATGGGTTTAGTGCCAGAATTAGACTTGGAAATACACAGTAGCGGGTGTGTGTGAAGTTATTCTGAATGACCCAATGTGCACCTTGAATATTATATACCCTTTTAGGGATAGATTTCAAATAGCTCTGATATAGCAGAAACCACTAAATTATGAAATTGCTAAATTGGGAATTGTATTTCAACCCAGAACAAGAAATGTGCTTGAACGGACACTAAATAACTCGCCCAGCTACAGCACTAAGGACAGATTTAGCGGGATATAAATTTGAGGCCTAGTATTTAGGCGCTGGGTGACAGGTATGGGTTTAGTGCCAGAATTAGACTTGGAAATACACAGTAGCGGGTGTGTGTGAAGTTATTCTGAATGACCCAATGTGCACCTTGAATATTATATACCCTTTTAGGGATAGATTTCAAATAGCTCTGATATAGCAGAAACCACTAAATTATGAAATTGCTAAATTGGGAATTGTATTTCAACCCAGAACAAGAAATGTGCTTGAACGGACACTAAATAACTCGCCCAGCTACAGCACTAAGGACAGATTTAGCGGGATATAAATTTGAGGCCTAGTATTTAGGCGCTGGGTGACCGGTATGGATTTAGTGACAGAATTAGACTGGGATATGGCCAAAAAATAAACAGACTATTGCTGGTTAAATGCACTTGGTGTGACAGCTTCACCCTGATGTAGGCTTTAGCCAAAAAACAACCACACCATTGAGGGTTAAATGCACTTGGTGACAGGCGCAGCTTGCCCCTGATTTAGTATATGGCCAAAAAATGAACAGACTATTGCTGGTTAAATGCACTTGGTGTGACAGCTTCACCCTGATGTAGGCTTTAGCCAAAAAACAACCACACCATTGAGGGTTAAATGCACTTGGTGACAGGCGCAGCTTGCCCCTGATTTAGTATATGGCCAAAAAATGAACAGACTATTGCTGTTTAAATGCACTTGGTGTGACAGCTTCACCCTGATGTAGGCTTTAGCCAAAAAACAACCACACCATTGAGGGTTAAATGCACTTGGTGACAGGCGCAGCTTGCCCCTGATTTTGTATATGGCCAAAAAATGAACAGACTATTGCTGGTTAAATGCACTTGGTGTGACAGCTTCACCCTGATGTAGGCTTTAGCCAAAAAACAACCACACCATTGAGGGTTAAATGCACTTGGTCGCAGCTTGTGCTGGCGCACCACAAGACACAAAATGGCCGCCGATCACCCCAGAAAAATGTGACTGACAAACGGTCTGGGCAGCCTAAAAACAGTGAGCAATTGAGGATCAGCAGCTCAATGATCCACAGCTGCAGATCGATCAGTTAATCAAGTCCTTTGGAGGAGTTAATCTGCCTAATCTCGCCCTACTGTCGCAGCCGCAACCTCTCCCTACGCTAATCAGAGCAGAGTGACGGGCGGCGCTATGTGACTCCAGCTTAAATAGAGGCTGGGTCACATGGTGCTCTGGCCAATCACAGCCATGCCAATAGTAGGCATGGCTGTGATGGCCTCTTGGGGCAAGTAGTATGACGCTTGTTGATTGGCTGCTTTGCAGCATTTCAAAAAGCGCCAAGAAAGCGTCACAAAAGCGCGAAGAAAGCGACGAACACCGAACCCGAACCCGGACTTTTACGAAAATGTCCGGGTTCGGGTCCGTGTCACGGACACCCCAAAATTCGGTACGAACCCGAACTATACAGTTCGAGTTCGCTCATCCCTAATCATGATGTTCAACTTCTAATATATGATGATCACCATCCTCTTCATCATCTACTGATTCTTATTGTACTGCACACTACTTTTTCATATTCTATGTCATCAGCATCTGCTTTACTTTATGAGATTCATCATTTTCTATTTCATCATGATCTTCTACTTCATGATCTTCCTCTTCATGATTTTCATGATGATCATCATCTTCTATTTTTTCATAATCTTCTGTTTTAATTATCTTCTTTCACTTTATGATCTCATCTTCAATTATCTTCAGGGCTTTTTTTTCTTAGAGAAAAGGTGGTGGAACTCACCCCCCCCCTCCCCTGGCCACGCCCCTACCACCCCTAGGACCACCCCTATAACCGCCCCTTTAGAGAACAGGGATGCAAGTAAAATTTGGGGGGGCTATAAAAGTCCAGCCCAGCAAAGAAACACCCCAGATGGGGATGGCACTGTTAATGGGGGATCTGTGGATGGCACTGTTATGGGGGAACTGTTGATGGCATCCACAGATCCCCCATCCTATAACAGTGCCATCCACAGACCCCCCCATCCTATAACAGTGCCATCCACAGACCCCCCCCACCCCATAACAGTGCCATCCACAGACCCCCCACCCCATAACAGTGCCATCCACAGACCCCCCCTTAACAGTGCCATCCACAGACCCCCCCACCCCATAACTGTGCCATCCACAGACCCCCCCATCCTATAACAGTGCCATCCACAGACCACCCCCACCCATAAAAGTGCCATCCACAGACCCCCCACCCCATAACAGTGCCATCCACAGACCCCCCTTAACCTCTTCAGGACACATGACGTACCGGTACGTCATGATGCCCTGGTACTTAAGGACACATGACGTACCGGTACGTCATGTGTTGTTCCGATCACTGCCGCCCGGCTGGCAGTGATCGGAACAAGGTGCCTGCACAAATCATTGAGCAGGCACCTAGGCTAAATGCGCGGGGGGGTCCCGTGACCCCCCCATGTCGGCGATCGCAACAAACCGCAGGTCAATTCAGACCTGCGGTTTGATGCGCTTTTTGCCGTTTCTGATCCCCGCGGTCCCTGACCGCGGGGATCAGAAACTTTACAATGCCCAGAATATATATGTTCTTCCTCCCCCTGCACCCCTGAATGATATTTAGTGGGCGGGTGGTGCAGGGGGAGGGTTGCGGGCGGTGCGGGCGGTGCGGGAGGCGGGCGGTGCGGCAGGCGGGATCGCGATCCCCCGCCCGCCTTCCCTTGAATAATCGTTGGTGTACAGTGGGTATACCAGGGTGCCAGCACATTGCTGGCATCCTGGTATAAACGGCTGACATCGTTGATGCGATGTCAGCCGTTTAACCCTTTCCATACAGCGGTCCGTACGGACCGCTGTATGGAAAAGGTTAACAGCGCAGGGAGCTCCCTCCCTCTCCGATCGGGGGGCTGCTGTGCCTTTGCAGCCCCCCGATGGGAGAGGGAGAGAGCCCCCAGACAGCCCCCCGACACCCCAGTCCTCACCCTTCCCCGTCTGCGAAGTTGTGGCAGACGGGGAAGGTTCCCATGGCAACAGGACGCCTGCTCAGGCGTCCTGCTGTCCATGGTGCTGAACAGATCTGTGCTGAAAGCATAGATCTGTTCAGTGTAAGTAAAATACAGTGCAGTACCCTATATAGAGTACAGTACTGTATTATACAGACATCAGACCCACTGGATCTTCAAGAACCAAGTGGGTCTGGGTAAAAAAAAAAGTAAAAAAAGTGAAAAAAAAGTAAAAAATCAAAAAACACATTTATCACTGATTAAAAATGAAAAAAATTAAATTCCCTACACATGTTTGGTATCGCCGCGTCCGTAACGACCTGATCTATAAAACGGTCATGTTACTTTACCCGAACGGTGAACGCCATAAAAATAAAAATTAAAAACTATGATGAAATAGAAATTTTGCCCACCTTACTTCCCAAAAAAAGGTAATAAAAGTGATCAAAAAAGTCGCATGTACGCCAAAATTGTAACAATCAAACCGTCATCTCATCCCGCAAAAAATGAGACCCTACTTAAGATAATCGCCCAAAAACTGAAAAAACTATGGCTCTTAGACTATGAAAACACTAAAACATCATTTTTTTTGTTTCAAAAATGAAATCATTGTGTAAAACTTACATAAATTAAAAAAAGTATACATATTAGGTATTGCCGCGTCCGTATGGACCGGCTCTATAAAAATATCACATGACCTAACCCCTCAGGTGACCACCGTAAAAAAATAAAAATAAAAACGGTGTAAAAAAAGCAATTTTTTGTCATCTTACATCACAAAAAGTGCAATAGCAAGCGATCAAAAAATCATATGCACCCCAAAATAGTGCCAATCAAACCGTCATCTCATCCCGCAAAAAATGAGACCCTACTCAAGATAATCGCCCAAAAACTGAAACAACTATGGCTCTTAGACTATGGAGACACTAAAACTTTTTTTGTTTTAAAAATGAAATCATTGTGTAAAACTTACATAAATAAAAAAAATTGTATACATATTATGTATCGCCGCGTCCGTGACAACCTGCTCTATAAAATTACCACATGATCTAACCTGTCAGATGAATGTTGTAAATAACAAAAAAAAAAACTGTGCCAAAAAGGTATTTCTTGTTACCTTGCCGCACAAAAAGTGTAATATAGAGCAACCAAAAATCATATGTACCCTAAACTAGTACCAACAAAACTGCCACCCTATCCCGTAGTTTCTAAAATGGGGTCACTTTTTTGGAGTTTCTACTCTAGGGGTGCATCAGGGGGGCTTCAAATGGGACATGGTGTCAAAAAAAACAGTCCAGCAAAATCCAGCCTTCCAAAAACCGTATGGCATTCCTTTCCTTCTGCGCCCTGCCGTGTGCCCGTACAGCAGTTTACGACCACATATGGGGTGTTTCTGTAAACTACAGAATTAGGGCCATGAATAATGAGTTTTGTTTGGCTGTTAACCCTTTCTTTGTAACTGGAAAAAAAATATTAAAATGGAAAATCTGCCAAAAAAGTGAAATTTGGAAATTGTATCTCTATTTTCCATTAAATCTTGTGCAACACCTAAAGGGTTAAAAATGTATGTAAAATCAGTTTTGAATACCTTGAGGGGTGTAGTTTCTTAGATGGGGTCACTTTTATGGAGTTTCTACTCTAGGGGTGCATCAGGGGGCTTCAAATGGGACATGGTGTCAAAAAAACAGTCCAGCAAAATCTGGCTTCCAAAAACCAAACGGCGCACCTTTCACTCTACGCCCCGCTGTGTGGCCGTACAGTAGTTTACGGCCACATATGGGGTGTTTCTGTAAACGGCAGAGTCAGGGCAATAAAGATACAGTCTTGTTTGGCTGTTAACCCTTGCTTTGTTAGTGGAAAAAATGGGTTAAAATGGAAAATAAGGCAAAAAAATGAAATTTTCAAATTTCATCCCCATTTGCCAATAACTCTTGTGCAACACCTAAAGGGTTAACGACGTATGTAAAATCAGTTTTGAATACCTTGAGGGGTGTAGTTTCTTAGATGGGGTCACTTTTAGGGAGTTTCTACTCTAGGGGTGCATCAGGGGGCTTCAAATGGGACATGGTGTAAATAAACCAGTCCATAAAAATCAGCCTTCCAAAAACCAAACGGCGCACCTTTCACTCTACGCCCCGCTGTGTGGCCGTACAGTAGTTTACGGCCACATATTGGGTGTTTCTGTAAACGGAAGAGTCAGGGCAATAAAGATACAGTCTTGTTTGGCTGTTAACCCTTGCTTTGTTAGTGGAAAAAATGGGTTAAAATGGAAAATTAGACAAAAAAATGAAATTCTCAAATTTCATCCCCATTTGCCAATAACTCTTGTGCAACACCTAAAGGGTTAACGACGTATGTAAAATCAGTTTTGAATACCTTGAGGGGTGTAGTTTCTTAGATGGGGTCATTTTTGGGAGGTTTCTATTATCTAAGCCTCACAATATGACTTCAAACCTGAACTGGTCCATAAAAAGTGGGATTTTGAAGATTTCTGAAAATTTTCAAAATTTGCTTCTAAACTTCTAAGCCTTGTAACATCCCCAAAAAATAAAATATCATTCCCAAAATGCTACAAACATGAAGTAGACATATGGGGAATGTAAAATCATCACAATTTTTGGGGGTATTACTATGTATTACAGAAGTAGAGAAACTGAAACTTTGAAATTTGCAAATTTTTGAAATTTTTTGGTAAATTAGGTATTATTTTGTGCAAAAAAAATAATTTTTTTGACTTCATTTTACCAGTGTCATGAAGTACAATATGTGACGAAAAAACAATCTCAGAACGGCCTGGATAAGTCAAAGCGTTTTAAAGTTATCAGCACTTAAAGTGACACTGGTCAGATTTGCAAAAAATGGCCTGGTCCTAAGGTGTAAAAAGGCTGTGTCCCTAAGGGGTTAACAGTGCCATCCACAGACTTCCACCCCATAACAGTGCCATCCACAGACCCCCCCTTAACAGTGCCATCCACAGACCCTCACCCCATAACAGTGCCATCTACAGACCCCCCCACCCCATAACAGTGCCATCCACAGACCCCCCCTTAACAGTGCCATCCACAGACCCCCCCACCCCATAACAGTGCCATCCACAGACCCCCCCTTAACAGTGCCATCCACAGACCCCCCCACCCCAGTGCCATCCACAGACCCCCCCATTGCCGCTCCAGTACAGTTATAAAATGTATATCAATTAATAATGATTCATGCTGCCCCCTCTGTAGTATAACATTCAATATATCCATCCTACTCACAGGGCTACTGTTATCATAATGCAGGCCGGCCGGGCAGACGAGCGGCAGCGTCACTGACTGACGTCACGTGCCTGCGCCGCCTGCTTCATTCATAAAGTAGGCGGTGCAGGCACGTAACGTCAGTCAGTGACGCTGTCGCTCGTCTGCCCGGCCGGCCTGCATTACGATATAGCAGTAGCCCTGTGAGTAGGATGGATATATTGAATGTTATACTACAGAGGGGGCAGCATGAATAGAATCATTATTAATTTTACACATTCTATAACTGTACTGGAGCTGGGGGCCGGAGCACAGTGAACGCACCGGCCCCCAGCTCCTCCTCCCAGTCCCTCCCCGCTGATACATCGCAGCCTGCGATGCTGGAGCATGGCAGGCTGCGATGTCAAAAGGTGGCGGAACGCCGTTCCGGTGCGTTCCGCCAGAAAAAAAGCCATGTTTATCTTTATCAATATCTTCCAGATCATCAAAATCCTCTGCTTTGTGATCTACTTCATGAACTTCATCAGCTTCCACTACTGTTCTTCATCCATCATCTTCCATTTTATGCTATTCCTTATCATCTTCTAATTTATCATTTTTTTCATAACCTTCCACTTTATCTTCATCATCTTTTCCAGTATTTTCTTGGTCACCATCTGTTATGATCATCTTCTACTTCAACATGATGTTCTACTTCATTATCTTGTAACACTTCATGATCTTCATGATCATCATTTTCTACTTCTTTGTTTCATCATCTTCTACTTGATCATAATGTTCTGTTTCATAATCTTCCTACACTTTATGATCCCCTATTCCAGGGATGCTCAACTTGCAGCCCTCCAGCTGTTGTAAAACTACAACTTCCACCATGCCCTTCTGTAGACTGATAGCTGTAGGCTGTCCGGGAATGATGGGAGTTGTAGTTTTGCAACAGCTGGAGGGCTGCAAGTTGAGCATGCCTGCTCTATTCCATTAACTTTATCAACATCTCCTGGATCATTAAAATCTTTTACTGCATGATCTTCATCAGCTTCTACTATTTTTCTTCATCTTCTTCCATTTAATAATCTTCATCCTCTTTTTCTTCATGTTTTTCTTTATGATCTTCTATTTCATTTTCAATCTTTTTGAAAATCTTGATCATCATATGCTTTATATTCTTCTTCTTTAAGATCTTTATCATCTTATACTTCATCATGAATGTCTTCTATTTCATCTTCCTATCATAGTCTACATCATTTTTATCTTCTTCATTATGTTTGTTTTATTTTTCTTATTCATCTTATTTTTGCCATAGTTATGAGCTAATAATATGTTTGCAGGATATGACATCAAAATAGCATGCACACAGGGATAGTGTACCCTAAAACAGATCCACTATCCCTGCCTATTTGCACAATATGTGGTGACCCCACAACTGGTCGATGGTCCCTATACTACATATGTGAAGGAGGAACAAAACAAACAGACACAAACCAGACAAATTAACGAAGTTCCAAGAACACCAGAAACAAACGAGAGAGCCAGATACGCCAGAAGTAAAAAACCTGGACAGCAATACAACAGCATATCGCCAGAAGCTAGAAAACATAGTCATAATACTAGATCCAGAAGTCACAGCCAAAGTAAACACAATGCCACCAAGGAACAGCAGGGGGAGCTAAAGTAACAGAAATTCATCAGAATCTATACCCACAGGAGCCATACCTATATAGAGAGCTAGAAATGATCTCCAGCCTGGCTTCCCTGCATGTCAGGCTGAGCTGTGAGCGAACGATCTGATGCCAAAATGCTCTGATGTGCTCCTACATTGGCCTTAGTCTGAGATGGCTGCATCACAATGTTGTTTCCCCTGGCAACCGGACATTAATTTCACATTGAGGCAGAACCAGGAACCACAATATGTCTCCAAATTGCTCTGTCTTCATGTACTGACTTGTCTTCTTCTAATTAATCTTCTCCAATGTCATTATCTTCTACTTCATCATCATCTTTGTCTACCCCATCATCTGTTTCCATCATCTTATTTTTCATCATCTTCTACTTGTACTTCATTTTCCCTCTTTTTTATTTTTCTTCTCATCAGTCCTTTTTTTGTTTCATCTTCTTCCAATTATAATGGTAAATTATCATGGTTGAATAAACAATTAATTCCTGCTGACTTTAACAATGTTGTAATGCATCTCATCCAAACAAATTGCAGATTAGAGTTTTTGCTATATGGCTTGACTTTCTAAAACTTTTTTGGTCATTAGAAATTTTCTGGTCTCATGCTTTAGGTTTAAAGTTGTTTCGGCATGAGCAGGAATGGTCTCTTGCAAATTGTTGTGGGAGCTGCAGCATGACTGGATGACTTCTATATTGAAACAGCTTATTGAGAATGGTCAAATCTCCATCACCAACTAGATTTAAAAGTAATTCCTTCAAGAATCATCAAATGTTTTGATTACAATATACACTGATGATTAGAGATAAGATGAATTTCTTGAAACCAATTTTGGGTCCAATTGTAATGAATAGGTTGAAAGATCCCAATCGAGAATGAGTAAATTCAATCCAAATACAAAAGTGCTCAGATTGTCCTGAGAATTTGTATATGACATTCCAGGGTCTCCTGGGACTGTATACAACTGCTTTCAACCTCTTTAACACCAAGAAAGCATTAGTGATCTTAAAGCGAAATTCGTAAATGTATGGTTGTTGGTGGTAGGAAACAGTCTACAGTTGAAACAAGAAGTTTACATACGGGTCATTCCATGTCAAGTGGACCAACCTAGAAATCCGACCCTCTCCAAATTGAATAAAATTTTGCACAGATATTCCTAAATGAAATCTTACAAAAAATTTCATCTGGGCCTTTGTGGGTTCCAGAGTTTCAGGCAGCTGATGATGGACCAGCTGTAATGCGCTGCTTGCTGCGTAACCCAAAGTGGCAACTTTGTCAAGGCACAGTATCTTAAGTAGTTAAGCTAGGAGGCTGAAATGTTGCAGGTTAGTAAAACTACTACGTCTCCTTGCAAAGTTTGGTGCCTTAAGAAGGCTTGACTCAGATTTCACATGCCATCAAAATAGGCTAAAAAATTGACGAATGACCGTTAAGGGCCGGCCTATTTTGCCTGCCCACTGCTCATGACATGCATGTCCGATCAGGCTATAAATTTGCCAGGAGTTATGGCCCATGCAATATATCTTAAGGTCACATACACAAGCTTGAAGACAAGATATGATTAGACAAAGAAATGACATTTCATATTTTTGCTACTATTGGGGTGGAAATATCTAAAATGTGTAATTTTTCATCTTTTTTTTATTAATCTCATCTAAAAAAGCATGCTTTTTGCCACAAAAGTCACCCTGTTTTATCCTTGACCCGGCCTTATGTTGGCCAGAACTAAGCTCACAAGAATGTACCTATTTTGCATGCGTGCATGAACTTTACTACAAGGAGACATTTTTGGTGGCCTCCTGTCTGACAGGCTGGTGAGCCAGAAATATAAGATTATGTAGTGCTGCTGAGCTTGTTATCCTAATAGAACGTTTAGCTATATTTCCATACACATATTCTAATTAATTGTGGGTTGCCATTTTAAATTGGATTTCATTTCGTTTTAATTTAATAGGTTCCCACCTATGACCTACAAGCTACACATTCATTACATACTGTACAACTCATTCAGTCTGTGTCTGCACAATCCATCAAAATGTTAAACGTATGCTTTTGGCCACTACACTTCCAGATGACTACAAAATTCTCTTAAGTAAAACTGTCTGTGATATTAAATCAAAAGATTGAATGTTGCAACAATGTGAAAAGTGCCCTGGAAGGACTGCTTTGGAAGAATATCTTGCAGATTATTTTAAGGAAAGTGACCCTGATGATCCGGTTTAATTTTAGTGGATTCACACAGATCGGGGATACCTTAGAAACCCAGCAGTTATTATAGGATTTCACCTCAGAACTAATTGACAACATTTGTAACTTGACCAGACACTATTTTATTTCTAAGCACCAAAGTGCTTATCTAAATGAGCTGAAACAAAATCTGGAGGAGGGACATGTAATTATCCTGATGGACTTTGCCAAAAACTACTCCTTTGTTGTCCAGGATGCAGTGCACGGGTTTCACTGGGAAAATAGCCAGGCAACACTTCATCCTTTCGTTGTTTACTGATGCAACCCTGGCTTCTGATGCTTCAGCATTTGCATAATCAGTGACTGCTTGCGTCATGACACAATAGCTGTCCATACATTTTTGAAAAAGCTAATTGGGCGGACGCACTAGCCATTTTAAAGCATATTCACTTTTTTAGTGACAAAAACTTTAAAAATGTTATTAATCTATGCATTCATAATAATGAATTTTCCATCACCGCTGAGTGGAACTTTTTGGCACAAGCCATGGAAAAATCACCTTGTGATGGAATTGGAATTACTGCAAAACATTTGGATGCCAAGGCTAGTTTACAGTGTCCAGTCAATAACCACATTTTGACACCAAAAGATCTGTATGACTGCTGCAGCAAAAATTTTCCTGGTGTTTCTTTGTCCCAAAGGAAGATGTTGATGCAAGAAGAAAGGTTTAGCGAGGGTCATACTGTTGCTGGGAAAAGGGAGCACCATCAGTTCAACCCCATTGATACAACTAATATTTGTGTTAGCAAAATGTTGAATGATGCAACCTCATTTATTGTAAGTGTTCTGGAACCTGAATGTCAATTTGTCCTCAAAGTATCCTGTCTTCAACCTGGTCAGTACGTAGCTTGCACCTATGATAACTCTTGGTGGTTTGGCAATATATGTGTAGTTTCAATTGAGGAGCAATATGGTTTGATAAATTTCTTGCATCCCCATGGTCCTGCAAGATCATTTTACTGGCCTTCTCACAGAGACACTTGCTGGGTCCCAGGGGAGCATGTCATTGCTTCCCTTTATGCACCCACAACATCATCTGGCAGTCAATATGTCTTCTCACAAAATGTTTTGGTGAATATTGACAGGAAATTCTAAACTTTGTGCAATTTGAGAAACATTGGAAGAGAAGTCTTGTGAAATCTTTATTTTTTAGCAATTTTAGTACGCATATTGTGTTTTTACTTTCTTGGTTTTCCTCAATAAAACTTGAATACCCATGGCTGGTATCTTCTCTGGTTGTTGGAAATTGCTCCTTGGCAATGGCAATAATTCTGTTTAATTGGCAGTAGCTGAGTCGACCAATGCAAGATTGATGATAAATGTGCCAATTTAAAATGGCAACCCACAATTAATTAGAATATGTGTATGTAATTATATCTAAAAGCGATATTAGGATAACAAGCTCAGCAGCACTACATAATCTTATATTTCTGGCTCACCAGCCTGTCAGACAGGAGGCCACCAAAAATGTCTCCTTGTAGTAAAGTTTATGCACGCATGAAAAATGGGTACATTCTTGTGAGCTTAGTTCTGGCCAACATAAGGTCGGGTCAAAGATAAAACAGGGTGACTTTTGTGTCAAAAAACATGCTCTTTTAGATGAGATTAATAAAAATAAAAAAATTACACATTTGAGATATTTTCCAAAATATGAAATGTAATGATAGATATTTCCACCCCAATAGTAGCAAAAATTTGCAAAAATATGAAATGTCATTTCTTTGTCTAATCATATCTTGTCTTCAAGTTGGTTGGAAAGCTTGTGTATGTGACCATAAGATATATTGCATGGGCCATAACTCCTGGCGAAATTATAGCCTGATTAGAAGTGTATGTCAGGAGCAGTGGGCAGTCAAAGTAGGCCCTTAACGGTCATTCGTCAATTTTTTGGCCTATTTTGATGGCATGTAAAAATTGAATCAAGCATTCTTAAGGCACCAAACTTTGCAAGAAGACTTAGACTAAGTAGTTTTACTAGCCATCCTCCTAGCTTGACTACTTAAGATACTGTGACTTGACAAAGTTGCCTCTTTGGGTTACGCAGCAAGCAGAGCATTACAGCTGGTTCATCATCAGCTGCTTGAAACTCTGGAATCAACAGACGAGGCCCAGATGAAACATTTTGTAAGATTTCATTTAGGACCGTAGGTAACATCTGTGCAAAATTTTATTCAATTTGGAGAGGGTCGGATTTCTAGGTTGGTCCACTTGACATGGAATGACCCATACACTATATAAAAAGACACATATGCATGTTTTTCTCAATATCTGACATGAAATCAGAATAGACCTTTCCTGTTTTTGGTCAATGAGGATTACCATAATAATTATTATTTGCCAAATGCCAGAATAATGAGAGAGAAAATGTTTTAAGGCATTTTACTTTCTGCAATGTCAAAAGTTTACATACCCTAAGATTACTATACCTTTAAATTATTCTGGACTGCCCATATGATGTGTTTAGAAGCTTCTGTTAGGTTTGTTGGCAACATCTGAGTTAATTAAAGACACATCTATAGATGTATTTAAATGCACACCTGAAACATAATGCTTCTTTGTGTAGCATCATGGGAAAGTCTAAAGAAATTATCCAAGATGTCAGGAGGAGAATTGTGGACAAGTCTGGATCAACCTTGGTGTAATTTCAAGATACCTGAAGATGCCTCGTTCATCTGTACAAGCAATTATGCGCAAGTACAAACAAGATGGGAATGTCAAGCCATCGTACCACTCAGGAAGGAGACGGGTTATGTGTCCCAGAGATGAACCTGCTTTGGTCAGACATGTGCATATCAACCCAAGAACAAAAGCAAAAGATCTTGTGAAGATGATGGCGGAAGCTGGTAAGATTGTGTCAATATTCCACAGTGAAACGAGTACTGTATCAACATGGGCTGAAAGGCCACTCTGCCAGGAAGAAGCCATTACTCCAAAAAAAACCATAAAAAGCCAGATTAATGTTTGCAAATGCACACAGGAACAAAGACCTACATTTTTGGAGACATATCCTGTGGTCTGACTAAACTAAAATGGAACTTTTTGGCCATAAAGATCATCGTTATGTTTGGAGGAAAAAGGGAGGAACTTGGAATCCTAAGTACGCCATCCCAACTGTGAAACACGGGGTGGCAGCAAAATGTTGTGGGGTTGTTTTGCTGCAGGAGGGACTGGTGCACTTCACAAAATAGATGGCATTATGAGGAAAGAAGATTATGTGGAAATACTGAAGCAACATCTCAAGACATCAGCCAGGAAGTTAAATCTTGGGTAAATGGATCTTCCAAATGGACAATGATCCGAAGCATACTGCCAAACTGGTTACAGAGTGGCTTAAGGATAACAAAGTCAATCTTTTGTAGCGGCCATCACAAAGCCCTAATCTCAATCCTATTGAAAATGTATAGCAGGTGCGTGCAAGGCGACCAACAAACATGGTTCAGTTATACCAGTTTTATCTGGAGGAATGGGCCCAAATTCCAACCAACTATTGTGAGAAGCTTGTGGAAGGATATCCAAAATGTTTGACCCAAGTCATACAGTTTAAAGGCAATGGTACCAAATATTAATGAAATGTACAGTATGTAAACTTTTGACTTTGCAGAAAGTAATAAAATGCCTTAAATCATTCTCTCTCATTATTCTTGCATTTGGCAAATAGCAATAATTATGGTAATCCTAATTGACAAAAAACAGGAAAGGTTTATTCTGATTTCATGTCAGATATTGAGAAAAACATGCATATGTGTCTTTTTATATAGTGTATGTAAACTTCTGGTTTCAACTGTATATAATACTACACTGCACTGTTAGATTTTTATACTTTTTAAAAATGCAGTGGTATTGGAAAAAGCAGTGGTTTGTCCTGAACAAGTGGTCCAAAAATTATCCCTTCATGGGCAGATGCACATAGTAAGATTACAAAAAGCAATGGCTTGCACTGAACAAGCAGTCCAAAAATATGACTTAACAGGGGCAGATTGCTGTCTGTGTTTTTATACACATGATAGTATTGGCAAAATAATGTATTTGTTCTAAAATATTTGAAGAAATTTTGCAACAGAGTTTTTGATAAAAAAAAAAATATATATATATGTATATATATTATTGGTGATGCTATAAAATACCATTATTGTGCACAGATGTAGTACAGTTAACACATATTCTTTCTGAGACGTGTATTCTAAACTAAATGAGTGATGCAAATACCTTCAATTGCTTTTCAATGGCTTTTGTTTTAGCATAAAATGATGAGTTAAGAAATTTGAGTTAAGAGTTTGTATGTTAACCCTGCTACATCTGTATTAACATTAATTGTAGAAACTTTGAAACATATATTATTTTTTTTTGGGGGGGGGGATGTAATTGCAGTCAATATATAAGCTACAGAGACGCTGAACTCTAATTAATTTAAAAGGTGCAATTTCACACCATCTGCATCCTAAATATATGCTTCCCGTGACATTGCAAAATATGCTTATTGTACATTTATTAATTGTAGAAACTTTGCACAGTTGTTTGGGGGGGAAAAGGCACAATTGCACAATATATGCAGCTAAAATATACGCTGCTAGGGAAGCCAGAAAATATGCTTACTGTTACACTTATTAACTTTGGAAACTTTGTAACTATTTTTTTTTTTTTTATGGGGGGGAGGGGAGGTCCAATTGCACAGTAAGAAAAAAGTGAAAATAGTCACCTCACCACTCCAAGTATGTATCTTAGTAATTAGTAGTGCACGAAAGAAAATCCTGGGCCAGAATAGAAAAAGGTGCTTCAGTCCAAAGGAAAAGGTTTGATCCTCCAGCACTGTAAAAAAAAAAAAGCTTTCTTTTTATTGTCAAACATTTAAAAAAAATAAAAAATTTCAACATATTCAGCCTGAGAGATGCTCATGTGTTTCGCATAGTTTGATGCATGTACATCAAACTTTTCGAAACACATGAGTGTCTCTCGTTATGAATTAATAAAGTAATTTGTGAATCAAATTTTAGAGAACTTCGCTCATTTCTAATACGACCCTCAAACTTCCTGACCATCTTCTCCATCTGCAAAAGATATTCATTTTCAGAACTACATATTTGATGCCCCCAGACAAACTGTCCTTTTGGAATGCCAGTGAGTCTGTAGAGTATGGTAACTACATATATCAGTCATTTTTGAGAAAAGAGCGGTGCAATATTCAGCACCTTCTCTGTATACTTCAGCATCAAGGAGATAAATTGTGTAAATTTGATCATGCTGTGGCTTCCATTCAGATAAAGACATCATCCACGTATCGGAACCAGGCCACAATCTGATCCTTAAAGGTACAGTCAAACACAAACCGGTTCTAATTTTTTTAAATAAAAATGTTTGCATAGCTTGGTTGCTACAGGACACCCCATCGACGATCCCTTTAGCTGCAAAAAAATTTCCTTGCCAAATCTAAAATATTTCCTAGTGAGGACAGAATCCAATAGAGACATCAAATACCTAACATCCTCATTATGTAAAGTGGGAATCTCACATAACTCATGGTGGACAGCAGTAACTCCTTCAGTACATGGGATATTGGTGGAAAGGCTTCCAATGTCCAGGGTACATATTCATGTCACATTATCAGCTTTAAACATTTGCAATCTTTGTAAAACATTGTCCAGTATCCCTGGGGCAATTAGGCAGCCTGCATACCATCTCCTGCAAAAAATCAACATATCAACATAACACCAGTGGGGATAGGAGCTCGTTGACAACCGACATGATGGGCCTGCTGGGCAGTTTTTCCAAGCTTTTATGATTTTTTTGGCAATAAATAGAGAATGGGCACCAAAGGATGGGGATTATTCAGTGCCAAAAATAAATCCTTTCCAATGATTACTGGAATGTCTATGACACATGCCTATTTTTTCCCTCCTGATTGGCTGTGAGGCTGAATGTGAGGCATTATGGGAAAGCCCACCGGCCATGTCCCGTCCAGGGTCATGTGATCCTCCCTCTTCATATCCCCTGCTCTGCTGTGCTCACTACTGTCATATGTGAAATGGTGGATGCCATTTTGTTTGATTTACCCAAATCGAATCACCAAAACTTCAGATTTATTTGGAACCCTAATTTTGGGGAATTTTGAAATAAATTTGATTAATTTAGAATTGATTCGCTCATTTCTGCTGAGGAGGGTTTGCAGCATAATGAGACACCCTCACAGAGATGGTCTCAGATGTGTCGAGAAGCCAAACCTCCCCAGTAGGGGAGCAGAGAAGGGGGTATTATTAATTTGGGGGGCATTAATGGGGGCATTACTATTACTGGGGGCCACTAATGGGGGCATTACTATTATTGGGGGCATTAATGGGGGCATTACTATTACTGGGGGCACTAATAGGCATTACTATTACTGGGGGGCACTAATGGGACATTATTAATTCTGGGGGGTACTAATGGGAGCATTACTATTACTGGGGGGCACTAATGGGGGCATTATTATTAATGAGGGGTAATAATGGGGACATTATTAATACTGGGAGGCACAATATGACATAGCAACTTAACACACTATGTTAAGCCACGCTTCCACAGCCATACCCCCTTTGGGGTGTGGCTTAACATGACCGGTATTTTTTGTTGGGTAAGGTGGCAACCCTACCCCCCAGTGAAATTCCAGCTCCTAATGCATTTACCCAACCCCCCACCCTTTCATAATCGGTAAAGGCTTCAGGTAATTTTTATAACATCAGCAGTACTGTGACTTCAGAAGACAGAAGGAGTGACTGAACTTACTAGTGTTAAGCAAATTTAGCTTCACATCCTAGATTTGAAGTCGATTCGCTCCAAACTTTGTTTTAATGCTGTATGGAGACAGGTTACAGCATTAAAATATATTGGCTCCGACGAGGGAAAGTGCTTTATCACCGAAGTCTTGCAAAACTTCAGTGAATAACTTCATCTGTCGATTTAGAAACTTTTTAAAACCATTTTAAAAACATGGATTGGAAGTTGGCTTTGGTACCGACTGGTACCTCGGTGCCAAAGCCAACTTGAGATTAATATTTTAAAATAGGTTTAAAAATCAAATTCTGAAGTTATTCACCGAAGTCCTGCGAGACTTCGGGAATAACGAATTTCCCTCACCGGAGCCCATATATTTGAATGCTGTATGGAGACGGATCTCTAGGATCTAGGACCCATAGCTCGAAACACTAGAACTTACCTCCAAAAAATAAGAGGCGCAAAACTGGACCCACACCCCATGGTGTAGCTTGATTCTACAGCTGATCCACTGCACCTTTTCACATTCTATGAAAAGCTACAGTGTTTTTTTTATTTAATATGCAGAGGAGTGAGGTAACTCTGATGAAGTTTCTGTATTCCAGACATCCAGGCATTCGTCAGTTTGATTGGAACGTAATGATGTTCCATTTTTTATAACTGAGGATAACCACTTAGCTTAAACCAGGAAAACAGAAAGGTTGATTGAAACACTTGACCCTCTGATCTCCTTCTCTGCATGTCTAATATGTTCTGACATTAAACCTCTTCTGTTTCTCGTAAATTTCTTGGTTAATTAAGGACAGGTTATTTTGTGAATGTCTTCTCTGGAATAAACCTGTGAATGAGACAAGACCTGCAAGTTCACAGTAAATAAACTTGTTATACTGAGGGGCATATCCCCCACTGATATGAGATCGGTGGTGGTCTCACTCCTAGCACTCCACAGTGATCAGCTGTTTCAAAGTGTCTACATGAGGTCATCTACTTGTGTGTTGTCCGCTTGGTAGCGGTGGTACAGGGTCCATTCAAATTAAAGAGATGAAGCTGCAAAATTTTACACTACTACAATTAAGGTAGATGACCCATGTAAACAATGAAGAGTTCAAAACGCACACATGAGTCCTTTGGCCCCTTCAAAAAACAACCCTACTGATCTGATATTGGTGGCCTATCTTGGGGATAAGCTGTGTCTAATAGTGGACTCTGAAAGCCCCTTTAATTGGGTGACTTTTACTGATTTTAAGCTTTTAGACATGCTCAGTCATTATCCTGTGCGGGGAATATTGTGCGTATATGTTACACAGAACACCGATTATGCCATACTCACTGCTCCCGCCCTGTTATCTTGGTGGATGTACCTCATTGTTAAGCAATGGACACACCAATGACATCACTGGGGAGCATTAGTTCCTGCAAGCCTATTCAAGTTGACAAGGGTCTCCAGTAGGGATGAGCGAATCGACTTCGGATGCTTAATCCAAAGTCGATTTGCATAAAATACAAAGATTTTTTAAAAGTAGAAATTAATTTCCGAAATTATTACATGAAGTCTCCCGAGACTTCGCAAAGTAATAACTTCGGGTCATCGGAGCCAATACAGGTGGCCCGCTCTGTACTAGTGTTGAGCGCGAATATTTGAATTGCGAAATTTTTTCTCGAATATCGCAATTTCGAGATTTCGCAAATATTTAGAATATCGTTCTATATATTCGCGAATTCGAATATTCATTTTTTTTTATTTTTTTTATTATTATAGATTTTTCCTTTCCCACTTCCCTAAAGTTGTTCTTACCTGTCCTTTGGATTCCTGGCTTCCTGGCTGCTCCAGTCAGTGGCGTTTTCAACTTACTGCTATATTCAATATTAGCTAAATTACAATCTAATCTATATGTGTATTTTACGAAATTTCGCAAAAGCCGAAATTGCGATGCGAGTAATATAATACGAAATAATCGCATGAAGATTTCAACTTAGCACTGCTATATTCCATATTCTAGCCTAATATGGAATATAGCAGTGCTAAGTTGAAATCTTCATGCGATTATTTCGTATTATATTACTCGCATCGCAATTTCGGCTTTTGCAAATGTTCTTAATATTGCTCTAACTTCGTCTTTTATAATATTACGAATATTCTAAAAGACGAAGTTAGAGCAATATTACGAAATTTCTAAAAGACGAAGTTAGAGCAATATTACGAAATTTCGTAAAATACACATAGATTGTATTTAAGCTAATATACTGCTATAGTAATATTTTTTAATAGTGTACATATTTTACAAAACTTAAGTTCAGAAGAGGCAAAAAAAATTTGAGGAAAAAAAAGGGATTATAGCACTATATGAGCTAAATTACAATCTATATGTGTATTTTACGAAATTTCGTAATATTGCTCTAACTTCGTCTTTTAGAATATTCGTAATATTCTAAGAGACGAAGTTAGAGCAAATCACGAAATTTCGTAAAATACACATATTAGCCTAGCCATTGTCAATTAGCATAGGAACGTTGCCTTATACTATCAAGATAAATAATCGCAATACGCCGAAAAAAAAATCGTATATTATTCGCGATAATTGGAATAATTACGAATATTCGATTTCGACGAATATAACACGAATATTCATTCGAATATTCGCGAAATATCGCGAAATCGAATATGGCACCTCCCGCTCATCACTACTCTGTACAGTATTAAAACAAAGTTTTATGCGAATCGACTTCGGATGAAGCCTCCAAAGTCGATTCGCTCATCCCTAGTCTCCAGGCCTGCCTGTCCCACCTGTGTTTTGTTATATCTAACTGCAGCCTTTTTCTGAATTCTTCCTGGACTCCTGCTTCCTGTTGTTTTTCTGGTTCTGATTTGACCCTTTCATAGACTCTGCTTGCATCTCACTCCCTGAATTCCTTCATGAATTCCTGATTCTGATCTGGCTCCACCTGGCCATGCTCCAGTCCTGACCTCCTGGTTCTGATATGGCTTCATCAACATGATTCAGTTCAGTCCTCCTCCTCTGATCCTGCGCCATCTGACCATGCTTCAGTCCTCTCCTCCTGCCTCTGATATGGTTCCATCTGACCATGCTTCAGTCTTGTCCAGTCTGATGTGGCTCCACCTGGCCATGCTCCTGCTCTGATTTCCTGGTTCTGATATGGCTTTATATCAACATCCTTCAGTCCAATGCTCCTGCTTTGATCCTGCCCCATCTGATCATGCTCCAGTACTCTCCTCCTGCTTCCCACTTCACCTGGCCATGCTCCGGCACTGTTCTTCTGGTTCTGATATAGCTTCATATCATTATGCTCCAGTGCAGTCTTCCTGCTCTGATCCTGCCTTATCTGACCATGCTCCAGTCCCCTCCTCCTGCTTCTGATACAGCTCCACCTGACAATGCCTCAGGACCATGTCCTGTCCTACTGGTTCTGATATGGATCCACCTGGCCATGCTCCAGTCCTCTCCTCCTGGTTTTGATATGGCTTTATATCAGCACACTCCAGTCCAGTCCTCCTGCTTTGATTCTGCACCATCTGCCTATGCTCCAGTCCTGTCCCCTGGTTATTATCCTGTTCAATCTGACCATGCTCCTGTCCTGTCCTTTAGGTTTTGATATGGCTATATCTGACCATGCTCCAGTCCTGTCTATCTAGGTTTTATATGGCTCCATCTGTCCATGCTCTGGTTCTGTCCTCCTGACCTCTAATCCAGCTCTGTCTGACCATAGTCCAATGCTGAACTTTAAGTTCTGATCTGATCCTTTTCTGGTATCATGTTGCAGACCTGCAACCACTTTCCAGTCCTTTCTCAACACTCTTGTCTCCATGTTATAGACCTATTTGGTTGATGATGCTTTCGCTTACTGTCCACTGGTGACTGTTCTAGAGACCACAACATGGGGGTACTCATGCATCATAGATAGATAAACGGGGTGGGTGGAGGGCTACCAGGGTGGAAAATGTAATGGACATAAAAAAAAACTGACAATATTTTTATTGCATGTGTATTACATTATTCATTTTTTATAATAAGACTTTTTGTGGGATAACCCATTCAAACCTGCTTGGATCTGCAATTCCTTGCCCAAGCAATGCGGTTCTTGGCATCTTGATCCATGAACAAAATCTGTACCTCACAAGGGACATTTTAAAGGGCATCTGTCAGCAGATTTGTCCCTATGACCTTAATCTCTACATCTAAAATTTATGTAGCGGTACAACTGCGGTTTTACAAGTGCAACTGCTTAAAAAAATGCATGCATCCAATGTCACATCAGTACAATTCTGTTTCATACACTGCACTTTCCATGGTGCAGTATAGAGGGATGGTGCCTCAAATGTATAATGGGAGAGCTGTATTATTAAACTCCGAGGTGATGCTTAACAGGATCTCACAGGAAAGGTTAACACTGATTATCAGAATCACATGCAAACAAACAAGCACCGCACCGGATATTGCTTTTGATTTCCATTGCAAATGACTAATGCTGCAATTTATATTCCTATTAGTCCAGGACGTAACCATACTCCTCATCTATATGGCTTCTTCTCGGTAATGGAAGGTGAAAGTTAGACAAAGTATGACTTAGGGCTCATGCACACGAACATTTTTCTTGTCCGCATCCGATCCACAATTTTTGTGGGTTGGATAAATACCCAACCAAGATGTCCATTCCGTGTCATCCGCGAAAATATAGAACATGTCTGATTCTTATCCACACAACAGACAAGGATAGGACTGTTCTATTATGGGCCGGAAGTTCAGTTCCGCAAAATGTAGAACGCACAAAGCCGGCATCCGTGTTTTGCAGATCCGTCATTTCCGGACTGCAAAACAGGCAACTCTCGTGTGCATGAGATCTTAGACTTGAAATACAGCACATTCTGTGTAGTTTTTTTTAAAGGGGTTGTCTGACCTCAAAACCAATTTTAATTATGGCCGGAGGAGTGCTTAACCCATTAAAAACCGGATATTTTCATTTTTTATTTTTCCTCCACACATTTCAATAGCCATAACTTTTCCGTTCACATAGTCATATAAGGTGTTATTTTTTTTTGTGTGTAACAAGATGCATTTTTTATGGCACCAATTAAAGGGGTTGTACAGGTTCAGCTGATCCTGGACATAACCCCTTCTTTACCCCTCCAGCCCCTCTGAGTGGAGCATTGGAGCATTTCATGCAGCTCAGGGCAAGGCTTTCATATTCAGTGAAGTACCAGGCTTTCTTACAGCATGTTAGTTAGAGGTTTCCGCCTAGCAGTGAGCCCGGTGACGTCACCGGTACTAATGGTCGGGCTTTAGCGCAGACCTAGCCTGTAAAACAGCCTTCCGCAGAGCTAAATACCACCCATTAGTGCCGGTGATGTCACCAGGAACGCTGCTAGGCAGAAGCATCCGCCTAGCAGTGTAAACACTGTAAACAACCCTTGCCCTGCAAAATGCAGCACAGAGCAAGGGAGAGCATCGGAGCAAGAAATGCACTGATGCTCATCTCAGAGGGGCTGAAGAGGTGAAGAAAGGGTTATGTCTAGGTTCAGCTCTGAACCAGTGTTTCCTCCAAGCTGCGCGGGTGCGCGGCCGCGCAGCAATTATTGTGCCCCCGCTCACAAGTTTAATAAGTCTGCTCAGCACTCACCCTGCTTCCAAAATGCCCACACATTTGCCCACACTAGTGATGAGTTCTTCCTCCTTCTGTGTGCGTGATAAGCAGGGCGCCACCCACATATTCCCTCGCTACTGCCGCCTCCTCCTTCTTTTTCTGACCGAAGAGGAGGAGCAGCAGTGCACAGGGAGAGGTAACGTGGAGGGGGTGTTGGCGGCGGCGGCGACATCTTAGAAGCTAGACTTCTCCTGAGACTGAGAGCTGCCTGCTACATAAGTATGCTGAGGACAGTCCTGGAGGGCATGCTGCTGCAGAACACAAGGGGTGAAACTGTGAAAGTACCACTGGCAGGAACACATCATCCCATCCCAGTAATAGTCTATCACTGGGATGGTGTGTTCCTGCCAGTGGTTTCACCCCTTGCCTTGACAAGGGCCCTTGTGTTCTGCAGCAGCATGCCTTCCACCTATATACAGCCTATACCTATATACAGCCTATATCTATATACAGTCTATATCTATATACAGCCTATATCTATATACAGCCTATATCTATATACAGCCTCTATCTATATACAGTCTATATCTATATACAGCCTATATCTATATACAGTCTATACCTATATACAGCCTATATCTATATACAGTCTATATCTATATACAGTCTATATCTATGTATAAGGAAAGGCCAAGGCAGCACACAGATATCAGTGAAAAAAAGGGGTATTTTATTCACCCATGTGTAGACAGCAACGTTTCAGCTCACTCCATGGAGCCTTTGTCAAGCCATAATACAAAGTGCAAAATCAAGTGCTTATATAGCATACATAATTAACAAAAGTGATTACATGATTATACATCAATTTCTACAGAAACATTAATAAAAACAATATATCTCAAGTGTACATGATTATACTGCAGTAAAGACAGATCATATATTGAAAAAGTGCCGTGTGCCAAAAATATTAAACATCAATTCATCCGATTACAGTGCATAACATCATAAATTGGTATTCCCATTCAGGTGTACATAATTGTGCTAATTAAAAACAAATAATTCATTTAATATCGACCTCTCACATGTAGCTGGAGACGGCAGGACTCAGTCAGCGTCCGGAACTGAACAGTGCGCAGGCGTGGGCGGCACCTCATCCCGCGAGACTATCTATCACATAAGACACATAGCGGCCAACATCCAAGATGGCGACTCAGCACCAAACATAGACTGGGCATGCTCGTTCCCAAGACAGGGCGGACGTAGTCTGACACACGCAGATCATGTGACTAATCACATGACCACCATTCATAACAGCGGACCGATCATATTGCACCATTTACTTATTACTAACTCAAAAAAGGGGAGAACAACGGTGTAAAGCGGGCTCATGGCATATCGCCACTATCACCCTAAATCACCTATTCCCCATACTCTGGTAATGATGGTATTATCTCCAATGGTCCACACATCATGAGCTGTTACAATTAATCTCAAATGGTGTGGCGTCTCCGCCAGGAGCTACCCGAGCGGAGCCAGCACACCTAGGGGGAGCGACAGGCACAGTCATCACCGTGAAGTGACTCTGTGTCCCGGTCCCCATCATAAGAGAACCATCCAAACATATACAGACTGTATAATTTCAGGGTAACCGATGTACACAAGTAGGTGGCCCAAAAAGCTGGCCAACAAAAAAGGTCCCACTGTCAAGGAAACATGTATAGTGCTGTGTCACATCCTGTCTGTGTCATCATGCGTCCAACTACATATATCGAAAATATATAAAATATATAAAAAATATATAAAAAATAAAATATTATCAGATATCGCTAATCGCCAGTATGGTCCTGCTGTCTTCTAGCTTCCAAGAAGATGATTCATTATAGAATAAATTTGCATATTCATCTATAAAAAGTATCTAAAAAACAAACTATTAGTTGTTGGATTGAATACAAAACTTGCACATGTATAAAACCTTATGAGAGAGGCGAGCAGAGTTCAACAGAATCACAAATGAAAATAAACTAGGAACGGAGGTGGGGAAGAAAGGAGGGAAGGGGAACATGACAAAAAATGACAAAAAGGGGGGAACAAACACAAACCGGGGGGAACAAACAGAAAGCGGTGAGAGATGTTCATATAACCCTAAAATCAACATTAAGCCCTCTTGGTTTGAGAGTTTGTAACTCAAAAATCCAATAGAGCTCCCTTCTTTTCAAACATCTCGTCCTGTCCCCACCCCATCTGGGTAAGGGCACTTGCTCAAGTATTCTGAATTTCAAATCACGTTCACAATGACCCGCTTCTTTAAAATGTTTGGGCACGGGTAAATCCAGCCTCTGTTTTCTTATAGTGTATCTATGTTGGTTTAGCCGTGTTTTGACATCCCAAGTTGTTTCTCCAACATACCACAGTTTACATGGGCATGATAAGTAAATGGTGCATTATGATCGGTCGACTGTTATGAATGGTGGTCATGTGATTCGTCAATCCAATCCCAATCCAATAGTTACCCCTTATCCTGTGGATACAGAATAACTTGAATCAACTGGAATACCCCTCTAAGTTCTACATGCCAACTGCAGTATGGTTCTTTCTGCTGATCCTAGCCCCTGTTACTGATGTCTTCAGGTGAAATGCATGCTCAGACTCGACCTCTCCATGATTTCTTAGGATGAGATGACAGAAGATGACTTTGTTTTCAAAAAGTGTTGCTTGCAGAAAGCGACACGTTTTTAACTCAATGAGGTAACCCTTTTTGAAAACAAAGCCATTTTCTATCATTTCCCTGTTCCTCCCCTCTTAGTAGAAGTGGGACGGTCCTGCTTCTTTCCTGGAGAGGAAGCACACTGCAGAGCTCCTGCTCCTGATTCTTCACAGAGATCAATGTATAATAATCTAGCCTCAAGTAAATCCTTGAGAAGAAAGACAGCAGAGTGACCAACTAATGCCAACATTAAAGACACTGCTGTCAGGTGAGGGACTATGGCTAAGACACCCATCATCCAGACTACTACAAGGCCAGTAAAACACAAGTGCTAAATTCCAACCAACCTACCTGCCTCTGTACTTCCTTACTGGTACCAAAGAATTGCACTTAGAAATTTCTGCTAATGAATGTACCTGAATGGAATGTACCTTTCCACTGCACCAATCCCCTGGGAGCAGCGGCCTAAGGCTACTTTCACACTAGCGTTTTAGTTTTCCGGTATTGAGATCCATCACAGGGGCTTAATACCGGAAAAAACGCTTTAGTTTTGTCCTCATTCATTGTCACAGGGGACAAAAACCGAACTGAATGAAGGTCAAGAATGCGCCATTTTTCCATCTGGCTGACTTTAAGAGAGATATTACAGGGGGTGTTAGGTCCCTTCCTGTTAACAGCTCTTTATCTTGGCTTGAGAAGAAGGTCATGGCCACTAAACCCGCCACTAGACCGCTATCTCAGATGTATAAAGAAATACTCTCTTCACTCCCCCCGGAGCTCCGTTTTCTGACCTCCTGGGAGAGGGAGCTCTCTTTGTGCCTTACGGAGCCGGAAAGAGCCTTTATTTTGGCACATTCACACGGCTTTAACCGCTGTGTGAGGATTCAGGAGAATTCCTTCAAACTCCTCAGTAGATGGTATAAGACACCTGAATTCTTACACAAGTTGAACCCGGAAGTTCCAGAAGCTTGTTGGAGGTGCGGCTTGGAAATTGGTTCCCTGTCACATATTTGGTGGTTCTGTCGAAAAATCCAGACATTTTGGAAATCAATTGAGCCATTGATCAACCAAATTTGCAATTCTAGGATAGTGCTGGATGCTAAACTTATTTTGTTATGGTGCCCCAATACAACCCTCACCCCTGCCAAGGATAACCTCCCGACCATGTTGCTCACAGCAGCTAAGCTGCTTATTCCTTTTCTATGGAAAAATGACTCTCCCCCGACTACCCTAATGTGGACAGACAAGGTAGACCAGATCTACCGTTTTGAGGAGCTGGCACACTGGGAAACTAACTCACGTTCCCACTTCCTAAAACTGTGGTCTCCATGGAAAGCATACAGAAACTTTGCTTAGCAGAGCAGAATCTCCCACTTCCCTGTTCTCCCCGTTCCTTCCCCTCTTGTGTGTTCCCCCCCTTTTGTTCTCCCATCCCTTTACTGAATTTTATTTTATGTTTGATAAATGTGATTGTATATGATGTCTATGCATGATGTAAATGTGGGACTCATATTGTGATTCCTTGTCACTGTGATGTAGTCATGTATGGGCGTTTAGCCTCTGCTTTTTCTTTCAATAAAAAGAAATATGGTTAAGAATATAAAAAAAAAAAAAAAAAAAACGAACAGAACAGAGCGCTCCAAAATGCATTCCGTTCCGTTTAGTTGCGTTCCCATACCGGAGAACAAATCGCAACATGTTGTAGTTTGCTTTTCATCCTGGGATGCGGGGAAAGACGGATCCGGCATGACCCCCAATGTAAGTGAATGGGGACGGATCTGTTTTCTCTGACACAATCTGACACAATAGAAAATGGCTCCGTCCCCCATTGACTTTCAATGGAGTTCATGCCGGATCCGTCTTGGCTATGTTAAAGATAATACAACCGGATCTGTTCATAACGGATGCAGGTGGCTGTATTATCAGTAACGGAAGCGTTTTTGCTGAACCCTGCCGGATCCAGCAAAAAAGCTAGTGTGAAAGTAGCCTAAGAGAGTACACCCTGGCGCAAGATCTTATCAGGGCCACTACCACTCCCATACTCCCATACTCTGCAGCAGCTTCTCAGGGGCTGCAGCTCGTGGACAGATGTCCTGACGTTTTCCTTTAGAATTTGCTGGAATAGTTCAGAAATCATTGTTTTATCAACGATGGCAAGCCGTCCTGGCCCAGATGCAACTAAACAGGCCAAAACTATGATACTACCACCACCGTGTTTCACTGATGGGGTAAGGTTTTTATACTGGAATGTAGGGACTTTCTTTTTCCCAAACATAAAGTTTCTCATTTAAACCAAAAAGGTCTATTTTGGTCTCATCAGTCCAGAAAACATTGTTCCAATAGACTTTTTTTCTTGTCCAGGCGATCTTTAGCAAACTGCAGATGGGCAGCAATGTTATTTTTGGAGAGCAACAGATTTCTTCTTACAATCGTGCCATGCACACCACTGTTGTTCAGTGTCCTTTTGATGAACGACTCATGAACATTTAAGAGGTTATCTCGGAGATAATATTGATGACCTATCCTTAGGATAAAAGATCTGCGGGGGTTCCACACCCGGGATCTCCCAATCAGCTGCTAGGAGAGGCCGCATCGCTCACGAAGGTCACCGGACATCACTGTACGTCTGACACATGGCCTAACTTGAGCTCAGCACCATTGAAGCAAATGGGGCTGAGTTGCCATACAATGCACAGCAGCTATACTATATAGGGTGCTGTGCTTGTTGAGCTGCCGGGAGCTGGCTGTGCTTACCAGAGCTCCGGCAAATGCGGCAGCTATTTTGAAGATAGGTCATCATTATCATTTCCTGGATTTCCTTTAACAGCTAATGTGAGTAAGGTCTTTACTTGCTTAGAGGTTACCTTGGGTAACAATGAATGTACCGATTCTAAGCAAATTGGATTAATTATGAATGTTACAAAAATTTGCTAAATAAATCTGAAGAATTTTTATTAATTTTGGATGACACACATAAAAATGGTGTCCAACGCCATTTTACTGTTGATACTAGTGGTGAAAGATTGAGGATCACATGGAATTGAGGGGTAGGGGGCATGCCCTGATTGGCTCAAAGGCCAAAAGACAGGCTCATCAGCTAATAAGAGAGGCAGCAGGCCGGGAGATGCCTATGCTGAAGCAGCAGAAGCGCCATACTGTGTTCAGCTTTTGTATTGGAAGGAGAGTGTCTGCCAAAAATGCAACTAAAGCAGTGTGATTAGGGACACTGTATATAAACTATAGAGAAAGAATAGAAATATTGTAATTGTTTAAATTTTAGTGATTTAGGTCAGGAAAACTGAGGGAAAGCTTTCAGGAAGTGAGGGGTGGTCATTGTGCTTAAAGTTGCTTATTGTTTGCTGTTGGAAATCAGGGTAACAGTTATAAATTACAAAACTGACCCCCTGCAAAAAAAAAAAATTAGATTTTTTTTTTATATGGATGCATTTTTTTAGATTTTAGACTTTTTGCCAGCACAGCAACCCAATAGCATTCTGCTGGAAAGTGGATGATATCTGTTGTTATTAAACATGTTGCATTATAACGAAAACATTTTATAGCAAGTTATTAAAAGCAAAGTTCAAAGACATTTCACTGCCAACACTACATCGTTATGCCCAGGCCTCATCCTCCCAGAGTTGAATTTGGGTAGTAGCAGTAGCAGCACCAGCCATCCGGCCAGTAGTAGAAGTAGGCCAGGGTTCTCCGTGGCTTCCAAAAGGTGCAACATTATTATAAAGAAAAAAGAGGATAAGATTGTAGAATGAATGGCTCACTCCTCCTCTCAGTCACAGCAGGATGATGTGGAGGTGACTTCTAAATCTGGCACCGTGCCTTGGAGCCAGGGGTCACAACATCCTGTTCCTCCTTGATACTATGTAGCAGCCATTCTGTTGTATCTTCTCTGTCTTCACTGCCCCCTCTTAGTAAGGTGTAAACTCCACAACGTACTACAGAGGATAGTCAAAAGAGTCTCCCTGTTGAGTTGTGTGAGAACAGTCGTCGTTTGGACAGCCATGAGGCGAAGGTTCAGGTGGAGGCAGGGAACCCCATGCATAGCATTGTTAGTAGTAGTGGCACCTGTAGGCACAGTGATAGCGCTAAGGACAGTGGTGCTGGGGACATGCGACATTTCATGCTTGAAAAAAGCTCCGGGTGGGAGCTGAAATGTTGCATTTTTATGGACATTTGAAAATAAATCAACGGTTTTCCAGTATTTGTGATCTCTTCTAGAACGTATTCCTTAGATCAGGGTCTGGATTGTGGGCATCATTCTTACACTTTGTTAGCTCCAGTGCTGCTGCAATATATATAGAGACAGTTTATTAGCTTTTAACATCAGTTTTTTCACGGTTGTGTGAATGTACCCTAAGGCACTGTCAGTTTTTCATGGACATTTTGCATTGGTCTATGCATCCATTTCCTAGCCGTCTATCTGTTTCTATTTGGCTGTTTTGCATCCATTTTTTAACAGCCAATAAAAATTGAGGAAATTCATATAGATCCATGCCCTGTCCTCTGGATACTTAATCCCCCCCCCCTCCTTGATGCCCACTAGACATCAAATTGCCCCTTATAGCACCCTCCAGTAAAAAATTTGCCCCCCCCTTAGTGCCACCCACATATATAATACCCTTCTCATTTACCCCAAGTATATATATAAGGACCCTCATACTACCCCATAGAATATAAGGCCCTTCTTAGTGTACCCCAGTATATATAATGCCCTTCTTAGTGTACCCCAGTATATATAATGCCCTTCTTAGGGTACCCCAGTATATATAAGGCCCTTCTTAGTGTACCCCAGTATATATAATGCCCTTCTTAGTGTACCCCAGTATATATAATGCCCTTCTTAGTGTACCCCAGTATATATACCATTGTCAAGGAGACCTTATGAGACCCAGGTTTATATAACAATGCAAAATTTAAAAGCCAAAGGTCTTCAATACCAATTTTTGGCCATTGCTAAAACGTAACTTTTATTCTTTATTATTAAATAAAACTACCCAAATATAGACAATTATTAAAAGAATGATACTGGCCCTAAGCTTGTGCAGAGTAATACTGAATATCTTTCACTATCAATATATAACCATAAGGTTTGATTATTATCACTCATAAAGCTCAGGGAAATATAACTGGGATATTATATTCATATCCCTAGTATTCTCCTACACTGTGACAGTGTCAGTAATTTATTGCATTAACTTTACCGACACTAAAGCAACACATATAGTTGTAACTGTTCTGTATCTAATTTGCCACAGTTTATTAATGGAGTATATACTGTTAGTGATTGGTTTTGGCACTCAGGAGTATATATATATTCACATCTTTATTTCTACTGCTATTATATAGTGCGCCTTATGTCTATTCCCGATCACTAACTGTCCCTGGCGATAGTGACTCTGTCACAGACACATGGATTACGGTGCCTGCAGCAAACCCTATCACAGTGCTATTTTAACAAAGGGCCAAGCATCAGTTTAAGAACATTGAACACATCGCTCCCCCAACATGTTTCACCACTGAACGTGTCGTCCTCAGGGGTAATGGAGCTGGGAAAAGACATAAGGAGCACTATATCATAGCAGTAGAAATAAAGATGTGAATATATATATATACTCCTGAGTGCCAAAACCAATCACTAACAGTATATACTCCATTAATAAACTGTGGCAAATTAGATACAGATACGTTTGTGTGCAGGAGGCCTTACTCTGCACAAGTTTAGGGCCAGTATCATTCATTCAATCATTATCTATATTTGGGTAGTTTTATTTAATAATAAAGAATAAAGTTTTTCTTAGATCTTTGGAGGAGGATCAGCTCCCACAAACAATGGCAGAAGCAGTAATAATACTGATCCCGAAAAAAGGGAAGGACCCACTAGATATAGAGGCATATAGACCCATCTCCTTAATAAATACAGATGTAAAATTACTTTCTAAAAATTTAGCTAGAAGGTTATCTAAAGTCATTACAACAGTGATACATTCTGATCAGAATGGTTTTGTTCCAAATAAGGGCACATACTATAATCTGCACCGTCTTTTTGTTAACATCCAGTCACCGGGGGGAGTCTCCAGATCCATCCTGTCGTTGGATACTTCTAAAGTGTTCGACAGGGTGGAGTGGAGATTTGATTGGAAAGTTCTGAGAAGGATCAGCTTTGGCCCTAAATTTATTGATATGATTAAACTTATGTACAGAACTCCCACAGCGTGAACGGCAGCTTGACGGATAGCATTCCCTTGAGTAGAGGCATCCGTCAGGGTTGACCTCTCTCTCCATTATTATTTGATATATACATAGAACCTCTTGCTGCTAAGGTTAGACAAGACCCCAGGATCAAAGGATTCGGGATACCGGCTACAGAGGATCATGTCTCTCTCTTTGCCGATGATGTTTTGTTTTTTATTGATCACACCGATATTACACTTCCCGAACTAATTCAGACAATTAACAGTTTTGGATCAGTGTCAGGTTTTGACATTAACTGGTCTAAAACTGTGTTAATGCCGCTCGAAAAAAGTGACTACCTCCTGACAGGCCCCTTGACTAAAGTGAGAGTCGTTGACTCTTTTGAATATCTAGGTTTAGCCATTTCTCCCAAAGTAGAAGAGTTTGTACAGCTAAACGTAATTCCGCTGATTAATAAACTAAGATAAAGAATTACGGCATGGCTTCAGCTGCCGCTGTCTAGGGCTGATAGAGTATCCCTAGTGAAAATGGTGATACTACCTCAACTTCATTACACTCTTAGAAACTCCCCCCGGTTTGGATTGAGGATAATTTTTTTAAGTTAATTGATACCATAATAAATGATTAACTTTGGGGAAGAAAGCGGGTAAGACTTAAAATAAATTATCTGTATCAACCGCTTGAACAAGGAGGATTAAACCTCCCGTTCTTTAAGGGATACTTTATAGCCTCACAGCTTTGGTTGTATAAACATTGGGAAGGGAGCCCTTTCTGTAGACATTTACAGAGTAGATCTACCTATTGTAATATTTTTTCATTTTTAGAGTCTAGGTCACTAATTAGACTCCAACAGGATTACAAGGAAACTAGGAACTTTTTCACTAAATCATGGGGCACTGTTAGGGCGTGGTTTGGAATAAAAGGATCATTATACTTGACCCCTTTATGGCACAATTACTTTTTACCTAAGTTGGAGAATTTAACGCAGGAAACTTTTTTGCAAAAAAATAACATTCTATATGTTTCACAAGTAGTGAATAATGGAGAAATACTCCCATTTTTGGAGTTTGCACAAAGAGAATACACATTGGATCTATCTTGGTTTAGGTATATACAACTTCGCTCAGCACTCACTAGTATAAAACAAAAAGTATTATTACAGATAAACACTGACACATCCTTAAATTAGTTATTGGGAAATGTAGGTCCCAAGAATTTTGAATATTTATAAATTGTTTGTAGACACATTATTTAAGGGATTGTCTTCCCCCGGTCAGAGCGCATGGGAACGTGACTCAATGGTTCAGCCATCTGACTGGGGGAACATAATGACAAATTTTTGATTATTATCTCACAATTTCAATCACGTTATGGTTCAGTTTAATATTTTACATAGAATATATGTTACACCAGCCTGGCTCAACAGATGAGGGCTTAAAACCAGTTCCAAGTGTCCTAGATGTACAGGGGCAGATCATTTACATATGTTCTAGTCCTGCACACAACTAACAGAACAGAATACTGGGATACAATAGCTAAATTGATCTCCCAAAAACTAAAAATAGTGATCCCACACACACTAGAATGTTGGATTTTGGGTGCCTTTTCCAAGGTTAATTGTTATAGGGACAAAAAAATCTTATTGCTCAAAGTAGCCTTTTTGGCCAGACTTTTAATTTCTCGAGTTTGGTTCTCTTCTAATACTCTTCTGTTTACTCATGGTTAAATTTGGTTAATAAAGTCAAGAGATTTGAAAATATTCTATATAAACAAAGGAACTGTGAAGAGATGGCAGAATGTATGGGGAAGATGGAGTTTTTAGGTTACCACTCTACGTTCCATTAGTGATTTGCCCCGGCCTTATCAACGGTGGGCGCTAGGTGACGCATCGCAAGGGGAAAAAAAATAAAAAAATAATAAAGAATATATACAGTATAATGCACTTCTTAGTGTACCCCAGTATATAAGGCACTTCTTAGTATACCACAGTATACATAAGGCCCTTCTTAGTGTACCCCAATATTTTAATGCCCTTCTTAGTGCCCTCCAATATTGTGCCAGTGCCGACAAAAAATAAAATAAAATACTGACCTCATGTGATATCACAACTCTGGGAGTGCAGGTCCTGCTGCCTCCAGTGCACAGCGAATGTTCCGTTGTGTGCAAGTGGATGAGGTGATTATTTTAATATTATTATTTAACCCTTGAAGGGTCATTTTTTAACCCATTTCTAACTATTCCAAACAGCAGTTCAAAATGGGACCATTTATTTCAATGGGGCTCACCTGACTGTGAAAATGGATAAAAATGCGCTTTGTGATGAAGTTATTCATCACAAAGCAAATTTCTTTGTGAAATTCCCCAATGCAGCTGAATAGAATTTCTCATAACTTTGCTCATCTTTAATCAGTAGTAATAAGTCAGAGTAACTGGACTATTTTTTTTTTTTTTTGTTTTACGTTTCGCTGGTCATCCGTCTGGCTTTCTCAGTTAGAATGGCTTGTATAAGAATTCTCCGGCATTAAATTCTGGTGACTCATGCTTCAGTCATGGAGGCGAGGTGTGGCTGAGACATGGTTGGACTCTTCACATGACTGGGCTGCTAATATTGAGGGTTTTAGACTATTTAGGAAAGACAGGGTCAATAGAAAAGGATTAATAGCTCTATTTCTATTTTTGCAGATGACACCAAGCTACAGTCAGGTTCATAAATATTGGGACATCGACACAATTCTAATATTTGTGGCTCTATACACCACCACAATGGATTTGAAATGAAATAAACAAGATGTGCTTTACCTGCAGACTGTCAGCTGTAATTTGAGGGTATTTACATCCAAATCAGATGAACGGTGTAGTAATTACAACAGTTTGCATATGTGCCTCCCACTTGTTAAGGGACCAAAAGTAATGGGACAATTGGCTTCTCAGCTGCCTCATGGCCCGGTGTGTGCTATTCCCTCATTATCCCAATTACAATGAGCAGATAAAAGGTCCAGAGTTCATTTCCAGTCTGCTATTTGCATTTGGAATCTGTTGCTGTCAACTCTCAAGATGAGATCCAAAGAGCTGTCACTATCAGTGAAGCCATCATTAGGCTGAAAAAACACAACAAACCCTTCAGAGAGATAGCAAAAACATTAAGCGTGGCCAAAACAACTGTTTGGAACATTCTTAAAAAGAAGGAACGCACCGGTGAGCTCAGTAAAACCAAAAGACCCGGAAGACCACGGAAAACAACTGTGGTGGACGACCAAAGAATTCTTTCCCTGGTGAAGAAAACACCCTTCACAACATTTGGCCAGATCAAGAACACTCTCCAGGAGGTAGGTGTATGTGTGTCAAAGTCAACAATCAAGAGAAGACTTCACCAGAGTGAATACAGAGGGTTCACCACAAGATGTAAACCATTGGTGAGCCTCAAAAACAGGAAGGCCAGATTAGAGTTTGCCAAACGACATCTAAAAAAGCCTTCACAGTTCTGGAACAACATCCTATGGACAGATGAGACCAAGATCAACTGACCAGCAATAAGATAACCTGCACTTAGTCCAGCAGTAGACAATACCCGCCCTCCTCCTCCCCCCCCCCCTACAGGGAGATCCTCTTGCCTGCTATCTGTGAATGGTAGCGTACACATGAGCACGGCATCTCCGTACACACTGATGCCGTGCACTCCCATTCACAGACAGCAGGCAAAAGTAGAGCGCGCTGGTGTGGGCGGTGCGGGGGGCATGTGGAGCGATGTGTGCTCATAGGCCCCCGCACCGCGCATGCCTGGTGTTTAAAAATCGGCACACACGCACGGACACAGCACAGGCACAGAGGGATTTTATTATATAGGATTTCATCTATTTTCCATCCACAGACTCCATTTTACCTTTAACATGTCACGTTTCTTCAAACATTGACAAAGACTCGATTTGTAGAGTCGAAACAAGTAATTTGTTGTCCTCCATGTGGCAATAAAACAGAAGCTTTTTCATCTAACTCAGCGAGTCCCGGTCTTCTTCTTTATGTTTCTTCAAACAGGTCGCAAGCAGGAGCCATATATAAAAACCCGACCCTCTATGTCCACTTATGTTGGGCTGTTGAGAAGGGGTTAAGAAACCTACTTCAGTTTTTCACAATATAAGTTAATGCTAGCAAAATCCCCAAGAGACTGCAATTCACAATGACAACCTCTGGGTGGCCACACAAATATAGCATGTCCGTCTCATTACAAAGTATCGGGAATTCATGTTTTTTTTTTTTTTTTTTTGAAAGCTTGTGACCTCTCATCACTTATCTCATGATATGTCGATGCCAAAAGGAATGGTAAGGAACAACACATCTGTAGCTCTCCCTTGTATAGACCATTGAGCCTATGGTCCCACAAAATAAATAGAGAAATGTATCAACTTTTTCAACTCTTAATATGGATCTGAGAAGGTATTCTTTTGGATATTTCATGAAGTTTCTCAACGCAAGCAAGTCATGAAAAGTGGAAGTCGTACATCAAATGTTCTGTGCCGAAGTGAAAGGCAGCTAAGATAAATATCAAAATGAATGTAATGGAGTTAGTAAATACAATCCCGCTCATGTCTGCCCTTACCGCTTGGTCAGGAGAGGATGTTTGATGGCCTCACAATGAGAATATCAGTCAACCTCATCAGAGAATCTAGGGATCTTTATATTAAATGCATAATGCATGGGCTAACCCTAACCCGTGCTGGATTTTAATAAAATATGTAAAAGAGATGAAACAAACCAATATCTTATGCCATATATTAGCTGGACAGTTAATATAACAAAGAACCTTTCCACCTGAATGCCAAATGGATTTCAAGGATCCACAGAAGCAAATAAATATATTGGGAACTTGCCCATTCTTAAGTAGTGCCTTGTACATCATAGAAACAAGACTGAACTTATCATAGTTGTAGCCCCTGTGAGTTCAGTGATGCACCCCCACCTCTACTTGGCATTATTTTTGCCTTCTTTTACATTGTTTATTTTTTTATTTCCATTCACTTCTGCCACTTCCCCTACCACTTTTTTCCCTCTTCTTTTCCTTCCAGTTGTCCTTCTTATCCCCCTACCTCTCCCGAATTTCTTCTCCTTCCCTTCCCTGGTCCTCTGTGAAGTAGAAAGAAGGAACATCCCTCGGCGCAAGGAACCAACCAGGTGCGTATGTCGTATCTTCAGAAATATTTATTGCAAGCTCACTACGCGTTTCGGGGACAAATTCCCCTTCATCTGGTGAATAATGTTGCATAACAGATTGCCTTTTTTTATATTTCTCCCTGAGTGCCGAGCGTTCCTTCATGCCGGCCTGGGAGCGTCACATTGCCTGGTAATGGTCTAGTCTGGTCACATGGTCGGAACTGCGATCATGTGACCCTGAGTGATGCTGGCATTCCTCCAATGTGAGGTGCGGCATCCAGAGCGGCACGTGTGTTTTGCCCATAATAGGAATAAAGTAATTTCATGGTTTATAAGCCCAATGTGATATTATATTTATGTATAAGTTTTATTTTATTTGTTTTGTGCAATTATCACTATGATTAAACCTTGGGGTCATTTTGGGATACCGCCCACCTCCCCTTTGACCCTGTTCGTTTGCATGTGTTCACCTGTATATATACCCAGTATGTTTGTTTAATCTATTATGCAACATTATTCACCTGATGAAGGGGAATTTGTCCCCGAAACGCGTAGGGTGCTTGCAATAAATATTTCTGAAGATACGACATACGCACCTGGTTGGTTCCTTGCGTCGAGGGATGTTCCTTCTTTCTACTTCACATTAATCCTCCATGTGCTCATCTGAGGACATCTGCATCCGTGGCTGCATACCTACCTATTCATTGGGGATTGGTTCTATCCCCGACATATCTACAATAGTGTTGTGCCTACATTTGCACAACCATTCTAGGTGAGCCTCCGATATTGGAGTTTATTTCTATTCCCCATACGTTTTCACCCTATGGTGCGCCATGTTTTTTTGTTTATGCAGTGAACATTACGCCTATTCAATTGATTCCCTGGTCCTCTGATAGGCTGGAGGCACTTGGCCTGCAGCCTATCAGAGGCCGGCGCACGCAGTGTGAGCCAGGCTTTGTACTGCACGGAACACAGGCCTGAAGAGGCCTGCATCGCTGACAGTGCTGAGGTAAGTATAAGTGATTTTTTTTTCTGTGACACACTATGGGGGCATCTACTGGGTGCATTACTGGCACATCATGGGGGGAATCTACTGGGGGCATTATTGGCACATCATGGGGGAATCTACTGGGGGCATTACTGGCACATCATGGGGGGAATCTACTGGGGGCATTACTGGCACATCATGGGGGCTACTGGGAGCATTACTGGCACATCATGGGGGGAATCTACTGGGGGCATTACTGGCACATCATGAGGGACACTGGGGGAATTACTGGCACATAATGGGGGCATCTACTGAGCGCATTACTGACACATCATGGGGACAATATGGGGACATCTACTGGGGGGAATTACTGGCACATCATGGGGGACACTATGGGGGGCATCTACTGGGGCATAACTGGAACATCATGGGGGACTATGGGGGCATTTATACTGGTACATCATGGGGGACTATGGGGGCATCTACTGGGGGCATTTACACTGGCACATCATGAGGGAATCTACTGGGGGGCTTTTATACTGGCACATCTGGGGCATCTACTGGGTAATTTATACTGGCATATCATGGGGGACTATGGGGGCATCTACTGTGGCATTTATACTGGAACATCATGGGGACACTAAGGGGGCATCTGCTGGGGCATTTATAATGGCACATCATGGGGTGCATTATGGGGGCATCTGCTGGGGGCATTTATATTGACACATCTTGGGGCATCTACATCAGAGGAGACATCATTGGATGTAAGAGGTATGTGGCGCTGTATTCTGGAAAGTACTGAATATAATGTGTATGCAAAAATGTCTGTAGTACTAGGTACAAATGTGTATAAAATGTATACGGTGTAGGTAAATCTACTGTAAGTGTAGCCTAGGTGTCATTTATATACTGTATGGTGTATATTGTATATGTGATGATGTGAGTGTAGTGTCTATATCAGTGGCGTACTGCCAATATAGGCAGACCACACCGTTGCTATAGGGCCCGCAGCACAGGGGGGCCCAGAGCACATGAAAAGCCCCGCCTCCTATGTCTCTACACGGACAGTTTATTCATACAGGCATTGAGGCGGCCTGTGCCCCGCCCACTTGTGTTCTCCCTCGGGCTCCCCTCCTCCCCCTGCTCCATTTCTAACCTCCATGATCCGGGCTCCCTCCCAGCCAAGCACTGCGTCTGCTCTGCTGCATAATTACACACTGGCCAATCAGCCACCTTCAAAGTAAGTTAATAATTTTATATATATATATATATATATATATATTTTATAATATTATAAATCTAGCTAAGGCTACTTTCACAGTAGTGTTTTTGCTGGATCCGGCAAGGTTCAGCAAAAATGCTTATGTTACTGATAATACAACAATCTGCATCCGTTATGAACGGAACCGGTTGTATTATGTTTAACATAGCCAAGACGGATCCGTCATGAACTCCATTGAAAGTCAATGGGCTACAGATCAATTTTCTTTTGTGGCAGATTGTGGCAGAGATTCAGTTTTTCCCAGGACGGAAAGCAAACTACAACATGTTGCGGTTTGCTCTCCGGTATGGGGGCACAACTAAACGGAACGGAATGAATTTTGGAGCGCTCCGTTCTGTTCAGTTTTGTCCCCATTGACAATGAATGGGAACTGTGGCGAAACCAACCTCGCCACGGTGTTTTGGAGGGGGTTGTTTGCCAGCCTCCTGCCCCAGGATCATGGTCCCTTAAGTTATTGGGTCTTAAGCCCTCTGTCCCTGGATTGCATCCTTTGCCTTACTTGCTTGGATGAAGCACATGGTGAGAACAATAGATAGCGGCCATTTTAACTCACAGACACTGTTCTGACTTTTCAACACGGTGCTATCTTGCCTGTATTTGGTGCACAGAGACATCATTCAGTAGTTTGAAACTACCAAACAGGGGACACATTTATTAGTGACTATTTTCTGTATAACTTGTATATTTTCAGTGTAACAGGCATAAAACTGTATCTTCCAAACTACTGAACGGATGTGGGTGAATTTTGGATATGTGGTTCACCCAGATCCCCCGGTTCCGAGGATATATTGGTTATGGGGTTATTGCATGTTTTGGGGTTCCTGTGATATGTTTTATAAAACTGTATTTCTCTGCCTTTGATAATTATATTCGCCAGTGTGTTCAATGATCATCACCGGCAGAGGGGAGGAATTTGTGTGGGTGTGTTTCTATTGTCCCATTGTGTGTTTAAATGGTGATGTCTGTCCTGTTGTCTCCACATGTGTATTGGCGACTTCCCTTTGTCCTGAGATATATTTGGATTGCCTTTGGTTGTCTCCGGGACAGAGAGGAGGAAACCATGATGCATTGTGGGGATGTGTTGTATCTGTCCTGTATTTGCAAGAACTGTAATAAAAACCAAGCTGGGTGTGCCAGCACGTCAGACCACTGCTTGACCCTGAACACAGAGCCTTGTCTCGTCATTGGGGGGATTCCCTGTATGCTGTTAGAGACTGATTGCCAGGAGTGTAAGCAGATTGTATGCTTTTCCTGTTCGTCTGCTGGCAGCTATTTGCGAGGTTCCAGTTTGGAGTGCTATTTTGCATCCAGTTCGGGAGTTTGGTGTTCTGCAGTAGCTGTGCCTGTCTCTCAGAAAGGGGCATATCGCCTAAACGGATTTTAACCCCTTGTCTGCTGAAACGGTCCGTTACAGGAACAAAACTGTGAAAGTACCCTTATCTATAATATTTGATTTCTGTATTATTTCACAGAACAAATCCTTATTGGAAAATACGTATACTTTTTTTAAATTACTGCAACAAAGTTGGTTAATAAAATAAAAATAAAAAAAAGATTTATCCCTAACGGTTTCAGTAGGTCATGTATACATTTCTTTATTAGCAAATGAGGGTGTGGCAGAGGAGGAGCCATGACAGGAGGTGGGATGGGCCAGGGGTAGGTAGTGGGCGGGGTTAGGGGGCCCAATTCAGATTCTTGCTATGGGGCCCAGTGATTTCTATATACGCCCCTGGTCTACAGGGAGTGCAGAATTATTAGGCAAGTTGTATTTTTGAGGATTAATTTTATTATTGAACAACAACCATGTTCTCAATGAACCCAAAAAACTCATTAATATCAAAGCTGAATATTTTTGGAAGTAGTTTTTAGTTTGTTTTTAGTTTTAGCTATTTTAGGGGGATATCTGTGTGTGCAGGTGACTATTACTGTACATAATTATTAGGCAACTTAACAAAAAACAAATATATACCCATTTCAATTATTTATTTTTACCAGTGAAACCAATATAACATCTCAACATTCACAAATATACATTTCTGACATTCAAAAACAAAACAAAAACAAATCAGTGACCAATATAGCCACCTTTCTTTGCAAGGACACTCAAAAGCCTGCCATCCATGGATTCTGTCAGTGTTTTGATCTGTTCACCATCAACATTGCGTGCAGCAGCAACCACAGCCTCCCAGACACTGTTCAGAGAGGTGTACTGTTTTCCCTCCTTGTAAATCTCACATTTGATGATGGACCACAGGTTCTCAATGGGGTTCAGATCAGGTGAACAAGGAGGCCATGTCATTAGATTTTCTTCTTTTATACCCTTTCTTGCCAGCCACGTTGTGGAGTACTTGGACGCGTGTGATGGAGCATTGTCCTGCATGAAAATCATGTTTTTCTTACCTTGCAGACTTCTTCCTGTACCACTGCTTGAAGAAGGTGTCTTCCAGAAACTGGCAGTAGGACTGGGAGTTGAGCTTGACCCCATCCTCAACCCGAAAAGGCCCCACAAGCTCATCTTTGATGATACCAGCCCAAACCAGTACTCCACCTCCACCTTGCTGGCGTCTGAGTCGGACTGGAGCTCTCTGCCCTTTACCAATCCAGCCATCTGGCCCATCAAGACTCACTCTCATTTCATCAGTCCATAAAACCTTAGAAAAATCAGTCTTGAGATATTTCTTGGCCCAGTATTGACTTTTTAGCTTGTGTGTCTTGTTCAGTGGTGGTCGTCTTTCAGCCTTTCTTACCTTGGCCATGTCTCTGAGTATTGCACACCTTGTGCTTTTGGGCACTCCAGTGATGTTGCAGCTCTGAAATATGGCCAAACTGGTGGCAAGTGGCATCTTGGCAGCTGCACGCTTGACTTTTCTCAGTTCATGGGCAGTTATTTTGCGCCTTGGTTTTTCCACACGCTTCTTGCGACCCTGTTGACTATTTTGAATGAAACGCTTGATTGTTCGATGATCACGCTTCAGAAGCTTTGCAATTTTAAGAGTGCTGCATCCCTCTGCAAGATATCTCACTATTTTTGACTTTTCTGAGCCTGTCAAGTCCTTCTTTTGACCCATTTTGCCAAAGGAAAGGAAGTTGCCTAATAATTATGCACACCTGATATAGGGTGTTGATTAGGGATGAGCGAACTCGAACTGTATAGTTCGGGTTCGTACCGAATTTTGGGGTGTCCGTGACACGGACCCGAACCCGGACATTTTCGTAAAAGTCCGGGTTCGGGTTCGGTGTTCGTCGCTTTCTTCGCGCTTTTGTGACGCTTTCTTGGCGCTTTTTGAAAGGCTGCAAAGCAGCCAATCAACAAGCGTCATACTACTTGCCCCAAGAGGCCATCACAGCCATGCCTACTATTGGCATGGCTGTGATTGGCCAGAGCACCATGTGACCCAGCCTCTATTTAAGCTGGAGTCACATAGCGCCGCCCGTCACTCTGCTCTGATTAGCGTAGGGAGAGGTTGCGGCTGCGACAGTAGGGCGAGATTAGGCAGATTAACTCCTCCAAAGGACTTGATTAACTGATCGATCTGCAGCTGTGGATCATTGAGCTGCTGATCCTCAATTGCTCACTGTTTTTAGGCTGCCCAGACCGTTTGTCAGTCACATTTTTCTGGGGTGATCGGCGGCCATTTTGTGTCTTGTGGTGCGCCAGCACAAGCTGCGACCAAGTGCATTTAACCCTCAATGGTGTGGTTGTTTTTTGGCTAAAGCCTACATCAGGGTGAAGCTGTCACACCAAGTGCATTTAACCAGCAATAGTCTGTTTATTTTTTGGCCATATACTACATCAGGGGCAAGCTGCGCCTGTCACCAAGTGCATTTAACCCTCAATGGTGCGTTTGTTTTTTGGCTAAAGCCTACATCAGGGTGAAGCTGTCACACCAAGTGCATTTAACCAGCAATAGTCTGTTTATTTTTTGGCCATATACTACATCAGGGGCAAGCTGCGCCCGTCACCAAGTGCATTTAACCCTCAGTAGTGTGGTTGGTCAAGCTATCACACCAAGTGCATTTAACCAGCAATAGTCTGTTCATTTTTTGGCCATATACTAAATCAGGGGCAAGCTGCGCCCGTCACCAAGTGCATTTAACCAGCAATAGTCTGTTCATTTTTTGGCCATATACTACATCAGGGGCAAGCTGCGCCCGTCACCAAGTGCATTTAACCCTCAGTAGTGTGGTTGGTCAAGCTATCACACCAAGTGCATTTAACCAGCAATAGTCTGTTCATTTTTTGGCCATATACTAAATCAGGGGCAAGCTGCGCCCGTCACCAAGTGCATTTAACCAGCAATAGTCTGTTCATTTTTTGGCCATATACTACATCAGGGGCAAGCTGCGCCCATCACCAAGTGCATTTAACCAGCAATAGTGTGGTTATTTTTTGGCCATATCCCAGTCTAATTCTGTCACTAAATCCATACCGGTCACCCAGCGCCTAAATACTAGGCCTCAAATTTATATCCCGCTAAATCTCTCGTTACCGCTGTCCTGTTGTGGCTGGGAAAGTTATTTAGTGTCCGTCAAAGCACATTTTTTGTTCTGGGTTGAAATACAATTCCCAATTTAGCAATTTAAAAATTTAGTGGTTTCTGCTGTATCAGAGCTATTTGAAATCTATCCCTAAAAGGGTATATAATATTCAAGGTGCACATAGGGTCATTCAGAATAACTTCACACACCCGCTACTGTGCATTTCCAAGTCTAATTCTGTCACTAAACCCATACCTGTCACCCAGCGCCTAAATACTAGGCCTCAAATTCATATCCAGCTAAATCTGTCGTTAGTGCTGTAGCTGGGCGAGTTATTTAGTGTCCGTTCAAGCACATTTCTTGTTCTGGGTTGAAATACAATTCCCAATTTAGCAATTTCATAATTTAGTGGTTTCTGCTATATCAGAGCTATTTGAAATCTATCCCTAAAAGGGTAGATCATATTGAAGGTGCACATAGGGACATTCAGAATAACTTCACACACCCGCTACTGTGCATTTCCAAGTCTAATTCTGTCACTAAACCCATACCTGTCACCCAGCGCCTAAATACTAGGCCTCAAATTTATATCCAGCTAAATCTGTCCTTAGTGCTGTAGCTGGGCGAGTTATTTAGTGTCCGTTCAAGCACATTTCTTGTTCTGGGTTGAAATACAATTCCCAATTTAGCAATTTCATAATTTAGTGGTTTCTGCTATATCAGAGCTATTTGAAATCTATCCCTAAAAGGGTAGATCATATTGAAGGTGCACATAGGGACATTCAGAATAACTTCACACACCCGCTACTGTGCATTTCCAAGTCTAATTCTGTCACTAAACCCATACCTGTCACCCAGCGCCTAAATACTAGGCCTCAAATTTATATCCAGCTAAATCTGTCCTTAGTGCTGTAGCTGGGCGAGTTATTTAGTGTCCGTTCAAGCACATTTCTTGTTCTGGGTTGAAATACAATTCCCAATTTAGCAATTTCATAATTTAGTGGTTTCTGCTATATCAGAGCTATTTGAAATCTATCCCTAAAAGGGTAGATCATATTGAAGGTGCACATAGGGACATTCAGAATAACTTCACACACCCGCTACTGTGCATTTCCAAGTCTAATTCTGTCACTAAACCCATACCTGTCACCCAGCGCCTAAATACTAGGCCTCAAATTTATATCCAGCTAAATCTGTCCTTAGTGCTGTAGCTGGGCGAGTTATTTAGTGTCCGTTCAAGCACATTTCTTGTTCTGGGTTGAAATACAATTCCCAATTTAGCAATTTCATAATTTAGTGGTTTCTGCTATATCAGAGCTATTTGAAATCTATCCCTAAAAGGGTAGATCATATTGAAGGTGCACATAGGGACATTCAGAATAACTTCACACACCCGCTACTGTGCATTTCCAAGTCTAATTCTGTCACTAAACCCATACCTGTCACCCAGCGCCTAAATACTAGGCCTCAAATTTATATCCAGCTAAATCTGTCCTTAGTGCTGTAGCTGGGCGAGTTATTTAGTGTCCGTTCAAGCACATTTCTTGTTCTGGGTTGAAATACAATTCCCAATTTAGCAATTTCATAATTTAGTGGTTTCTGCTATATCAGAGCTATTTGAAATCTATCCCTAAAAGGGTAGATCATATTGAAGGTGCACATAGGGACATTCAGAATAACTTCACACACCCGCTACTGTGCATTTCCAAGTCTAATTCTGTCACTAAACCCATACCTGTCACCCAGCGCCTAAATACTAGGCCTCAAATTTATATCCAGCTAAATCTGTCCTTAGTGCTGTAGCTGGGCGAGTTATTTAGTGTCCGTTCAAGCACATTTCTTGTTCTGGGTTGAAATACAATTCCCAATTTAGCAATTTCATAATTTAGTGGTTTCTGCTATATCAGAGCTATTTGAAATCTATCCCTAAAAGGGTAGATCATATTGAAGGTGCACATAGGGACATTCAGAATAACTTCACACACCCGCTACTGTGCATTTCCAAGTCTAATTCTGTCACTAAACCCATACCTGTCACCCAGCGCCTAAATACTAGGCCTCAAATTTATATCCAGCTAAATCTGTCCTTAGTGCTGTAGCTGGGCGAGTTATTTAGTGTCCGTTCAAGCACATTTCTTGTTCTGGGTTGAAATACAATTCCCAATATAGCAATTTCATAATTTAGTGGTTTCTGCTATATCAGAGCTATTTGAAATCTATCCCTAAAAGGGTAGATCATATTGAAGGTGCACATAGGGACATTCAGAATAACTTCACACACCCGCTACTGTGCATTTCCAAGTCTAATTCTGTCACTAAACCCATACCTGTCACCCAGCGCCTAAATACTAGGCCTCAAATTTATATCCAGCTAAATCTGTCCTTAGTGCTGTAGCTGGGCGAGTTATTTAGTGTCCGTTCAAGCACATTTCTTGTTCTGGGTTGAAATACAATTCCCAATTTAGCAATTTCATAATTTAGTGGTTTCTGCTATATCAGAGCTATTTGAAATCTATCCCTAAAAGGGTAGATCATATTGAAGGTGCACATAGGGACATTCAGAATAACTTCACACACCCGCTACTGTGCATTTCCAAGTCTAATTCTGTCACTAAACCCATACCTGTCACCCAGCGCCTAAATACTAGGCCTCAAATTTATATCCAGCTAAATCTGTCCTTAGTGCTGTAGCTGGGCGAGTTATTTAGTGTCCGTTCAAGCACATTTCTTGTTCTGGGTTGAAATACAATTCCCAATTTAGCAATTTCATAATTTAGTGGTTTCTGCTATATCAGAGCTATTTGAAATCTATCCCTAAAAGGGTAGATCATATTGAAGGTGCACATAGGGACATTCAGAATAACTTCACACACCCGCTACTGTGCATTTCCAAGTCTAATTCTGTCACTAAACCCATACCTGTCACCCAGCGCCTAAATACTAGGCCTCAAATTTATATCCAGCTAAATCTGTCCTTAGTGCTGTAGCTGGGCGAGTTATTTAGTGTCCGTTCAAGCACATTTCTTGTTCTGGGTTGAAATACAATTCCCAATTTAGCAATTTCATAATTTAGTGGTTTCTGCTATATCAGAGCTATTTGAAATCTATCCCTAAAAGGGTAGATCATATTGAAGGTGCACATAGGGACATTCAGAATAACTTCACACACCCGCTACTGTGCATTTCCAAGTCTAATTCTGTCACTAAACCCATACCTGTCACCCAGCGCCTAAATACTAGGCCTCAAATTTATATCCAGCTAAATCTGTCCTTAGTGCTGTAGCTGGGCGAGTTATTTAGTGTCCGTTCAAGCACATTTCTTGTTCTGGGTTGAAATACAATTCCCAATTTAGCAATTTCATAATTTAGTGGTTTCTGCTATATCAGAGCTATTTGAAATCTATCCCTAAAAGGGTATATAATATTCAAGGTGCACATTGGGTCATTCAGGATAACTTCACACACACCCGCTACTGTGTATTTCCAAGTCTAATTCTGTCACTAAACCCATACCTGTCACCCAGCGCCTAAATACTAGGCCTCAAATTTATATCCAGCTAAATCTGTCCTTAGTGCTGTAGCTGGGCGAGTTATTTAGTGTCCGTTCAAGCACATTTCTTGTTCTGGGTTGAAATACAATTCCCAATTTAGCAATTTCATAATTTAGTGGTTTCTGCTATATCAGAGCTATTTGAAATCTATCCCTAAAAGGGTAGATCATATTGAAGGTGCACATAGGGACATTCAGAATAACTTCACACACCCGCTACTGTGCATTTCCAAGTCTAATTCTGTCACTAAACCCATACCTGTCACCCAGCGCCTAAATACTAGGCCTCAAATTTATATCCAGCTAAATCTGTCCTTAGTGCTGTAGCTGGGCGAGTTATTTAGTGTCCGTTCAAGCACATTTCTTGTTCTGGGTTGAAATACAATTCCCAATTTAGCAATTTCATAATTTAGTGGTTTCTGCTATATCAGAGCTATTTGAAATCTATCCCTAAAAGGGTAGATCATATTGAAGGTGCACATAGGGACATTCAGAATAACTTCACACACCCGCTACTGTGCATTTCCAAGTCTAATTCTGTCACTAAACCCATACCTGTCACCCAGCGCCTAAATACTAGGCCTCAAATTCATATCCAGCTAAATCTGTCGTTAGTGCTGTAGCTGGGCGAGTTATTTAGTGTCCGTTCAAGCACATTTCTTGTTCTGGGTTGAAATACAATTCCCAATTTAGCAATTTCATAATTTAGTGGTTTCTGCTATATCAGAGCTATTTGAAATCTATCCCTAAAAGGGTATATAATATTCAAGGTGCACATTGGGTCATTCAGAATAACTTCACACACACCCGCTACTGTGTATTTCTAAGTCTAATTCTGTCACTAAACCCATACCTGTCACCCAGCGCCTAAATACTAGGCCTCAAATTTATATCCTGCTAAATCTCTCGTTAACGCTGTCCTGTTGTGGCTGGGAAAGTTATTTAGTGTCCGTCAAAGCACATTTTTTGTTCTGGGTTTAAATACAATTCCCAATTTAACAATTTCATAATTTAGTGGTTTCTGCTATATCAGAGCTATTTGAAATCTATCCCTAAAAGGGTATATAATATTCAAGGTGCACATTGGGTCATTCAGAATAACTTCACACACACCCGCTACTGTGTATTTCTAAGTCTAATTCTGTCACTAAACCCATACCTGTCACCCAGCGCCTAAATACTAGGCCTCAAATTTATATCCTGCTAAATCTCTCGTTAACGCTGTCCTGTTGTGGCTGGGAAAGTTATTTAGTGTCCGTCAAAGCACATTTTTTGTTCTGGGTTGAAATACAATTCCCAATTTAGCAATTTCATAATTTAGTGGTTTCTGCTATATCAGAGCTATTTGAAATCTATCCCTAAAAGGGTATATAATATTCAAGGTGCACATTGGGTCATTCAGAATAACTTCACACACACCCGCTACTGTGTATTTCTAAGTCTAATTCTGTCACTAAACCCATACCTGTCACCCAGCGCCTAAATACTAGGCCTCAAATTTATATCCTGCTAAATCTCTCGTTAACGCTGTCCTGTTGTGGCTGGGAAAGTTATTTAGTGTCCGTCAAAGCACATTTTTTGTTCTGGGTTGAAATACAATTCCCAATTTAGCAATTTCATAATTTAGTGGTTTCTGCTATATCAGAGCTATTTGAAATCTATCCCTAAAAGGGTATATAATATTCAAGGTGCACATTGGGTCATTCAGAATAACTTCACACACACACGCTTCTGTGCATTTCCAAGTCTAATTCTGTCACTAAATCCATACCTGTCACCCAGCGCCTAAATACTAGGCCTCAAATTTATATCCCGCTGAATTTGAATACAATACATTGTGCCAAATAATATATTTGTTGTTGTGGTGAACCATAACAATGAGAAAAACATCTAGTAAGGGACGCGGACGTGGACATGGTCGTGGTGGTGTTAGTGGACCCTCTGGTGCTGGGAGAGGACGTGGCCGTTCTGCCACATCCACACGTCCTAGTGTACCAACTACCTCAGGTCCCAGTAGCCGCCAGAATTTACAGCGATATATGGTGGGGCCCAATGCCGTTCTAAGGATGGTAAGGCCTGAGCAGGTACAGGCATTAGTCAATTGGGTGGCCGACAGTGGATCCAGCACGTTCACATTATCTCCCACCCAGTCTTCTGCAGAAAGCGCACAGATGGCGCCTGAAAACCAACCCCATCAGTCTGTCACATCACCCCCATGCATACCAGGGAAACTGTCTCAGCCTCAAGTTATGCAGCAGTCTCTTATGCTGTTTGAAGACTCCGCTGGCAGGGTTTCCCAAGGGCATCCACCTAGCCCTTCCCCAGCGGTGAAAGACATAGAATGCACTGACGCACAACCACTTATGTTTCCTGATGATGAGGACATGGGAATACCACCTCAGCATGTCTCTGATGATGACGAAACACAGGTGCCAACTGCTGCGTCTTTCTGCAGTGTGCAGACTGAACAGGAGGTCAGGGATCAAGACTGGGTGGAAGACGATGCAGGGGACGATGAGGTCCTAGACCCCACATGGAATGAAGGTCGTGCCACTGACTTTCACAGTTCGGAGGAAGAGGCAGTGGTGAGACCGAGCCAACAGCGTAGCAAAAGAGGGAGCAGTGGGCAAAAGCAGAAGACCCGCCGCCAAGAGACTCCGCCTGCTACTGACCGCCGCCATCTGGGACCGAGCACCCCAAAGGCAGCTTCAAGGAGTTCCCTGGCATGGCACTTCTTCAAACAATGTGCTGACGACAAGACCCGAGTGGTTTGCACGCTGTGCCATCAGAGCCTGAAGCGAGGCATTAACGTTCTGAACCTGAGCACAACCTGCATGACCAGGCACCTGCATGCAAAGCATGAACTGCAGTGGAGTAAACACCTTAAAACCAAGGAAGTCACTCAGGCTCCCCCTGCTACCTCTTCTGCTGCTGCCGCCTCGGCCTATTCTGCTGCTGCCGCCTCGGCCTCTTCCTCCGCCTCTGGAGGAACGTTGGCACCTGCCGCCCAGCAAACAGGGGATGTACCACCAACACCACCACCACCACCTCCGTCACCAAGCGTCTCAACCATGTCACACGCCAGCGTTCAGCTCTCCATCTCACAAACATTTGATAGAAAGCGTAAATTCCCACCTAGCCACCCTCGATCCCTGGCCCTGAATGCCAGCATTTCTAAACTACTGGCCTATGAAATGCTGTCATTTAGGCTGGTGGACACAGACAGCTTCAAACAGCTCATGTCGCTTGCTGTCCCACAGTATGTTGTTCCCAGCCGGCACTACTTCTCCAAGAGAGCCGTGCCTTCCCTGCACAACCAAGTATCCGATAAAATCAAGTGTGCACTGCGCAACGCCATCTGTAGCAAGGTCCACCTAACCACAGATACGTGGACCAGTAAGCACGGCCAGGGACGCTATATCTCCCTAACTGCACACTGGGTAAATGTAGTGGCAGCTGGGCCCCAGGCGGAGAGCTGTTTGGCGCACGTCCTTCCGCCGCCAAGGATCGCAGGGCAACATTCTTTGCCTCCTGTTGCCACCTCCTCCTTCTCGGCTTCCTCCTCCTCTTCTTCCACCTGCTCATCCAGTCAGCCACACACCTTCACCACCAACTTCAGCACAGCCCGGGGTAAACGTCAGCAGGCCATTCTGAAACTCATATGTTTGGGCAGGCCCCACACCGCACAGGAGTTGTGGCGGGGTATTGAACAACAGACCGACGAGTGGTTGCTGCCGGTGAGCCTCAAGCCCGGCCTGGTGGTGTGTGATAATGGGCGAAATCTCGTTGCAGCTCTGGGACTAGCCAATTTGACGCACATCCCTTGCTTGGCGCATGTGCTGAATTTGGTGGTGCAGAAGTTCATTCACAACTACCCCGACATGTCAGAGCTGCTGCATAAAGTGCGGGCCGTCTGTTCGCGCTTCCGGCGTTCACATCCTGCTGCTGCTCGCCTGTCTGCGCTACAGCGTAACTTCGGCCTTCCCGCTCACCGCCTCATATGCGACGTGCCCACCAGGTGGAACTCCACCTTGCACATGCTGGACAGACTGTGCGAGCAGCAGCAGGCCATAGTGGAGTTTCAGCTGCAGCACGCACGGGTCAGTCGCACTACAGAACAGCACCACTTCACCACCAATGACTGGGCCTCCATGCGAGACCTGTGTGCCCTGTTGCGCTGTTTCGAGTACTCCACCAACATGGCCAGTGGCGATGACACCGTTATCAGCGTTACAATACCACTTCTATGTCTCCTTGAGAAAACACTTAGGGCGATGATGGAAGAGGAGGTGGCCCAGGAGGAGGAGGAGGAGGAGGAGGAAGAGGGGTCATTTTTAGCACTTTCAGGCCAGTCTCTTCGAAGTGACTCAGAGGGAGGTTTTTGGCAACAGCAGAGGCCAGGTACAAATGTGGCCAGCCAGGGCCCACTACTGGAGGACGAGGAGGACGAGGATGAGGAGGAGGTGGAGGAGGATGAGGATGAAGCATGGTCACAGCGGGGTGGCACCCAACGCAGCTCGGGTCCATCACTGGTGCGTGGCTGGGGGGAAAGGCAGGACGATGACGATACGCCTCCCACAGAGGACAGCTTGTCCTTACCCCTGGGCAGCCTGGCACACATGAGCGACTACATGCTGCAGTGCCTGCGCAACGACAGCAGAGTTGCCCACATTTTAACCTGTGCGGACTACTGGGTTGCCACCCTGCTGGATCCACGCTACAAAGACAATGTGCCCACCTTACTTCCTGCACTGGAGCGTGATAGGAAGATGCGCGAGTACAAGCGCACGTTGGTAGACGCGCTACTGAGAGCATTCCCAAATGTCACAGGGGAACAAGTGGAAGCCCAAGGCCAAGGCAGAGGAGGAGCAAGAGGTCGCCAAGGCAGCTGTGTCACGGACAGCTCCTCTGAGGGCAGGGTTAGCATGGCAGAGATGTGGAAAACTTTTGTCAACACGCCACAGCTAACTGCACCACCACCTGATACGCAACGTGTTAGCAGGAGGCAACATTTCACTAACATGGTGGAACAGTACGTGTGCACACCCCTCCACGTACTGACTGATGGTTCGGCCCCAGCGTTTTGTCTGAACGTGTATTCAGCACGGCAGGGGGCGTCATTACAGACAAACGCAGCCGCCTGTCTACAGCCAATGTGGACAAGCTGACGTTCATAAAAATGAACCAGGCATGGATCCCACAGGACCTGTCCGTCCCTTGTCCAGATTAGACATTAACTACCTCCCCATAACCATATATTATTGGACTCCAGGGCACTTCCTCATTCAATCCTATTTTTATTTTCATTTTACCATTATATTGCGAGGCTACCCAAAGTTGAATGAACCTCTCCTCTGCCTGTGTGCTAGGCCTAAATATATGCCAATGGACTGTTGCAGTGGTGGCTGACATGAAGCCTGATTCTCTGCTATGACATGCAGACTAATTCTCTGCTGACATGAAGCCAGATTGTCTGTTACGGGACCTCTCTCCTCTGCCTGGGTGCTGGGCCTAAATTTATGACAATGGACTGTTGCAGTGGTGGCTGACGTGAAGCCTGATTCTCTGCTATGACATGCAGACTGATTCTCTGCTGACATGAAGCCAGATTGTCTGTTACGGGACCTCTCTGCTCTGCCTGTGTGCTAGGCCTAAATATATGCCAATGGACTGTTGCAGTGGTGGGTGACGTGAAGCCTCATTCTCTGCTATGACATGCAGACTGATTCTCTGCTGACATGAAGCCAGATCGTCTGTTACGGGACCTCTCTGCTCTGCCTGTGTGCTAGGCCTAAATATATGCCAATGGACTGTTGCAGTGGTGGGTGACGTGAAGCCTCATTCTCTGCTATGACATGCAGACTGATTCTCTGCTGACATGAAGCCAGATTGTCTGTTACGGGACCTCTCTCCTCTGCCTGTGTGCTAGGCCTAAATATATGCCAATGGACTGTTGCAGTGGTGGCTGACGTGAAGCCTCATTCTCTGCTATGACATGCAGACTGATTCTCTGCTGACATGAAGCCAGATCGTCTGTTACGGGACCTCTCTGCTCTGCCTGTGTGCTAGGCCTAAATATATGCCAATGGACTGTTGCAGTGGTGGGTGACGTGAAGCCTCATTCTCTGCTATGACATGCAGACTGATTCTCTGCTGACATGAAGCCAGATTGTCTGTTACGGGACCTCTCTCCTCTGCCTGTGTGCTAGGCCTAAATATGTGCCAATGGACTGTTGCAGTGGTGGCTGACGTGAAGCCTCATTCTCTGCTATGACATGCAGACTAATTCTCTGCTGACATGAAGCCAGATTGTCTGTTACGGGACCTCTCTCCTCTGCCTGGGTGCTGGGCCTAAATTTATGACAATGGACTGTTGCAGTGGTGGCTGACGTGAAGCCTGATTCTCTGCTATGACATGCAGACTGATTCTCTGCTGACATGAAGCCAGATCCTCTGTTACGGGACCTCTCTCCTCTGCCTGTGTGTGTGCTGGGCCTAAATATATGCCAATGGACTGTTGCAGTGGTGGGTGACGTGAAGCCTCATTCTCTGCTATGACATGCAGACTGATTCTCTGCTGACATGAAGCCAGATCGTCTGTTACGGGACCTCTCTGCTCTGCCTGTGTGCTAGGCCTAAATATATGCCAATGGACTGTTGCAGTGGTGGGTGACGTGAAGCCTCATTCTCTGCTATGACATGCAGACTGATTCTCTGCTGACATGAAGCCAGATTGTCTGTTACGGGACCTCTCTCCTCTGCCTGTGTGCTAGGCCTAAATATATGCCAATGGACTGTTGCAGTGGTGGCTGACGTGAAGCCTCATTCTCTGCTATGACATGCAGACTAATTCTCTGCTGACATGAAGCCAGATTGTCTGTTACGGGACCTCTCTCCTCTGCCTGGGTGCTGGGCCTAAATTTATGACAATGGACTGTTGCAGTGGTGGCTGACGTGAAGCCTGATTCTCTGCTATGACATGCAGACTGATTCTCTGCTGACATGAAGCCAGATCCTCTGTTACGGGACCTCTCTCCTCTGCCTGTGTGTGTGCTGGGCCTAAATATATGCCAATGGACTGTTGCAGTGGTGGCTGACGTGAAGCCTCATTCTCTGCTATGACATGCAGACTGATTCTCTGCTGACATGAAGCCAGATTCTCTGTTACGGGACCTCTCTCCTCTGCCTGTGTGTGTGCTGGGCCTAAATATATGCCAATGGACTGTTGCAGTGGTGGCTGACGTGAAGCCTCATTCTCTGCTATGACATGCAGACTGATTCTCTGCTGACATGAAGCCAGATTCTCTGTTACGGGACCTCTCTCCTCTGCCTGTGTGTGTGCTGGGCCTAAATATATGCCAATGGACTGTTGCAGTGGTGGCTGACGTGAAGCCTCATTCTCTGCTATGACATGCAGACTAATTCTCTGCTGACATGAAGACAGATTCTCTGTTACGGGACCTCCCTCCTCTGCCTGGGTGCTGGGCCTAAATATATGCCAATGGACTGTTGCAGTGGTGGCTGACGTGAAGCCTCATTCTCTGCTATGACATGCAGACTAATTCTCTGCTGACATGAAGACAGATTCTCTGTTACGGGACCTCTCTCCTCTGCCTGTGTGTGTGCTGGGCCTAAATATATGCCAATGGACTGTTGCAGTGGTGGCTGACGTGAAGCCTCATTCTCTGCTATGACATGCAGACTGATTCTCTGCTGACATGAAGCCAGATTCTCTGTTACGGGACCTCTCTCCTCTGCCTGTGTGTGTGCTGGGCCTAAATATATGCCAATGGACTGTTGCAATGGTGGCTGACGTGAAGCCTCATTCTCTGCTATGACATGCAGACTAATTCTCTGCTGACATGAAGACAGATTCTCTGTTACGGGACCTCCCTCCTCTGCCTGGGTGCTGGGCCTAAATATATGCCAATGGACTGTTGCAGTGGTGGCTGACGTGAAGCCTCATTCTCTGCTATGACATGCAGACTGATTCTCTGCTGACATGAAGACAGATTCTCTGTTACGGGACCTCTCTCCTCTGCCTGTGTGTGTGCTGGGCCTAAATATATGCCAATGGACTGTTGCAGTGGTGGCTGACGTGAAGCCTCATTCTCTGCTATGACATGCAGACTGATTCTCTGCTGACATGAAGCCAGATTCTCTGTTACGGGACCTCTCTCCTCTGCCTGTGTGTGTGCTGGGCCTAAATATATGCCAATGGACTGTTGCAGTGGTGGCTGACGTGAAGCCTCATTCTCTGCTATGACATGCAGACTGATTCTCTGCTGACATGAAGCCAGATTCTCTGTTACGGGACCTCTCTCCTCTGCCTGTGTGTGTGCTGGGCCTAAATATATGCCAATGGACTGTTGCAGTGGTGGCTGACGTGAAGCCTCATTCTCTGCTATGACATGCAGACTAATTCTCTGCTGACATGAAGACAGATTCTCTGTTACGGGACCTCCCTCCTCTGCCTGGGTGCTGGGCCTAAATATATGCCAATGGACTGTTGCAGTGGTGGCTGACGTGAAGCCTCATTCTCTGCTATGACATGCAGACTAATTCTCTGCTGACATGAAGACAGATTCTCTGTTACGGGACCTCTCTCCTCTGCCTGGGTGCCGGGGCCTAAATATCTGAGAATGGACTGTTCCAGTGGTGGGTGACGGGAAGCCAGATTCTCTGCTATGGAACCTCTCTCCAATTGATTTTGGTTAATTTTTATTTATTTAATTTTTATTTTAATTCATTTCCCTATCCACATTTGTTTGCAGGGGATTTACCTACATGTTGCTGCCTTTTGCAGCCCTCTAGCTCTTTCCTGGGCTGTTTTACAGCCTTTTTAGTGCCGAAAAGTTCGGGTCCCCATTGACTTCAATGGGGTTCGGGTTCGGGACGAAGTTCGGATCGGGTTCGGATCCCGAACCCGAACATTTCCGGGATGTTCGGCCGAACTTCTCGAACCCGAACATCCAGGTGTTCGCTCAACTCTAGTGTTGATGTCATTAGACCACACCCCTTCTCATTACAGAGATGCACATCACCTAATATGCTTAATTGGTAGTAGGCTTTCGAGCCTATACAGCTTGGAGTAAGATAACATGCATAAAGAGGATGATGTGGTCAAAATACTCATTTGCCTAATAATTCTGCACGTAGTGTATATGGTCTGTTTATGTATGCATACCTACCAAACATCCCAGATCTGGCATAACTACTGTGTGCGGGGCACAATGGAGACTAAGCAGGGTTAGGACATGTACAGATAGACATTGGGTGGAGTTAGAGGTGTGGGCCAGCTCTGTAAAAAATGGATAGTTTAGCTCCTTAGGCTTTTAAAAAGTTGGGTGGTATGTGTGTGTATTTGTGGGTGTATTTATGTATGTGTGCCATGTATATAACGTATTTATGTGTGTTGCATATACATGGTGCTGTGATGCCACGTGTCTGCCGTTGAGTAGGGAACCCGTTGTAAAACATTTTAATCCCACCCCTGGCCCAGCTGTGCCCATTCCAAAGGAGCCTAGCACTGCCCTGCATCCCAAAGTTCCCTCCTAGCTTCCCCCATGTCATTCAGAGGGCTCAGCGTAATCTCGCACGTGTACTCCTTACAACGCCGGGCGTGCTGGGCTCCACGGACATTTGGCAAAGACCCTTGGGCTCTTTTCGAAGGTGATTGACAGGTATATAAAAACGATTTCATGGCAAACTAAAACAATCATAAATTTGGCAATGGTATAGTTCTGACATGCTACAGGAGAACTACCATAGCCTATAAACGGCTCTACAGGCATAATCTGGCTGAAAGAATCCCTTTAAGAACATGTTGACCCAATGAAATGTTCACGCCGAAATCCATGTGCAATCTGCATACCAGACCTGTGAATGAGGTTTCCATACCAGACCTGTGAATGAGGTTTCCAAAACTTCTGCTGTTTCCGCATGAATGGAAGGCATTTTTTGTCTGCTACAGAAATAAGTGGTATGTCACTTACCTGGTGCTCAAAATCCTTAGCAGTAGCCTCATTGAATGACAATATGGCTAATTCTTCTTTAGATCTCCATACTACAAACTGTTAGCTAAAGCACATCTGTGATGGAAATCCATAGGTCAGATTTGTGCTTCAGAAACTATACATTATATTTAAAATCAACAACAGGAACCTCATTTGAGATTAGCAAATCAATTCTAAAACTCAGGAATTGGACCAGAATTTTCCAAAAGGTTTGGGTTAGAAAGATTTAAAAAAAATGTATGATTCATTTGGGGAAAATAGACAGAGAAAGTTTGCAGTTGGGGAACTGAATCGAATTTCAGACCTGAATTGAATCAGATGACTAATTTAGCATAGTGTGGTCGAGCAAGAAAAAAAGAAAACAAAAGAGGAATGGAATTGATCCCAATCAACTCCATAGCCTCAGACAATCATCCGGTATAATTCCCACTAGTCTGCAGGTAATATTGTAAGATTTCTTTGTATATTACATACACCACTGGTATTTGATGTAATTGTCTAGATCTTTGATTCAAGGTCTGCTAATACTGTCCTTAAATGTCAATATAGGTCAGATCACTTGGGTATCCAGCTTTGGAAATAAGAAAGGTTTTCTTATAAGTCATACGACCTTTAGTGAATATCTTTCATCTTTACTGTAATGTCTCCTAGTGAAACTTAGAAAGTCCTTGAAGAAACTGTGAAGCAGAATGTCTCTTCTTAAAATACTGTTTATACACTATGTATACTGTAGCTTATGTAAGCCTGGTTCACAGCACATTTTTGCCCTACGTTTAACTTATGCGTTTTGAAAAAATAAAAGGATACAAAAGAATAGTAAAAAAAATATATACATTAACGAATGGCCCTCTATGACATCTGTCAGAGGCATCTGATTAACGTATACATTTTTTGTAAAAAAAAAAAAAGAAATTGAAATTCCTTAGTGGTCGATACATTTTAATGGCTAACTGAAAAGATGATGACACATTTGAAAGCTTTCAAGGCTACTTGGGCCTCTTCCTCAGGCATCTTTTAAGACAGTATCTGAAGAAATACATATTTATACACCAAAGCACATAGGAATAATTAGGTAGATGAGACAAGTGATGTTAAGCAGACCAATATGAGTGGAGGAGGAAACAAAGAGTTGTAGCAGTAAATTGTTGTAGTAATCATAGATAGGGATTAATGAAAATAAAGATTTGCCTATGCCATAAAACTTCTGCAGCCATGACCACAACATCACAGACATGAAAGTATTGATATTAAAAGGGAATTACAGATCACAGAAGGACAGAAGAATCTGGGAATACAAGCTCATCACAACCTTTCACACACTCAGATCTGGAATGATTGTGTCTCATGGATTTATGTCCTTCTACATCTTTTAAGGAACGTGCTCCTCAAACCTCTTGGGTTCATTGCATTCATGGATTGAATATCAATTAGGGGACAGTAAAACTTTCACACTACTTATCTATAGTGTTGAGCGCGAATATTCAAATTGCGAATTTTTTTCTCGAATATCGCAATTTCGAGATTTCAAGAATATTTTGAATATCGTTCTATATATTTGCGAAATCGAATATTCTTTTTTTTTTTTTTATTGTTATATTTTTTTCTTTCCCACTTCCCTAAAGTTGTTCTTACCTGTCCTTTGGATTCCTGGCTTCCTGGCTGCTCCATTCAGTGCCCGTTGCCGCTTCTGCCGACTTCCGTGCTCATGGAACGTCTCCATATACTAGAATGTACTGTCGGATTTGAGAATTACGTTGAAATCGCAATTCGATTAATTCAAGTTATAATAATCGAATTGCGATTTCAATTTAACACTGCTATATTCCATATTCATTTTAACGAATATGGAATATAGCAGTAAGTTGAAATTGCAATTCGATTATTATAACTTGAATTAATCGCATTGCGATTTCAACTTAACACTGCTATATTCCATTTTAGCTAAATTACAATCTATATGGGTATTTTACGAAATTTCGCAATATTGCTCTAACTTCGTCTTTTAGAATATTCGTAATATTGCTCTAACTTCGTCTTTTAGAATATTCGTTATATTGCTCTAACTTCGTCTTTTTAAATATTACGAATATTCTAAAAGACGAAGTTAGAGCAATAGTAAGAATATACGTAAAAAGTTGAAATCGCAATGCGATTAATATAACTCGAAGTAATCGAATGGCGATTTCAACTTAGCACTGCTATATTCCATATTAGGCTAGAATTAACGAATATGGAATATAGCAGTGTTAAGTTGAAATCGCAATCCGATTAATTCAAGTTATTATAATCGAATTGCGATTTCAACTTGACACTGCTATATTCCATATTCGTTAATTCTAGCCTAATATGGAATATAACAGTGCTAAGTTGAAATCACCATGCGATTACTTCGAGTTATATTAATCGCATTGCGATTTCAACTTTTTACGTATATTCTTAATATTGCTCTAACTTCGTCTTTTAGAATATTCGTAATATTCTAAAAGACGAAGTTAGAGCAATATTACGAATATTCTAAAAGACGACGTTAGAGCAATATTACGAAATTTTGTAAAATACACATAGATTGTAATTTAGCTAATATACTGCTATAGTAATTTTTTTAATAGTGTACATATTTTACAAAACTTAAGTTCAGAAGAGGCAAAAAAAATTAGAGAAAAAAAAAGGATTATAGCACTATATTAGCTAAATTACAATCTATATGTTTATTTTACGAAATTTCGTAATATTGCTCTAACTTCGTCTTTTAGAATATTTGTAATATTCTAAAAGACGAAGTTAGAGCAATATTACGAAATTTCGTAAAATACACATATTAGCCTAGCCATAGTCAATTAGCATAGGAACGTTGCCGTATACTATCAAAAGAAATAATCGCAATAGGCGATTAATTAACCACTTCAGCCCCGCTAGATGAAACCCCCTTCATGACCAGAGCACTTTTTACACTTCTGCACTACACTACTTTCACCGTTTATCACTCGGTCATGCAACTTACCACCCAAATGAATTTTACCTCCTTTTCTTCTCACTAATAGAGCTTTCATTTGGTGGTATTTTATTGCTGCTGACATTTTTACTTTTTTTGTTATTAATCGAAATGTAACGATTTTTTTGCAAAAAAATGACATTTTTCACTTTCAGCTGTAAAATTTTGCAAAAAAAACGACATCCATATATAAATTTTTTGCTAAATTTATAGTTCTACATGTCTTTGATAAAAAAAAAATGTTTGGGCAAAAAAAAAATGGTTTGGGTAAAAGTTATAGCGTTTACAAACTATGGTACAAAAATGTGAATTTCCGCTTTTTGAAGCAGCTCTGACTTTCTGAGCACCTGTCATGTTTCCTGAGGTTCTACAATGCCCAAACAGTAGAAAAAACCCACAAATGACCCCATTTCGGAAAGTAGACACCCTAAGGTATTCGCTGATGGGCATAGTGAGTTCATAGAACTTTTTATTTTTTGTCACAAGTTAGCGGAAAATGATAATGATTTTTTCTTTTTCTTTTTTTCTTACAAAGTCTCATATTCCACTAACTTGCGACAAAAATTAAAAAATTCTAGGAACTCGCCATGTCCCTCACAGAATACCTAGGGGTGTCTTCTTTCCAAAATGGGGTCACTTGTGGCGTAGTTATACTGCCCTGGCAATTTAGGGGCCCATATGTGTGAGAAGTAGTTTGCAATCAAAATCTGTAAAAAATGGCCTGTGAAATCCGAAAGGTGCACTTTGGAATATGTGCCCCTTTGCCCACCTAGGCTGCAAAAAAGTGTCACACATCTGGTATCGCCGTACTCAGGAGAAGTTGGGGAATGTGTTTTGGGGTGTCATTTTACATATACCCATGCTGGGTGAAAGAAATATCTTGGCAAAAGACAACTTTTCCCATTTTTTTATACAAAGTTGGCATTTGACCAAGATATTTTTCTCACCCAGCATGGGTATATGTAAAATGACACCCCAAAACACATTCCCCAACTTCTCCTGAGTACGGCGATACCAGATGTGTGACACTTTTTTGCAGCCAAGGTGGGCAAAGGGGCACATATTCCAAAGTGCACCTTTCGGATTTCGCAGGCCATTTTTTACACATTTTGATTGCAAACTACTTCTCACACATATGGGCCCCTAAATTGCCAGGGCAGTATAACTACCCCACAAGTGACCCCATTTTGGAAAGAAGACACCCCAAGGTATTCCGTGAGGGGCACGACGAGTTCCTAGAATTTTTTATTTTTTGTCGCAAGTTAGTGGAATATGAGACTTTATAAGGAAAAAAGAAAAAAAAAGAAAAATCATCATTTTCCGCTAACTTGTGACAAAAAATAAAAAATTCTAGGAACTCGCCGTGCCCCTCACGGAATACCTTGGGGTGTCTTCTTTCCAAAATGGGGTCACGTGTGGGGTAGTTATACTGCCCTGGCATTCTAGGGGCCCATATGTGTGAGAAGTACCTTGCAATCAAAATGTGTAAAAAATGGCCTGTGAAATCCGAAAGGTGCTCTTTGGAATGTGTGCCCCTTTGCCCACCTTGGCTGCAAAAAAGTGTCACACATCTGGTATCGCCGTACTCAGGAGAAGTTGGGGAATGTGTTTTGGGGTGTCATTTTACATATCACCATGCTGGGTGAGAGAAATATCTTGGCAAAAGATAACTTTTCCCATTTTTTTATACAAAGTTGGCATTTGACCAAGATATTTTTCTCACCCAGCATGGGTATATGTAAAATGACACCCCAAAACACATTGCCCAACTTCTCCTGAGTACGGCGATACCAGATGTGTGACACTTTTTTGCAGCCTAGATGCGCAAAGGTGCCCAAATTCCTTTTAGGGGGCATTTTTTGACATTTGGATCCCAGACTTCTTCTCACGCTTTAGGGCCCCTAACATGCCAGGGCAGTATAAATACCCCACATGTGACCCCACTTTGGAAAGAAGACACCCCAAGGTATTCAATGAGGGGCATGGCGAGTTCATAGAATTATTATTTTTTTTGCATAAGTTAGCGGAAATTGATTTTTTTTGTTTTTTTCTCACAAAGTCTCACTTTCCGCTAACTTAAGACAAAAATTTCAATCTTTCATGGACTCAATATGCCCCTCACGGAATACCTTGGGGTGTCTTCTTTCCGAAATGGGGTCACATGTGGGGTATTTATACTGCCCTGGCTTTTTAGGGGCCCTAAAGCGTGAGAAGAAGTCTGGAATATAAATGTCTAAAAATGTTTACGCATTTGGATTCCGTGAGGGGTATGGTGAGTTCATGTGAGATTTTATTTTTTGACACAAGTTAGTGGAATATGAGACTTTGTAAGAAAAAACAAAAACAAACAAAAAATTTCCGCTAACTTGGGCCAAAAAAATGTCTGAATGGAGCCTTACAGGGGGGGTGATCAATGACAGGGGGGTGATCAATGACAGGGGGGTGATCAATGACAGGGGGGTGATCACCCATATAGACTCCCTGATCACCCCCCTGTCATTGATCACCCCCCTGGTAAGGCTCCATTCAGACGTCCGTATGATTTTTACGGATCCATGGATCGGATCCGCAAAGCACATGCGGACGTCTGGATGGAGCCTTACAGGGGGGTGATCAATGACAGGGGGTGATCACCCCCCTGTCACTGATCACCCCCCCTGTAAGGCTCCATTCAGACGTCCGCATGATTTTTACGGATCCATGGATACATGGATCGGATCCGCAAAACACATGCGGACGTCTGAATGGAGCCTTACAGGGGGGTTATCAATGACAGGGGGTGATCAGGGTGATCACCCCCCTGTCACTGATCACCCCCCTGTAAGGCTCCATTCAGACGTCCGCATGATTTTTACGGATCCATGGATACATGGATCGGATCCGCAAAACACATGCGGACGTCTGAATGGAGCCTTACAGGGGGGTTATCAATGACAGGGGGGGATCAGGGAGTGTATATGGGTGATCACCCCCCTGTAAGGCTCCATTCAGACGTCTGTATGATTTTTACAGATCCATGGATACATGGATCGGATCCGCAAAACACATGCGGACGTCTGAATGGAGCCTTACAGGGGGGTGATCAATGACAGGGGGGTGATCAATGACAGGGGGTGATCAGGGAGTGTATATGGGTGATCACCCGCCTGTCATTGATCACCCCCCTGTAAGGCTCCATTCAGACGTCCGCATGTGTTTTGCGGATCCGATCCATGTATCCGTGGATCCGTAAAAATCATACGGACGTCTGAACGGAGCCTGACAGGGGGGTGATCAATGACAGGGGGGTGATCAATGACAGGGGGGTGATCAGGGAGTTTATATGGGGTGATCATGGGTGATCAGGGGTTCATAAGGGGTTAATAAGTGACGGGGGGGGTGTAGTGTAGTGTAGTGTTTGGTGCGACTTTACTGACCTACCTGTGTCCTCTGGTGGTCGATCCTAACAAAAGGGACCACCAGAGGACCAGGTAGCAGGTATATTAGACGCTGTTATCAAAACAGCGTCTAATATACCTGTTAGGGGTTAAAAAAATCAGATCTCCAGCCTGCCAGCTGGCGATCGCCGCTGGCAGGCTGGAGATCCACTCGCTTACCTTCCGTTCCTGTGAGCGCGCGCGCCTGTGTGAGCGCGCGCGCCTGTGTGCGCGCGTTCACAGGAAATCCCGGCCCTCGCGAGATGACGCGTATATGCGTCGTTGTGCGCAGGGCTGCCGCCTCCGGACCGCACATCTGCGTTAGGCGGTCCGGAGGCGGTTAAATCGCATATTATTTGCGATAATTGGAATAATTACGAATATTCGATTTCGACTAATATAACACAAATATTCATTCGAATATTCGCGAAATATTGCGAAATCGAATATGGCACCTCCCGATCATCACTACTTATCTATAATCCTCATCTATAAGTGCTCCAACAATTTACTGCTATGACTGTTTATTTACTCCTGCTTACAGGTTATGTACACCTTTGGAGGCTATTTTTTTATGATTGCATGTTACTTATTTTTGGCTAAAAATCTTTTTTTTCAATTGGCCTTTATTAAAAATATTGAGCTGTTCTGTCATAAAAGGTGAACTGTTTTTCTAGCCGCGTCACTGGTACTTTCACTATGTGCCGGTCATCTAATAACCCTTATCTCTAAACTACTGAGAGGTCATAAACACTTATTTAAGCCACATTCTTAACCGTCAGATAAGAACTAAGCTATAATGAGTGTTTATAAGGTCAGAGAGCAGAGATAAGGAGCCATCTGCTCCTGGTTTGACAGAAAAGGTAGAAAATCCAAAGAGTGCTACTAGAGAATGTCAGAATGTCAGCTCTGTACAGAAAAAAAGACGCCCAATTTTTTATAAAGACCAATAAAAAAATTTTTTAACTCAAAATGAGTACAATGCAATAATAAAAAAAAATTGCTCCCAAAAGTATACATAGCCTTGGACATCACTTGTCTCATCTAGCTCATTATTCTTACGTACAATGTATAAATATGTGAATCTTCAGATACTGTCTTAAAACACGCCTGAGCAAGAGGCCCATGTAGCCTCAAAAGCTTGAAATTGTGTCATCATTTAGCCATTAAAAGATATCAACCACTGAGGAATCTCATATTTTTTTATCTTTTATTTATTGGCTAACAAGGTACAAATATATTTTTACATTTTGTGTATACACTAAACATATACGTGAGACAAAGACATGATGTGAACCCAATCTATGACTGTAAGAAATATTGGAAAATATATAAATAAGATGGTAGGCTATCGACACCTTTGGGGGGCATAATAATAATAATAACAATAATAATAATTATTATTATTATTGGAACAAATAAGAAGAAAATAATGTGTCAATGTTGGGTTTTAATTAGCAAAAACAAAAATTTGATATGTTGTACATTCCCTTTAAAAGAAATGACTTTACTTTAAAACACCGAAAAAATTCAAAAAGTTTAAAATATTTTTAATTATTATTTAAAAAACGTGTGCCTTCTGCAATTTATGAGTTGATGCGATATCACTGGAGGTAGCCAGAATAAATGTCTGATTATACAAGATCATTGTGGGATTTATTATCTTTCTTTTAAAACTTTTGAAGATTCTTAAATATACAAAATAAACTTAAAGATGTTATCCCATGATTATTGCAAAAAATGAAAATCAGGCCTGATTCAATACATGACAATCTATTTTTAACAAAGCTAGAACAAGCTCTGCACCTCATATGGATCCAAAGATCTCCACATTCATTGCTCCAACTGCTCTGTTAGATTTGTATAAAGCTGGAAGCTCAGGGGATGTGTCCATTCTCAAGGGAAGCATGTCCTTATTGCTGAAGATTTATCTCTATCACAGTTTAGGAGACAGTAGAAGGATGGAACTGAGTATGTGCATCCACCTCAGCGTGGACAGAGATAAAAAAAAAAAAAAGCAGGTGGCACTATACAGATACATTTAATTGAATAAGTGCACACAATTACACAAATATTCAGATCCAGGTACTGGTTTGATAACTGCTAAATATTTTTCGGGGGACAACTCCTTTAATTATGTTTATACTATATAAGGCAAATGACAGCAAAAACAACCTACAAAATTAAAAGAAATGGGTCAATATAAAAATAGCACAGAAAGATCAAATCTTTATGGGAAAAACCACAAAAAAATCTGAAAAAGTTTTTCATTTTTGGAGGTGAAACAGATGCTAAGGGATATAGTAAGAATTTGCAAGAGGAGGTGTGGCTTCACTGGGAAGTTGGTGTGGTCACGAATCAGTCATTTGGCATCAAAATTATGCCACATTCCTGGTGTAAAATTCTGTCTAAAATGAAAGAACTAGAATCAGATGGTAAAAATTTTAAGTGGATTCAAATCCAAATGTTTGGTAATTCGATTTGGGTGAATTTTGAGTGAAATTAGAAAAAAAAAAGAAACAAAAAAGAAAAAATATCCCCAATATGCCCAATATGTCCAAGTAGACCACAGAGTGTCATGCACAAATTTTCTGGCTAATTGGAGCACTTTCGATTTGGGTAGAATCGATTTGGACCTGAATTGAATAAGTCAAGCGATGCGTCGAATAGAACCCAAATCGACTGTTGAGTGATTCATTCATCTCTAAAAGCAACCAATAGCTGCTATGGTATCTAACTTGTTTCAGTAGCAGTTTTTGCTCCAGATATACTGCTGAGGACATGAGTTTGCAACAGTAGTCAGACATTTTTCAGTTTCGGAATTAAATCCTCTGGTCAACCAGTCACACACTTCCATATTGGTATAGATATACCGTTTTCTCCTCTATGGTCCCTTTACTGCATCTTCTCTATGTCTGTTTATTCTGTGTATATTGCTATCGTAGTTATGGCCTTGTACTTACCCTTCTTCAATTACAAAGCTCTTCTGCACCAATGAAAGAATAGCCACACGATAGCCCACAAGAGCTAGCAATATTAACACTTCTGCTCAGGGTTACCATTCAGTAGAATTGATTAAATAGCTTAAAAGCATATATAGAAATGTAAAGTGCAAATACAAAACCTCTAGTACTTTATTAGTGTTGGTCAAGGCATGCTGCTAAAAGAAATTTTGAGTAAGTGACTAGAAAATAGATGTTTTCCAGGAAATATAATAATCAAATATCTCATATAATTTCAAACAGTATTTTATTATAGACATATTTTTATACATATTTTGGAAGTTTTAGTTTTATGTGTTCATCCCTATAAACAGTTATGACATATTCCACTTTAAATTTTGATCACTAGAGCACACACAGTGCATTTCTTGTTTACAGTTCCTGTTTTCTGCAGCTTTACTTTTGGCTTTGCTGTGTAGACCAAGGAAGGATGAGCAGAGTCATCTCATTTTCATTAGAAGACAGGGCCAACACAGTCATCTCATTATGAGAAGAGGGTAGGGGATTTAATGGTAGGAGGCCAAAATAAGGCAAAATCGTAACTCTATACACACTGTATGCAGCTCCTTTGCCATTATCTGTTCTAGAAATTCGGGTCGGCTGCTTCGAGGAATTTTGCAAAAAAAGTTTGCTTTGAGACTAATTACTTCATGACTAAACGAATTTCTTTGTAATTAGTGGGTGCAATGACAGGGAGCAGCAATTGTGCCGCCCCCCATCATTGTACCCCTAAGATGCAGTGTTCATAAATGATCGTGGCATCTGATATACATAACACAGTGTTCCATGGATATACGGTATTTGCTCGCGATGGGCCGACCCAAGATTACATCATCACCCCGGCATGTTAACGTTATAAGTCTCTGCACATGGGACTTTGGCAGAGATTTTCAAGCAAGATGGCGGCGGCCAGCAGGTCACGAGCAAATGGATCAGGTAAGTATGATTTTTTATTTATTTTTTGCACTATTTCAGGTTAAATCCATTTGCTACGAATCAAATTTATCCAAAAATTTGGATCAAAGTCTTACTTAACACTAATCTGGACCATCTACATCTGTTGAGACTTTTGTGCATTAACTCTCAAGCTGTCTCAAAATATATTCATTCTGCTGCAGGCAACTCATGGAAGAAGCATGGCATGTGTCTCCAAAATGGCAACTTCCTGCAAAGTAAAAAAAAAAAAAAAGGTGAATAATTCAGGGAGAACATTCATCTACATGAACTTGAACCCACATACTCTCATATATAGCCTCACCTTAAGGGAATCGGGGCTATATTTAGGCGACAAATGCTTCCATGCAACTGTACAAGGAAAGTATCAGAATAATAATAATAATTTCCCCATAGTTGTAACATTGTATATAATTGTAGATATAATATCCCGATGCACACACATGGAGGAGGATAATTACGGTGGCATGTTCCATTCAGACTCACCATGGAGGGACGTAGCAGTTATCTCCCTTCTTTGTTTGAAGAAATCATTATCTTTAGATTAATATGTTACTCCAGAGCAGCTGGCTTTTATAATTCTCTGCAGAGTATACGATGGAGGATATGATCAATAGCTTTTCTTATCCGACGTAGAAAAATTAGATGATAATAATATCTCTCCACTTCCTTTTCAGCACATGAATGGTTGAGAGATTCTATAGCTTTGGAGTGGGGAAGAATTCTTGATTTTTTTGTATGCCTTTTTTTTAAACTGTTTATTTTCACCAAGTCCTAGGTCAGATGTTCTGTTTTTATGTCTTCTAATAGGTAAAGACAGCTCCAAGAAAGGGACTTATTCTCCTTGAGGGTATATAGCTAGTAGGAAGTCTTTAGATAAAATAACCTAGGACCAATATGTTTCTATCTGGAGAAAAACTACCTTTAATCATTGGCACTGAGGGTGTTCCAAAGCCACTCTATGAACCCTCGCTTCTCCTGATTCCTCTGCCAGCTCCTCTCCCTCCTTCTTCATTGACAGGGCCGGGCGAGATGGCTATGGAGGAACCTGGCCCCATGAAGCAAGAAGAAAGAGGAGGATCTAGCAGAGGAAGCAGGAGGAGCAAGGGTGCATAGAGTAGCTTGGGCCCGCTCTCAGTGCACTTAACTGCTCATTTGCATATAGATTAAAGGTATTGAGTATAACTGTGAAAGGAATTACATTCAGTTGACCTAACCCTAAAATGCATTGTCAAGAGTCAGGATCCCTTTATGGAGTTCAATTATTTTTTATAAAACTAATTTAATACAATATTGTTACATGCTAGCAAAATCTTTAATAGGCTGCAATTCAGTACAACTAGGAGGTCACACATACACAAGGATAGAGATCTCGTGACAAAAGATACAAAAGGACACAGATCTCAGGACATGTCCAGCTAAAGAATAAAGGCGAGGAAGAAAACAAAATGGCTTGTTGGAAACCATCCCTTATTTCCAGCACCCAGTGCACATGCCCTGCTGAAGACCCCTTCGGCTACCCCCCAGTGAAAACAGCTACCCACTGTCACGAGGGTGTCAAGACCCACGCCTGACTTCGTTATACCCGGGGTCAGGAAGTCGCAGCGGTTGGCTGCGCGCTCTATGTAAGATAGGGCTGTTTCCTTATGGTAGCTTTCTGGGTTTGCTTTGCAACCCTTTTTGGCTCACTCAGGGATCCGTAGCTCCTTCTCCTCAGCTGTTCCTTGTCCAGCACTCCCAACCTCCTTATATTCCCCTCTCACACTTCTCTGATATAGAGCTTTCTGCCTGGACTTCTAGACTGACCCACTGGAGCTGTGTTGTGCGTTCTCTGGTTGTTGGTCCAGAACGTTTCCCTCCGGATCCCTGTTGGACCTTTGTGGTCTGCTGTGGTCGCCCACCTGGGTTTATATGTTTGTCTGTATTGTCTGTCCTCTCCCTGGTGTTTCCCTCTTAGTGTCAGTGGTGCGGACTAGCGATCCCACCAGCCCGTTCACTATCTAGGGCTCATTTTAGGGAAAGCCAGGGTTTAGGCACGTGATCGCCGCACGGGTGAGGAACCCGTCTAGGGACGTCAGGGAAGTCAGGTGCCAGCCGCAAGGTGAGTCAGGGGTCACCACCTTTCCCTCTCCCTTGGGCAGGGCTTTCCCTTTTCCCTCCCTGTGCGTGACGCCGGTCATTACACCCACCTGTTAAGATGTAAGTCAGTGTCCAAACCTAAAGAGCAATTTTTGCAAATCTGAAGTGTCAGATAATAATACTGGAACGCTTTTACTTATCCAAGCCATTCTGAGATTGTTTTCTCGTGACACATTGTACAGGGTGGGCCATTTATATGGATACACCTTAATAAAATGGGAATGGTTGGTGATATTAACTTCCTGTTTGTGGCACATTAGGTTATGTGAGGGGGGAAACTTTTTAAGATGGTGACCATGGCGGCCATTTCGAAGTCGGACATTTTGAACGCAACTTTTGTTTTTTCAATAGGAAGAGGGTCATGTGACACATCAAACTTAGGCTACTTTCACACTAGCGTTTCACGGATCCGTTTGAAGGGCATTTCAAACGGATCCGTCAATAAACTGACTAAACGGAGCCAAACGGAAGCAATTCAGACGGATCCGTTTGTACGGATCCGTCTGTATTACGGATCCGTTTGTCACGTTGGTTTCCGTTTTGTCATCCGTTTAGCGGATCCGTTTTGGAAGGAAAAGCATCTCTAGGTTCCATCTTCATTTATTGAGATCTATAGGGTTGTAATGCTCCTATATTTCTCCATGGCTATCTTGTTGAAGTTCCAAAGCTGGTCCGACTTTGATAATGGACCAGACCTTTCGGACTACATGCACTTAAAGATGTACAGTGTTCGTTAGCGGGCCATATGTACCTGATCGTCATTGATAGTACGTACAGGAGTACAGAGCATCATGATGCTGACCATGTTGTGCCGCAAACTGGGCTATTGTCCTGCACTCATATGATCTATTAGTGCAAGACTATATCCCCGCGGGCAGCTCAACTTGCACAGGATGATTGTACACTATGATGCGGTGTACTCTCGTGTGCACAATCAATGCCACTACGGGACATATGGCCCGCTCACGGACCGTATGTCTCTTGTGGCATACAGTCGTGTGCAAGAGGCCTTAAAGGGGTTTTCTCATCTCATACAATGGGGGCATACCACTTTAAGGATATACCTACATTGTCTTATAGGCGCGGGTCCCACGGCTGGTACCCTCACATATATTGAGAACGAAGCCAAGAAAGTAGATGAGGTCGCACTGCGCTGCCGCCCTCCATCCATTTCTATGGGAGAGGCGGGGATTAGCGTTTGGCGGTGGACATACCATGGGAAATGTGTCCTAGAGCAACAGTGCTCCCCGCTCCGTTCTCAATATAGGTGCGGGTCCTACCAATGTTACCCACACCTATCAGACAATGGGGGCATATTCAAGTGAAATCCCCCCATTGTCTATGTGAATACCCCTTTAAAAACTGTATGTCCCTTGCGTGTCCCTTGTGGTAATCACAATAGTTATATTAGCGTCATCGGGAAATCATTAAACGTTAAAATCACAATTTATTAATGAATTCCTGATGATGCTGACGGACCGTGACTCCCACAAGGGCTCATATGAAAGGGCACAAGATTGAACAATGAACAAGCATTTGCTTGTTCATGTGCCAATCATAGGGTCTACGATCAATAAAGAGCCAAAATTTAGCTCATTATTGATGGTCAGGTTTTAATGGATCTTACGACATTGGCACTAATGCTGTTTTGATATAAAAACTACAAAGTGTGTTGTAATAAACGCACAGTAGTGAGACTAGGGTAGTTTTTATTTCAACACAGCTATAGTGCCAAGGTTCCCTGTACAGGACAATAAAAACACAGACACAGTGCAGTAAAGTATAATTTTTTTTTTTTTTACTGTAAATAAATAAAATAAATATAAACTTTTTTTTATTTATTTTTTTATAACTGTTCATAACTTTGTGGGGAGGTGGACTGTCGTGGACTCGCGCTGGGGCTGGCAATGGTAGCCCCCCTGTCCTGGTGAGCCACTGAGGTTAAACTACGGGCCATAGGAAAGGATGCAGGGCGTAATTGTGGGGTGTGGAGAAAGGAAGGGTCTGAGGAGGAGGGGACCCGAGCATGTGTAGAGGTGGAGGGAGTTTGAAAAGAAGTAGGAGGCAAATAAGGGGCAGGAGAAGAAAAAGAAGAAGAAGGAAACACATGCTCGGGGGGGTGGGAAGGTAAAGGCTGGCGGTACTGGCCACTGGTGTGGGATGGGGGGTAGGTGTGGGATGGGGGGTAGGTGTGGGATGGGGGTGGGGGGCGGTGCATGATTTCCCATGACCCGTTCTCTACCATGATTTTGAACTCATGCAACTGCTCGGGCGTCATTGAGTCCATCAAACTGATCATGTTTAGCCCATAATGGTAGTTTGGGCTGCGTTGATGCGCCGACTCTGCCCCCTCCCAGCGGCGAATCAAGTCAGCACCAAACTCCATCTGATGTCGGGCAAAACCTTCTAGAGCGTCGGAAACGACCTCTACAAGGTTCGCATAATCGGCTCGACTTGGCCTACCAGATCTCTGCCCGCTCACCAGGGCTCTCAAATTTTGACGGAAACCTAAGAGCCTCTGTTGAGCGGAGGGACCCGGTAGGGGACCCAGATTATCCTGAGCCGATGCATGAGGGACAGGAGGGCTGGCGCTGGCGATCTGTTCTGGTTCCGCCTCAGGAGGTTGGTCAGGCTCCCGAGTGCTGCTGGCACTTCCGTAGAAAAAAAAAAGGAAAGTTAGGAATTGTTCTTTAAATAAAACATCCATGTTCTATGCTATGTCTACCGTATACCATAGGGGGCTGGCCAAAACAGAGGAGCCAAACGCTCCACTGTCTCAGTATCACGATCGGCGTGACTATCACATACGTGACACAGAGGGAGGGAAAGAGGAAGGCCCTGCCCAAGTGAGAGGGAAAGGTGGTGACCCCTGACTCACCTTGCGGCTGGCACCTGGCTGCCCTGACGTCCCTAGACGGGTTCCTCACCCGTACGCCGATCACGTGCCTAAAACCCTGGCTTTCCCTAAGATGAGCCCTAGATAGTGAACAGGGCGGTGGGAACACTAGTCCGCACCACTAGCTCTAAAGGAAAACACCAAGGGGAGGACAGACAATAAAGACTAAACATATAATCCCATGTGGGCGACAACAGGAGACAACAAAAAGCCCAACAGGGATCCGGAGGGTAGCACTCTGGAACAACAACCAGGATTCACAGCTCCAGTGGGTCAGTATAGATGTCCAGGCAGGAAGCTCTATAACTGGCAACTAGAGAAGTGTGAGAGGAGAATATAAGGAGGTTGGGAGTGGCAGACAAGAAACAGCTGAGGAGGAGAAGCTACGGATCCCTGAGTGAGACAAAAAGGATTGCAAGGCAAACACAGAAAACAATCACTAAGAAACAACGTGATCTTTAGACATAGAGCGCGCAGCCACCCGCTGCGACTTCCTGACCCCGGGTATAGCGGAGTCAGACGTGGCTCTTGACACCCTCGTGACAGTACCCCCCCTTTCACGAGGGGCCTCCGGACACTCAGGACCAGGTCTCTCAGGATGAGAGGCATGGAAAGCCTGAATTAACCTGTTGGCGTTTACCTCTGACGCTGGAACCCACATTCTTTCCTCGGGACCGTAACCCCTCCAATGCACCAGATACTGAAGAGAGCGGCGGACCCGACGAGAATCAACAATTCTGGATATTTGAAACTCCAGATTACCATCCACAATAACAGGAGGAGGTGGCAGCGGTGATGGTTCTAGAGGTGGAACATACTTCTTGAGTAACGACTTATGGAAGACGTTATGGATCTTAAAAGTCTGAGGTAGCTCCAGGCGAAAAGCCACAGGGTTAATGACGGCTACTATTTTATAAGGACCAATGAACCTAGGACCCAGTTTCCAAGAGGGAACCTTCAACTTAATATTCCTAGTAGACAACCACACATAGTCATTCACTCCTAGGTCCGGACCTGGCGACCGTTTCTTATCGGCCATTCATTTGTATTTACCACTCATATTTTTCAAGTTAGCTTGCACCTTCTGCCATACCGATGAAAGAGATGAAGAAAACCGTTCCTCTTCGGGAACCCCAGAAGACCCCCCCTCTTTGAAAGTACAAAATTGGGGATGAAAACCGTATGCACCAAGAAATGGTGACTTGCCAGTGGATTCCTGACAGCGATTATTTATGGCAAACTCGGCTAACGGTAAATATGATGACCACACCTCTTGGTTTTCAGACACAAAACACCTTAAATATGTTTCTAGGTTTTGGTTGGTACGCTCAGTCTGTCCATTCGACTGAGGATGGAAAGCTGAGGAAAAGGACAAGTGTACCCCCAAACGGGAACAAAAAGCTTTCCAAAACTTAGAAATAAACTGGGTACCCCGATCCAAAACCACATCGGAAGGGACCCCGTGAAGCTTCACGATTTCACTGATAAACACCTGAGCAAGAGTCTTAGCATTAGGAAGTGCGGGTAGCGCAATAAAGTGTACCATTTTGCTAAACCTGTCTACTACTACCAAGATAACTGTTTTACCCGCAGACAAAGGTAAGTCAGTGATGAAATCCATTGATAGATGTGTCCATGGCCTATTGGGGATGAAAAGTGGCAATAAAGACCCTGCTGGACGTGTATGAGAGACTTTCGCGCGTGCACAAGTAGAACAAGTAGACACGAAATCCATTACATCCTGACGCAACCTTGGCCACCAAAAACGACGAGACAATAGCTCCAAGGTTGCTTTACTACCCGGGTGCCCAGCAAGTGCCGAATTATGATGTTCCTTTAATAATTCAAGACGCAGGTTTAACGGTACAAACAATTTCTCTGAGGGGCAAAAGGCCGGGGCGTCCCCCTGGGCCTCTAACACCTTTTCCTCTAGAACAGAGTGTACAGCAGAGACAACCACTCCTCTTTGTAAAATAGGTACCGGATCACTAACATTACCCCCTCCAGGGAAACTACGAGATAATGCGTCTGCCTTGGTATTTTTTGCCCCAGGACGATAGGTGATTACAAAGTTAAATCTGGTAAAGAATAGCGACCACCTAGCTTGTCTAGGGGTGAGACGCTTAGCCGATTCTAGGTACAGAAGGTTTTTGTGATCCGTAATCACCGTGACGGGGTGGATTGCTCCCTCTAAGAAGTGACGCCACTCTTCAAACGCCAGTTTAATCGCCAACAGTTCCCTATTTCCAATATCATAGTTCTTTTCTGCTGTAGATAACTTTTTGGAAAAGAAAGCGCAAGGACGCCATTTGCCAGGAGACGGACCCTGAGACAATACAGCCCCCACTCCCACCTCTGACGCATCTACTTCAACAATAAAAGGCTGGGAGACATCAGGGTGAATTAGAACAGGTGCCGAGGTAAATCTCTCTTTTAGAGAGGAAAATGCAATTTTAGCGGCGTCAGACCATTTAGAAAAATCAGTCCCCTTCCTAGTCATGTCAGTAAGGGGTTTAACGATCACTGAATAATTTTTAATGAACTTTCTATAGAAATTTGCGAAACCCAAAAACCGTTGTAGAGCTTTAAGGTTCTCAGGAAGATCCCAATCTAAAATTGCCTGGACCTTCCTAGGATCCATACGGAAACCTGAAGCAGATAATAGATATCCCAGGAACTGTATTTCCTGAACGGCGAAGACACATTTTTCAATTTTCGCATATAATTTATTCGTCCGTAGGACCTGCAGTACTTGCCTGACATGTACTTCATGTGTTTTCAGATCAGCCGAATAAATTAAGATATCATCTAGGTATATGACTACAAACCTGCCGATGAGATGACTAAAAATATCATTAACGAAATGTTGGAAGACAGCAGGGGCATTGGTCAGACCGAAAGGCATGACTAAATTTTCATAATGCCCCTCAGGGGTGTTAAAAGCTGTCTTCCACTCATCCCCTTCCTTGATACGAATCAGATTGTAGGCCCCCCTAAGATCAAGTTGGAGAACCACCTAGCACCCGCAATCTGATTAAAAAGGTCAGGAATGAGAGGAAGAGGGTATGGGTCTCGGATGGTTATCCGGTTTAGCTCACGGAAATCTAGGCAAGGACGCAGGCCCCCATCTTTCTTTTTAACAAAGAAAAACCCTGCAGCCACGGGTGAAGAAGAGGGTCTGATGTGTCCCTTAGCCAGACTCTCGGAGATATAATCTTTCATGGCTTGTCTCTCGGGACCCGAAAGATTATACAACCTGGACTTGGGTAATTTTGCACCGGGAATCAGGTTAACCGGGCAATCATAAGGACGATGAGGTGGTAGCTTCTGACAACCCTTTTCAGAAAAAACGTCCTCAAAGTCCGAAATAAATGTAGGTAGGGAAGGTATGGAGGCGATTAAGCAATTGTTATTTAAGCAATTCTCTCTGCAATGCTCACTCCACTCCAATATCTCCCTGGCCTGCCAATCCACCACTGGATTGTGCGCTACCAACCAGGGAAGACCCAATACCACAGGAGAGGGAAGGCCCTCCAGAACGTAACATGAAAGACACTCATTATGGTGGTCCCCTACCCGAAGGTGTAAGTTATGGACAATGTGAGTGAGGTTTCTCTGAGACAGAGGAGCAGAATCAATAGCGAATATGGGAATAGGTCTCTGCAGCGTACAGAGAGACAAACCCATAGTGCGGGCAAAATGGGCATCTATCAAATTTACCCCTGCTCCACTGTCTAGAAAAAAAGAAATAGACTCCGTCTTAACACCAAAAACAATAACCGCCGGCAACACAAATTGAGATGTTCGTATGGAGGAAACGTATACCCCCCGGCTGACATCCTCCGCACAGCCTGGGGTTAGTAGTTTTCCAAAGGTCTTTTGTTTTTGAGAAAGGAGGGACAGACATTAATGAAATGACCCCTCCCCCCACAGAAAAAACAAGCCCCCCACCTACGGCGAACCTCAGGAGGACGGACCTGACGAGAAGTTCCTCCTAGCTGCATAGGCTCATCTAAGTCAGTACAGACTAACTGCTGCTTGGGAGAGGTTACCGATTGCTCAGGAATTTTCGATCTCTCCCTAAGACGTCTATCTATTCTGATAGAGAGGGACATAACAGCATCAAGGGAAAGGGGGGTCTCATACAGCGCCAGCGCATCCTTAACCCTTTCAGATAACCCAGAGCAGAACTGACTCCTGAGAGCCGGGTCGTTCCACTGAGTATCCGTAGCCCACCTACGGAACTCTGAGCAATATTCCTCTGCTGGCCGATCTCCCTGTAGGGTAGGAGTCTCCGTAACTTCGACTCAGCCAGGGCGACTCGGTCAGGGTCATCATATATGAGACCCAAAGCCCCAAAAAATCCCTCCACTGACCGGAGAGCCTGGGAACCAGGGGGTAACGAGAACGCCCAGGATTGCGGGTCCCCCTGAAGCAGGAAAATAACAATCCCCACCCGCTGTTCTTCATTACCTGAGGAGTAAGGGCGCAGCTTAAAATATAATTTGCAGGCCTCACAGAACGTCACAAATTTGTCCCTTCCCCCAGAAAATCTGTCAGGAAGAACAACCTTGGGTTCTGTAACAACCTGGTTACCCATAGCAACCGCTGGGCTTGCGGTCTGCTACATTTGCTGCTGTTGTTGGAGGACAGACGCCTTCAATCCTGCCACCTCCAAAGACAGGCCTTGAAGCTGTTTTGCCAAAGCAGCAATAGGATCCATATTGGATTCTAAGTAGAGAGAAAAAAAAAAATCCTTTTTTTTTTTTTTTTTTTTCCTCCCAAAAAATAAGGGCCAGTTATAATATCACGATCGGCGTGACTATCACATACGTGACACAGAGGGAGGGAAAGAGGAAGGCCCTGCCCAAGTGAGAGGGAAGGTGGTGACCCCTGACTCACCTTGCGGCTGGCACCTGGCTGCCCTGACGTCCCTAGACGGGTTCCCCGTACGCCGATCACGTGCCTAAAACCCTGGCTTTCCCTAAGATGAGCCCTAGATAGTGAACAGGGCGGTGGGAACACTAGTCCGCACCACTAGCTCTAAAGTAAAACACCAAGGGGAGGACAGACAATAAAGACTAAACATATAATCCCAGGTGGGCGACAACAGGAGACAACAAAAAGCCCAACAGGGATCCGGAGGGTAGCACTCTGGAACAACAACCAGGATTCACAGCTCCAGTGGGTCAGTATAGATGTCCAGGCAGGAAGCTCTATAACTGGCAACTAGAGAAGTGTGAGAGGAGAATATAAGGAGGTTGGGAGTGGCAGACAAGAAACAGCTGAGGAGGAGAAGCTACGGATCCCTGAGTGAGACAAAAAGGATTGCAAGGCAAACACAGAAAACAATCACTAAGAAACAACGTGATCTTTAGACATAGAGCGCGCAGCCACCCGCTGCGACTTCCTGACCCCGGGTATAACGGAGTCAGACGTGGCTCTTGACACCCTCGTGACACTCAGAAAGCCCCTTACACTCAGACGGAGAGAACAGTTGTCCATCTGACTGTAGGGGGCTGGCCAAAACAGGAGAGCCAAACGCTCCGCTGTCTCAGACAGCCCCTTACACTCAGACGGAGAGAACAGTTGTCCATCTGACTGTGGGGGGCTGGCCAAAACAGGGGAGCCAAACGCTCCACTGTCTCAGACAGCCCCTTACAGTCAGACGGAGAGAACAGTTGTCCATCTGACTGTGGGGGGCTGTCCAAAACAGGGGAGCCAAACGCTCCACTGTCTCAGACAGCCCCTTTACAATTTATTTTTTAAACAGTTGTTATAAATATTTACCTTTTTGGTGCCATTGCCTTTCGTAGGAACCCCAGGGCCGCCGTATGGATGTATGTGGCCCCTGAGGTTCCTCCGGAGCCACTCGGGGCCTGAACCTCCTTGTTGTAATCCCTCCTGAAGCGGTCCCGGATAGATCGCCAACGCGTTATAACCAGTTTGACTATCGAAAAAAACAATAAAAACTAAAATCAGCATGATGAAAGGAAAACAACAATATTTTAATGTATTAAAATACATATTGTTTTCCTTACCATATTTCTCCTGAGCCGCCGCATCTAGATCCCCCCAGGTCTCAAAAACTGCAGCAGAGATGTCCCTCCAGAGCCACTGGGTATGGCGATGATCGGCGTGGTGGCGGTCGGAGTGGTCCCATAATGCTGGACGCGCCTCCACCAGTCGGATGAGGAGCAGGTTATCGATGCTCGGAACCCCGAACTCCTCATCTTCCCTGGTGGAGCCTAGGGAACCCTGAAAAAAAGGAAATACAAAATTTAATGTAAATCCTAATACAAAATGCTAATTAAAACTACTAAATTCAATACTTACACGTCTACGACCGCCACGCTCATTCCCGCGGACTCTGGAGGCGACTGGGGGATCCTCGCTGGCGGCTCTAGGTGCAGATTGCTATTAATACAAATAATTTTTTTTTTAGAAGACTGTACTTAAATAAAAACAATTTTTACGAAATCTATATTTATATATACTTACTTCTTGACAGCCCCGGTCCGGGCTTGGTCCACCTCCCATGGACGCTGGCGATGCTGGTGAGCTGGCCCCGGCAGCGCCGCCCACTTCGGGAGAGCTCTCCACAGATGATGATGATGACGAAATCTATAATAAGAGCACATACTGATTAATGCAACGAATCAAACAGTAAAAACTCCAAGTGTTGATTTTATACTTACCGGCCACTGGATACGGCGGCGCCTTCTGGGTGGGTTACTCCAGTCGATGGCTGATGTCTTCTTTGATGACATCTGTACGCAACAGAATACCAGACAAAATGCAGATAACGTTAAAGGAACTTGTAGAGCACGATCTCCTCATATATCAACATTTTTTATATATTTTTTTTTTAATACTTACTTTTTAAAATATAGATATGGGCTTCCCCACCGCAGATGTCTCTTTCTCTTTTTTTTTTTTTTTTTTTTGGAACGACCCTAATAATAAAATCATTAAAAAAATTAATCCGACAGGAGCCATAATCCCCCCAAGTGACATAAACACCCCGAGAGACAGCAGCCCCGCATAGTGCCAGCAGCCCCCCACAATGACATCAGGCCCCCAGTTCCAAACAACTTTCCCACAGTGCCCTCAGCCCCCCCAATGCCAGCAGCCCTCACAGTTCCAGCCACAAACACCCCCGCAGTGCCAGCAGCAAACAAAGTTCTAGCCACAAACACCCCCGCAGTGCCATAAGCACCGCACAGTTCCAGCCACAAACACCCCCGCACTGCCAGAAGCACCGCACAGTTCCAGCCACAAAAAACCCTGCAGTTCCAGAAGCACTGCACAGTTCCAGCCACAAACACCCCTGCAATGCCAGCAAACCGCACAGTTCCAGCCACAAACACCCCCGCAGTGCCAGCAGCAACCACAGTTCCAGCCACAAACACCCCTGCAATGCCAGCTAACCGCACAGTTCCAGCCACAAACACCCCCGCAGTGCCAGCAGCAACCACAGTTCCAGCCACACACGCCCCCCCCGGTGCCAGAAGCCCCCCATAAAGGCAGCCCACACCACCAGTGCCAGCGGCTCCCACTGTTCCAGACACACACACCCCTTCCCAAGTGCCAGCAGCCCCCCCACCCTAGAAATATAGAGATAGATAGATAGATGGATAGATAGTAAAAAAAAGAAAGATAGACAAACAGACAAAACTTCATACACTTACCAGTCTCACCAAGTCGATGATCCAAAATGGCCGACGATGAGGGGGAGGGACAGGAAGTTACTGGGCATGCGCAGAAACATGAACGTTTTCGAACGGATCCGTGTCAAAGCGGAGCCAGGACAGACGGATCCGTCCCCATTGACTTCCATTGTAACTATGAACGGATCCGCACGCCTCCGCATGGCCAGGCGGACACCAAAACGCTGCAAGCTGCGTTCGAGTGTCCGCCTGCTGAGCGGAACGGAGGCCAAACGCTGCCAGACTGATGCATTCTGAGCGGATCCTTATCCATTCAGAATGCATTGGCGCAGTACGGATCCGTTCGGGGCCGCTTGTGAGAGCCTTTGAACGGAACTCACAAGCGGAGCCCCGAACGCAAGTGTGAAAGTAGCCTTATTGGGAATTTCACAAGAAAAACAATGGTGTGCTTGGTTTTAACGTAACTTTATTATTTCATGAGTTATTTACAAGTTTCTGACCACTTATAAAATGTGTTCAATGTGCTGCCCATTGTGTTGGATTGTCAATGCAACCCTCTTCTCCCGCTCTTCACACACTGATAGCAACACCGCAGGAGAAATGCTAGCACAGGCTTCCAGTATCCGTAGTTTCAGGTGCTGCACATCTCGTATCTTCAAAGCATAGACAATTGCCTTTATATGACCCCAAAGATAAAAGTCTAAGGGGGTCAGATTGGGAGACCTTGGGGGCCATTCAACTGGCCCACAATGACCAATCCACTTTCCAGGAAACTGTTCATCTAGGAATGCTCGGACCTGACACCCATAATGTGGTGGTGCACCATCTTGCTGGAAAAACTCAGGGAACATGCCAGCTTCAGTGAATAAAGAGGGAAACACATCATCAGTGTATGAAGAGTGGGAAAAGAGGGTTGCATTGACAATCCAACACAATGGGCAGCACATTGAACACATTTTATAAGTGGTCAGAAACAAAAGTTGGATTCAAAATGGCTGACTTCAAAATGGCCACCATGGTCACCACCCATCTTGAAAAGTTTCCCCCCTCACATATACTAATGTGCCACAAACAGAAAGTTAATATCATCAACCATTCCCATTTTATTAAGGTGTATCCATATAAATGGCCCACCCTGTACTTTGTGTTAGTGATAAATTTGAGTCAATATATTTGACCTTTATTTATAAAAAAAATCCCAAATTTACAGAAAATTTGAAAAAATTAGCAATTTTCAAAATTTTCATTTCTCTGCTTTTAATGGCTCATGCACGACTGCGTGCAAACCTTATTACATATGCCGACCCAAAGGCACAGAGGAATGGAGTAGAAGAGCTCTAGGGAGCGCTTCTGTGGCATTTTGGTCTGTACCTCTGCACGGCAAGAAAAAATAAAACATACTCAGTTTTTTTCTGGTGCAGACGAATCACTGACCCATTCAAGTTGAATGAGTCTGCATCTGTCAGCACAGGCCACACAAACGGTGCCTGTACATTGGAGACTGCAATTTGCATGACTCCTAACTACGATAATGTCACCTCATAAAATAATTATTACTTTACATTTCCCATATGTCCATTTCATGTTTGCATTATTTTGTAAATTACATTTTTTATTTTTTTATAACGTTAGAAGGCTTAGAATTTTAGAAGCAATTCTTAAAATTTTTAAGAAAATTTCCAAAACCCACTTTTTTAAAGACCAGTTTAGTTATAAAGTCACTTTGTGGGGCTTAGTAGAAACCACCCATAAATTACCACATTTTCGAAGCTACACCCCTCAAGTTATTAAAAAATTATTTTACAAATGCTCTTAACCCTTTAGGTGTTCCTCCAGAATTAAAGGAAAATGGAGGTGAGAGTTTAAAATTCTTAGCTTTTTTTTTCAGATTTGCAATTTTAATCCATTTTTCTTGTAACACAGAAAGGGTTAGCCACACAAAACTAAATATTTATTACCATGATTCTGGTGTTTACAGAAACACCCCATATTTGGTTGTAAACTGCTGGATAGGCACACAGCAGGGCTCAGAAAGGATAGAGCACTATATGGTTTTTGGAAAGCAGATTTCACTGGGATAATTTTATGTTACCATGTTGCATTTGAAGACCTCCTGATGCACCCCCAACAGTAGAAACTCCCCAAAAGTACCCCCCATTTTAGAAACTACAGGATAAGGTGACAGTTGTATTGGTATTATTTTGGGGTACATATGATTTTTGATCACTCAATATTACACTTTGTTTTCAGGTAACCAAAATATGGCTGTTCTGGCAATTATTATATTTTTTTTTTACTGTATTCAACTGACAGGATAGATCAAGTGTTATGTTTATCGAGCAGGTTGCTATGGACGCAACATTACCTAATATGTCTATCAGTTTTACATAATAAGTAGTGTTGAGCGAGAATGCTTGGCCAAACTGCTGTTCGGCTCGAGCATCGCTGTGCTCGGCCAAATACTGCGGGTGCTCGAGTACAATTTAATACAATGAAAGTCAATGGGAGACCCAAGCATCAAACCAGGCACCTCCTGCTTGGAAGAGAAGAGGGTGTCTGGTTCACAAAAAAAAGACTATAAATTGATGGAAACCCCATCAAAATGGTTTGGAAACAGCATTAGGAGGATGGCTGGATGCATCTGGGACTCCTATCACCTATGACATACAATAGTCAACCACACAAAGGCTATATGCCAAAAGCCAGATATGTGCAAGCCAACAATCTATCCATGAGACAGATAACAGTCAGCATATCTTACAATGGCAGCCTTGTGCAGTATAAGACATTCCAAACCAGCTCTCATCTGACTGAGAGCCAGTAAGCCTCAAAGTTGCTTGATATCTGTTGGATGACTTGGGTGGATGTGCATACCTAGATCAATATCATTAGGGTGACAAAAAGTTTTCTGATTGTCCTAACATAGTATTCAATATCCTTTCTATACAGTTTTGTCATGTAAACTCATTTGCATAAACATGGGCATATGGGAAAAATTTGCCTTGTTTTTCAGCTGAAAAACCATTTGCATCGAAAATTCACGATCTACACTACTCATGAACAGCGCCATCTATTGTATTCATAGTCTTGTCATAAGACTATGAAACTAATAGATGGCACTGTTCATCTTGTTGGGGCGCTAGTAAGTGGGGCACCCTGCTCAACAGAGTCCACATACTCTGTAGCACCTATAATAGCCTGCGCTAACACTGAGGTGTATAAAGGATTGCTGCTATCATTCACACATCTTCTAGCACTTTTTCTGCGGTAATATAAGCTCGCTAGGGTGTATCTGAGGACTATTGCCCTGCTTGTAATGACTCATGAACAGTGCTATCTATTGGTTTCATAATCTTATGACAAGACTATGAATCTAATAGATGGCGCTGTTCATGAGTAGTGTAGATTGCGAATATTCTAATCGCAAATTTTTATTGCGAATTTTCCATGCAAAAGGCTGAGTGCTACACAGTGTGTGGATTCTGTTGAGCAGGGTGCCCCACTTACTAGCGCCCCAACAAGATAAACAGCTCCATCTATTGGTTTCATAGTCTTATGACAAGACTATGAATACAAAAGATGGCACTGTTCGTGAGTAGTGTAGATCGCAAATTTTCCATTAAAATGATTTTTCAACTGAAAAACAAGGAAGATTCTGCTAATTTGCATGTCTTTCCCATATGCCCATGTTTATGCAAATGTGTCTACATGACAAAACTGTATAGAAAGGTTATTGAATATTATGTTAGGACAATCAGAAAACTTTTTGTCACTCTAATGATATTGATCTAGGTGCGCAGGTCCACCCAAGCCATCCAACAGATATGAAGCAACTTTGAGGCTTACTGGCTTTCAATCAAAAGAGAGCTGGTTTGGAATGTCTCATACTGCACAAGACTGCCATTGTAAGGTATGCTGACTGTTAACTGTCTCATGGATAGATTGTTGGCTTGCACATACCCGGCTTTTGGCATATAGCCTTTGTGTGGTTTTCTATTGTATGTCATATGTAATGGGAGTCCAATATGCATCCAGACATCCTCCCAATGCTGTTTCCAAACTATTTTGGTGGGGTTTCTATCATTTTTTTTTACTTTGTTTTGTGAACCAGACACCCTCTTCTCTTCCAAGCAGGGGGTGCCTGGGGTTCTCCCACTGACTTCCATTGTGCTTGGTAGAGCACACGGGCACTTTGGTGCTCGATCAACACTAATAATAAGGCATTTAAAAAAAAAACAAACATGCTTTTGCGTCTTTATATTCTGAAAGCTTTTTTTTTCTTATATCTGCTGATCATCTTGTCAAGGGGCTCGATTTTGGCGAAAGAGTAGACGTTTTGATTGGTACTATTTTTGGGTACATATTTTTACACAGCAGTTTATTACGGATGCAGCTATTATGTCTATTTTTTATTGTTGTTGTTTTACACAGTGAAAGCATTTTTGTAAAGAAAAAAATCTTGCTTTTGTGCCATTTTCTGAAAGCCATATTTTTATGTCTATTGTCATTTGTAGGGGTAAAATAAGGTAATGGTTTGATTTGTACAATTTTTTTTTTTATGAAGTTCTTCTGACAGGGTGGAGCCGGCCGTTATGGAAGTGACGATACCTAATATGTCTGTTTTTCATTTTTTTTCTGTTTTATAACTTTATAAGGGGTGTTTTTTTTAGTGATGAGCGGCATAGGCATTTATGGTCTGTGTAGATATTACTGATTGGTGCACTAAGTATTGTTGTGACATCACAGCTACCTAATGCCCTGCACTGGACCCTATCAGCTACACTATATCACTATCTAACCTACACTGACTATCTCCCACTAACTGTCTGTATGATATATATGAGCTAACTAACTATTTAATGTAATTGGATAAGGAATAGGATCCAGATGAAAGCACAGAACACAGCAATGTCACTGCTCCCTCTCTCTCTCTTTGCAAAAAAAACTGCAGAAAATGGCTGCTGGGGAGGTTCTTATATAGTAAGGGGTAGTCAACTTTCCTATTGATTGCTAGTGATGTTGCTAAGCTCTGACAAAGATATTGCAGCCTTTTCATTGGCCAGCAAGCACGAAAGGAGGTTCCTGATGAAAAAAATAAAGTTTTGAATATTCGCAATTACGAATATATAGCACTATATTCTACATCTTTGCAAATTCTCGAAGTGGCGATATTCGCGATAAAAATTAGCGATTAGAATATTTGCGATCAACACAATTTTTTTTTATTGAAACTTTTATTTTTTCATTATTAAAAACACTTTTAAAATATATTTTTTTGTCCCACTGTGGGACTTCAACATTTGGGGGTCTGATCCCCTCTACAATGCATTACAATACATTGTGTATTTTAGAGCAATGTAATGCGCTGACAGCCCGCCTATGACATTTAGCCTGTGTACTGGATCTCATAGCCTTTCTTAGGTGTAAAGTGAGGTTTTTATTTGGCTCTTCCCCTTTAACTTCATGAAGTTATTTAGTAATGTCTGTACCTGGTCACATTTCTGCAGCATGAGGTTACTGTACATGTGTACTGACCTTTAGGTGGGGCCAGGAGAGTAGAAAACAGTTTTGGAACAGAGAACTCAGCTCCTTTTGAAGACATCCTCAGGGTAAGATGTTTTGCTACCATCATCGCTCTTTGTATCATATGGGCATTGACCGAATGCCATGTTGGGTGCTGGTCGATGGGGGCTTGCTCATTCTTCCACACAACTCTCGATGAATGCTACTTAATCTTTGTCTATCTTGTATGTATGTATGTATATATATATATATATATATATATATATATACAGGGAGTGCAGAATTATTAGGCAAATGAGTATTTTGACCACATCATCCTCTTTATGCATGTTGTCTTACTCCAAGCTGTATAGGCTCGAAAGCCTACTACCAATTAAGCATATTAGGTGATGTGCATCTCTGTAATGAGAAGGGGTGTGGTCTAATGACATCAACACCCTATATCAGGTGTGCATAATTATTAGGCAACTTCCTTTCCTTTGGCAAAATGGATCAAAAGAAGGACTTGACAGGCTCAGAAAAGTAAAAAATAGTGAGATATCTTGCAGAGGGATGCAGCACTCTTAAAATTGCAAAGCTTCTGAAGCGTGATCATCGAACAATCAAGCGTTTCATTCAAAATAGTCAACAGGGTCGCAAGAAGCGTGTGGAAAAACCAAGGCGCAAAATAACTGCCCATGAACTGAGAAAAGTCAAGCGTGCAGCTGCCAAGATGCCACTTGCCACCAGTTTGGCCATATTTCAGAGCTGCAACATCACTGGAGTGCCCAAAAGCACAAGGTGTGCAATACTCAGAGACATGGCCAAGGTAAGAAAGGCTGAAAGACGACCACCACTGAACAAGACACACAAGCTGAAACGTCAAGACTGGGCCAAGAAATATCTCAAGACTGATTTTTCTAAGGTTTTATGGACTGTTGAAATGAGAGTGAGTCTTGATGGGCCATATGGATGGGCCCGTGGCTGGATTGGTAAAGGGCAGAGAGCTCCAGTCCGACTCAGACGCCAGCAAGGTGGAGGTGGAGTACTGGTTTGGGCTGGTATCATCAAAGATGAGCTTGTGGGGCCTTTTCGGGTTGAGGATGGAGTCAAGCTCAACTCCCAGTCCAACTGCCAGTTTCTGGAAGACACCTTCTTCAAGCAGTGGTACAGGAAGAAGTCTGCATCCTTCAAGAAAAACATGATTTTCATGCAGGACAATGCTCCATCACACGCGTCCAAGTACTCCACAGCGTGGCTGGCAGGAAAGGGTATAAAAGAAGAAAATCTAATGACATGGCCTCCTTGTTCACCTGATCTGAACCCCATTGAGAACCTGTGGTCCATCATCAAATGAGAGATTTACAAGGAGGGAAAACAGTACACCTCTCTGAACAGTGTCTGGGAGGCTGTGGTTGCTGCTGCACGCAATGTTGATGGTGAACAGATCAAAACACTGACAGAATCCATGGATGGCAGGCTTTTGAGTGTCCTTGCAAAGAAAGGTGGCTATATTGGTCACTGATTTGTTTTTGTTTTGTTTTTGAATGTCAGAAATGTATATTTGTGAATGTTGAGATGTTATATTGGTTTCACTGGTAAAAATAAATAATTGAAATGGGTATATATTAGTTTTTTGTTAAGTTGCCTAATAATTATGCACAGTAATAGTCACCTGCACACACAGATATCCCCCTAAAATAGCTAAAACTAAAAACAAACTAAAAACTACTTCCAAAAATATTCAGCTTTGATATTAATGAGTTTTTTGGGTTCATTGAGAACATGGTTGTTGTTCAATAATAAAATTAATCCTCAAAAATACAACTTGCCTAATAATTCTGCACTCCCTGTATATATATATATATATCTCAATCATAGTTTAGTAAACTCTTTATGCACACGTTGTGTTAAGTCTATTTTTTCCCAAACTTCCGATCTCACGATAATACAGGAGGCAAGATCCAATGCCCGTTTAAGACATCGGGCTGCCGTTCCAGTCATCAGGCCCCCATCACTGCATTGAGTATACCTGATGGTATGGGGGAGGGTGCCCATACAGTGGCGTTCCTAAGGTTATCGGCACCCGGGGCGGGTCCTTTCTCTGGCACCCCCACCCTCCATACTTTAAAAAATTGTGCCCCTTCACAGTAGCATTGCCCTCATTGTACAACCTTTACAATAGTTATGTCCACATTGTGCCCCCTTAAACTACGTATCCCTTCATTGTGCCCCCTTCACAGTAGTTATGCCCTGATTGTTCCCCCTTAGTAGTTATGCCCTCTCTGTGCCCCTTCACAGTAGCATTGTCCTCATTGTACAACCCTCACAGTAGTTATGCCCCCTAAAAGTATCCACATTGTGCCCCCTCACAGTAGTTATGCCTACACTGTGCCCCCTCACAGTATTTATGCCCTCATTGTACAACTTTCACAGTAGTTATGCCTGCATTGTGCCCCCCTTATAGTACTTATGCCTTCATTGTTCTCAGGAACAGCCAGACCCCTGCTGCTGATCGAGCGATCGCAGCTCCTGCACCCAGCTGATCAGAGCGCCGTACATGTACTTGTATGGCCCAGGTATCCTACGGGTTAAAACACACTACACTGTGTCACTGTGGTTTGTGATTTTTAATATTAGAAAGCTTCCAAGATTGTCCCTTATTGGGGGCAGATGGTCTTTAACCCCTTCCTGCATTTGAAGTAAGTCCAGATTGCATGTAATTTACAGCAATCGGGCGTATAGTTATGCCCAAACTGTTAACCGGGGCTATGACACATAAAGCAGGCTTAGTGTCAATGTAATACTGACATACTGTACACTGCAATAGGTGAGAATTTCTGTGTACAGTACAGCTATCAGCCCTACTGGATCTTGAAGAGCCAAGCGGGACTTGATAAAAAAGTGTAAAAAATAAATAAATAAAAATTTCAATGAAAAAAAATTTGTTTTTACCATAGCCGCACTTTTATAATTGATTAAAATATAAATAAATAAAATAACTACACATAATTGGTATTGCTTCGTCCATAAGGACCTGAACTATGAAAGAATCATGTTATTAATCCCATGTGGTGAGCACCATAAAAACAATGATGGAATTTCTGCTTTTGACACCTCACCTCCCAAATTGTTTTTATAAAAAGTGATCAAAAAGTCATATGTATTCCAAATTGGTACCAATAAAAACTACAGCCCATCCTGCAAAAGAAACAAGCTCTGACACAGTTACATTGGCTGAAAATTAAAATGTTATGGCTGTTGGTATATGGAGACACAAACTATAACTTATTTTTAATAAAACTGTTTTATGCTGCAAAAGTCGTAAAATATGAAAAAATGCATAGGAATGCTGCCTTCTTTGTTTACTTGCTTGCCATCGAAAAAAGCAGTGACGAACAGTGTAATTACAACTATGGCTTCGCATATATTTCAAGTGAATAGAATGGAGCAGTCGCATAGAAGTGAATGAGGACTCCAATTGCAATTACACTGCTCACTGCTGCAGTTACGACAGCAAGCAGGTTAACAGAGAAGAGAGGGCAGCACTTGTACAAACACTGCTTTCTCGTCAAACAGCTGATCGGCCAGGGGTGTCGGGAGTCAGACCTCTGCCGACCTGATATTGATGAGGATAGGTCATCAATAGAAAAAAAGTGGACAACCCCTTTAATGCCAGAAAAAACAGTGACTTGTTCAGCATAAGCATCCAAAAATTATGACTTAACAGGAGCAGAATGTCTTCCCTTTGAACAAGTCTGGAAAAATGTGTCAGTTTTATTTGGGAGCAGTAGCCACACAGTGTTCATGTGGAAAAGGTGTAATAGCGACAGCAACAGCAGGTACAGCAGTAACCACAAAGCATGGAACAGACAAGGCAGTAAGTAGATGTGTTTGTGGCTGTGTGAGGATAGTAATAGTAATAGTGAAGCCTGTGTATGGGTAATGGATGTGGCAGTAAAAGGATTAGAAGTAGGGAGTAGCAGTTACGGAGGTGGTGGTAGCAGCAGCAGCAGCCATATGGTATGGAACATGACGGTAGGCAGTCAGACAGCGACAGTGGTATGATTGAGCACTGTCTGCAATGGAAGATCTATTAATTAGCCTCAGCAGGAGGTGTGTGGAAATCTTCAGGGATCCATTTTGACAAAAAAAAAGTTTTGTACACTTGTGGAGGACAACTTTGTCTGGGCGTCACAATGCCACCTGCTGAGCTGGTCACCGAAAGCTGTGGTAAGTTGCATACACAGTAGTTTTTGGTAAAGCAATTTGGCCTTCATTTTGGCAACAGAAATACATTGTGATACCAAGGGTCTAAAAAAAAGGTACCCCACTAGAAGAGGGCAGTGAAGACGGAGAGGATGCAACTAAAAGGCTTCTCTGTGGTTGCAAGGAGAAAGAGGAGGAATGCTGACCCCTAGCTCCAAGGCATGGTCAGACTCAGAGGTGACTTCCACATCATCCTGCTATGACTGAGAGGAGAAGAAAGCTATCCATTCCACAATCTTTTTTTTTTTTAAATGGCAACTCCTCAGTTTTTCCAGCAGAATGTATGATATTGGGGTGCTGGCAATAAGCCTATGAACGATAGAAATGGCTTCATAAAAAAAAGGCTGTCTGACTGTTTATACAGAAAAATATGAATTTCTTGCAGGATTCTCTAAGGGCTCATGCACACGACCGTTGTTGGCCGGTGCCCGTATTGCAACCTGGAAATCGCGGGTGTGTAATATACACACAAGTGCACTGCACAAGTGTATGGGTCCGCAATATGGAAGATGCAGTGCGGAACAGAGGCTAGGAACACCACGGAAGCCCTATGAAGTGCTTCAGTAGGTTTTATGTCTATGCCTTCACACTGCAAAAAATAGAACAATCAAGTGGAATGGGTCTGCATCCGTCTGCACCCCAGCCACATGGACGCTGACTGTGAACAAGGGACAGCAATTTGCAGTCTGTTTGTGTGCATGAGCCCTAATGCAGAGCTTGCCAGCAAGCTGATTGAAACAACTGGGCCAATGACCAGACCCTCACTCTGCTAAGCCTTCTCTGATAAAACTCTAAAATATGCACAATTATATCTTTATATTATCTCCCTATAGAGCACTATAGAGCCCCCAGTAACTGGTTTGTGTCTGTATTTGTTTTTTGGCAGACATTGCCACAAGACAACCCGTTCACAAGCCTAGCTGGGAACAAAATGGCATTTCTTGCTTCTCAGCAGAAGAAACTGCTTGCATACTGCCTTCTGATTTGCTGTTCCGACTGTCTGTCTGTCTCTAAGCCAATCAGGGCAAGCCTTCCTCCCTGTGTCATGTGATCGTTCATCTTCTTCCTCCTTTGGATTTGTTTGGCAGATGATTATTTTATCTAATTTATATTGTATTGTTTGCACACTAGTGTTGAAGCAGTGAAATTTCACGAATATGTGTTTCACTAAAATGTGACCTTTATTACCACTTGCTAAAGTAGTGTGCACCGATACTGAGCGCTCATAGCTTGATATTGTATGGAGATCAGAAAAAGACAGACAGCACTGACATAAGAAATTGCACACAATTAGGCCTCATGCACATGACCGTTTTTTTTTTAAGGTCTGCAAAAACGGGGTCCGTAGGTCCGTGATCCGTGACCGTTTTTTCGTCCGTGGGTCTTCCTTGATTTTTGGAGGATCCACGGACATGAAAAATGAAAAAAAAATCTAAGTCAAGTTTGCCATTGAAATGATAGGAAAAAACGGACACGGATCACGGACACGGATCACGGACGCGGATGACAATCTTGTCTGCATCCGTGATTTTTCACGGACCCATTGACTTGAATGGGTCCGTGAACTGTTGGCCATGAAAAAAATAGGACAGGTCCTAGTTTTTTCACGGCCAGGAAACACGTATCACAGATGCGGCTGCCAAACGGTGCATTTTCCGATTTTTCCACTGACCCATTGAAAGTCAATGAGTCCACGAAAAAAAATGGAAAACGGCACATCGGCCACGGATGCACACAACGGTCGTGTGCATGAGGCCTTAATATGAACTTTACCCTGAAAAAATGCAAATTCATGAAAAGCAAGAAGTTCAAATGGCGCTACATGTATCTGCAGAAAGGTGTGTCTGGTTTGGAGAACAACCCAAGGCACCATGTGAACCCCAGTCTTTTATGGTGTAGTCTCGAGCCCCACAATAAGAAAAGTCTGGTAATATGGTCTGAAGTGCCCCCTATAACAGCAGTCTGGATGTGTAGTCTGGAGCACCCCCTATAACAGCAGTCTGAATGTGTAGTCTGGAGCGCCCCCTATAACAGCAGTCTGGAAGTGTAGTCTGGAGCTCCCCCTATAACAGCAGTCTCCATGTGTAGTCTGGAGCTCCAACTATAAATGCAGTCTGTATGTGTAGTCTAGAGCGCTCCCTATAACAGCAGTCTGGATGTGTAGTCTTGAGCGCCCCCTATAACAGCAGTCTAGATGTGTAGTCTGGAGCGCCCCCTATAACAGCAGTCTGGATGTGTAGTCTGGAGCGCCCCATGTAACAGCAGTCTGGATGTGTAGTCTGGAGCGCCCCCTATAACAGCAGTCTGGATGTGTAGTCTGGAGCGCCCCCTATAACAGCAGTCTAGATGTGTAGTCTGGAGCAGCCCCTATAACAGCAGTCTGGAAGTGTAGTCTGGAGCGCCCTCTATAACAGCAGTCTGGATGTGTAGTCTGGAGTACCCCCTATAACAGCAGTCTGAATGTGTAGTCTGGTGCGCCCCCTATAACAGCAGTCTCCATGTGTAGTCTGGAGCTCCCCCTATAACAGCAGTCTGGATGTGTAGTCTGGAACGCCCCCCATAACAGCAGTCTGGATGTGTAGTCTGGAACGCCCCCCATAACAGCAGTCTGAATGTGTAGTCTGGAGCGCCCCCTATAACAGCAGTCTGGATGTGTAGTCTGGAGCGCCCCCTATAACAGCAGTCTGGATGTGTAGTCTGGATCACCCCCTATAACAGCAGTCTGAATGTGTAGTCTGGAGCCCCCCTATAACAGCAGTCTCCATGTGTAGTCTGGAGCTCCAACTATAAATGCAGTCTGTATGTGTATTCTGGAGCGCCCCTTATAACAGCAGTCTGCATGTGAAGTCTGGAGAGCCCCTTATAACAGCAGTCTGGATGTGTAGTCTGGAGCGCCCCTTATAACAGCAGTCTGGATGTGTAGTCTGGAGAGCCCCTTATAACAGCAGTCTGGAAGTGTAGTCTGGAGCGCCCCTTATAACAGCAGTCTGCATGTGTAGTCTGGAGAGCCCCTTATAACAGCAGTCTGGAAGTGTAGTCTTGAGCGCCCCCTATAACAGCAGTGTGGATGTGTAGTCTGGAGCGCCCCCTATAACAGCAGTCTGCATGTGTAGTCTGGAGCGCCACCTATAAATGCAGTCTGGATGTGTAGTATGGAAAGCACCTTATAACAGCAGTCTGTATGTGTAGTCTGGAACGCTCCCTATAACAGCAGTCTGGATGTGTAGTCTGGAGTGCCCCCTATAACAGCAGTCTGCATGTGTAGTCTGGAGCGCCCCCTATAACAACAGTGTGCATATGTAGTCTGGAGCGCCCCCTATAAATGCAGTCTAGATGTATAGTCTGGAGCGCCCTCTATAACAGCAGTCCGGATGTGTAGTCTGGAGCGCCCCCTATAACAGCAGTCTGGATGTGTAGTCTGGAGCGCCCCCTATAACAGAAGTCTGCATGTGTAGTCTGGAGCTCCCCCTATAACAGCAGTATGGATGTGTAGTCTGGAGCGCCCCCTATAACGGCAGTCTGGTTGTGTAGTCTGGAGTAGTAATGGACGAACATCGGCCGAGACGATTCGTGAACAAATATTCGCGAACCTCGCGTTCGCGGCGGACCCCATTGACTTTAATAGCAGGCGAACCTGAAAAACCTGCAGGTCATATTTGCAGCCACCAAATACTTGCTAGAAGTGCACAAATCGTCCCACAACATGGACAGTGACATACCAGAGTGGGATTAATGGCAAAAATTCCCACAAAAATATGTCTTTTAATCAGGGGCCATTTTTATGCGTCTTAAAGGGAAAATCTCAAAAATGTGCCCTGCTGGAGCCTTGAAAAATTTTATTTTACGCTACGGGAGTACAGGCCCAAAAATTAGGCATTCACCTGACAGAAAAGAAAAGTGATTATGCTGGCTGGAGGTAAATTAGGCGTTCACTGGATAACTATTTTTCTGTAGGCCAGTGGGGTATAGGCGCCAAAAATTTGGCATTCACCGGACAGAAAAGAACAAGTGATTATGTGGCTGGAGGTAAATTAGGCGGTCAGTGGATAACAATTTTATTGTAGGCCAGTGGAGTACAGGCCTCAAACATTAGGCATTCACCTGACAGAAAAGGCCTTTTATGCCGCTGTATATACATAAGACAAGGACCATTCTTTGTTTTGTGTGGTGGCGGATGTGTGTGGGCAGGCATGAAGAAATTTTATTAAACGTAGTCGTCACAGGTGTTGAATTCCTCCGAGATCCATGCCTCATTCATTTTTAGAAATATGAGGTAGTCCACACTGTCGTGAGCTAGGAGAGTGCGCTTATCGGTCACGATGCCCTCTGCTGCGCTGAACTTCCTTTCGGACAGCACACTCGACGAGGTGCAAGACAAGAGTTACATGACAAATTGTGCCAGCTCTGGCCAATTTTTTTGTTTTTCTTTGCAGTTTGTACTGGAGGTGTGGCTGCCTCCTCAGTCATGACCACCCTGTCTGCCCTATAGGCTGATTTTAATTAGTGTTAGTACATAGTCAGGCCTGCTCCCCCTCACTCACTGAAGCCATGGCACCAGGAGTGAGATAGTTTGTGGACTCTCACTGCAGTCCTTGGTAGCCGTTTGGCGCCGGTGGTGTTGTGGAGTGGGCCTGCTGTGTAGCCTACACTCCCTGAAGTGTATGGTAGCCGTCATGGCACCTAACAGGTAGAATTTAGCATTGGAACCCGTCTAACAGAGATCGCCTTGATGCTCGGCAGACGGGCTCAAATAATTATATACAAAACGATTTGCCAAGTATCTCGCACTTATAGTGTAGCACTTGTTATTATTATGCAATTTTGTACTCTATATTGCAGTTAATTGTCGCATTGCATGTCTCTGTCTTTCAGCTCTGGCCACAGGTCAAACCTGCAATTCCAGTAGTCCAGGGCTTCCTCGGTTCTCAGAGCGTCCACATCGGCCGTTAACCCGATGTAGTCCGACACCTGTCGGTTTAGGCATTACCTGAGGCTGGATCTAGAGGGCGGCTGTCGATTTGGTTGGCTGAAAGAATGATCTCATATCTGAAGTGTCCAACACATCTTCAAACCGCCTTCTTCTTGCAGGCGCTGTAGGATTGGTACCAGCACCTATTTCGCTGTGGGTGGAAATTACTCTGCCAGCTCCCGCAACAGCAGAATGCAGCATCTCTCGCTGCAAGACCTGGAAATGCTGCATTCTGCCAGCCCTCTGTGATGCTGGTAACATGTCCGTCATTTTGTGTTTGTACTGGGGGTCTAAGTACGTTGCCCCCTGGTACTGGTCCTTGCCCTTTATGCTTTTTATACGGGGGTTCTTCTTCAAACACTAGAGCATGAAGGCCCCTATTTGCACTAAATTGGAAGCGGTGGAGCCCCCTGGCTCCTGCTTATCGCTCAGGATGTCGTCCTCGGACTCCTCCCCCAGCCACAGACAACACCATGGATCCCCGAAAAGTTTAAAGTCCCCTTCAAAGCCAGCTCTTCTTGCTCCGCCTCCTCCTCCCCCCAGCCACCATCCTCCTCTAATTCCTCTTCAGACTCCTGCTGACTTGTCTCAGATAGAGTAGCCCCCCCAGGGAATTCATTCAGCATTGCGACTTCCTCATCTTCCAGTTCCTGCTCCTCGAGGGCTTGATCCATGACACGATGCAATGCACGCTCTAGAAAGAAGGTGCAAGGTACGATGTCACTGATGGTGCCCTGGCTGCGACTGACCAGTTTGGTGATCTCATCAAATGACCGCAGAAGTCTGCATGCGTCACACATGAGCAGCCACTGGCGCGGTGAAAAGAAACCAAGCTCCCAGAACCTGTCCTGCTGCAGAGTTCGTACATGTAGTCGTTAATGGTACATTTCTGCTGGAGCAGCCTATCAAGCATATCCAGCGTGTCGGGCTGTCACAAATCAGACATCTAACGGGCAGGTGGTGTCGCCCTTAAAAGTCAGCAAGGCGAGCCATGGCCGTGAAAGATCTTCTAAAATGGCCAGAGATTTTCCTGGCCTGCCGAAAGACGTCTTGGACTCCGGGGTATTTGGCAACAGCTGGATGTGTAGTCTGGAGTGCCCCCTGTAGCAGCAGTCTGGATGTGTAGTCTGGAGCGCCCCCTATAACACCAGTCTGAATGTGTAGTCTGGAGCGCCCACTATAAAAGCAGTCTGCATGTGTAGTCTGGACCTCTCCCTATAATAGCAGTCTGGATGTGTAGTCTGGAGCGCCCCCTGTAACAGCAGTCTGCACGTGTAGTCTGGAGCACTCCCTATAACAACAGTGTGCATGTGTAGTCTGGAGCGGCCGCTATAACAGCAGTCTGCATGTGTAGTCTGGAGCTCCCCCTAGAACAACAGTCTGGATGTGTAGTTTGGACCTCTATAACAGCAGTCTGGATCTGTAGTCTGGAGCGCCCCCTATAATAGAAGTCTTAATGTGCAGTCTAGAGCACCCCCTATAACAGCAGTCTAGATGTGTAGTCTGGATCACCCCCTATAACAGCAGACTAGATGTGTAGTCTGGATCACCCCCTATAACAGCAGTCTAGATGTGTAGTTTTGAGTGCCCCCTATTAAAACTGTCTAGCTATGTAGTCTGGAGCACCGCCTATAACAGCAGTCTTGCTCTTTGGTCCAACATGAATTTTTGTGGCCCAGTTACAGGCTGGATACAGTAGAGACATTGTTGCCATGTTGTATGAGACATTACTAAAACATGGTTTTTTACATACTGTATGCCTCAGTTTAAAATACTCGTGCACATAGCAATGATAGCCAAAATCCTCCATAACAGTACCAGAGTAAACTAGTGTCTAGAAGAGTGTCTCTATGAATAGTGGCAGCCAGAGTGCCCCATAAGGCTTGCAAAATATGGTTATGAACAGGGGGGTTGTTAGGTCAAAACATTCGGGGTCTGGGCCCCGGATGTTTTTTCCTAGGCCCCGAATGTCCTGCCTGCCAGATTGATACAACTGTATTGCCCTCCTCGGGATGGCAATACAATTGAATCTAATGCACTGGAAGAGCTGAAGGACCTGTGATGACATCACAATCCATGTGATCAGTGCTAAAGGCAGTGGTTGAGAAGGACCTGCGATGATGTCACCATCATGTGACCAGTGCAGGAGAGGACGGCTTAGCAGTGAGGAGAAGATGTCCTGGGGAAAAAGCTTTGGTGAAGTCTGGTACATGAGGAGGAGTAGGTGAAGGGGTAATTTCTCAGTGTGAGGCAGAGTAATGCTGGGAGTTGTGGTTATTTACCTGGGACTGTATGTTAGGGCTGAAGGGAGAAATGTTATTTACATGGGCGTGGGGTGGAGTGATGTTATTTACAAGGGACTGAATGTTGAGGGAGTGGTGTTATTTACTTCGAACTGCATGTTGGACGTGGCTGGGGCAGGGTGATGTTATTCACGTGGGACTGTATGTTGATGGCAGCTGTGGGAGTGATGTTATTTATTTAGGATTGAATGTTGGAGGTAGATGGGGAGGGGGTGACGTTATTTACATGGGATTGTATGTTGAAGGCGGCTATGGGAGGGATTGATGTTATATACATGGGACTATATGATGAAGGCAGCAGGGGGAGGGAGTGATGTTATTTACATGGGACTGAATGTTGAGGGGTGATGTTGTTCACATGGGATTGTATGTTGGAGGCAGCTGGGGAGGGGTGATATTATTTACATGGGACTGTATGTTGAAGGTGGCTGAAGGGAAGAAAGTGATGTTATTTATATGGGAATGTATTTTGGAGGGGCTGTAGATCGAGATGGATGTTATTTACATGGGACTGTATATTAGATGGGGCTGGAGAGATGGTGTCATGTTATTTATATGGGACTCTACGGTGGAAGGAAGGAAATAGTGTTATTTACATGGGACTGTATGGTGGAGGGGCTAAAGTGAGAAATATAATTTCAGGGGGCAGTATAAATACTGGGGGACACTTCAAGGTGAGCATCATAACATTATGGGGCATAATAAATAGTGGGGGCACTTCAGGGCGAGCATTATAACAGTAGGGGGCAATATAAATACTGGGGGCACTTCAGGGCGAGCATTATAACAGTAGGGGGCAATATAAATACTGGGGGCACTTCAGGGCGAGCATTATAACAGTAGGGGGCAATATAAATACTGGGGGCACTTCAGGGTGAACATTATAACAGTAGGGGGTAGTATAAATACTGGGGGCACTGTAGGGGTATCATAAATCCAGGGGACATTAGGCATTCTTATTACTACTGGGAGCTCTATAGGAGGGACTTGTAGATCCGCTTTATTTCTACTAAGAGCACTATGGGGGCCTTATTACTACTGAGGGGTCTGTAGAGAGCTTTATTACCACTGGGGGAACAATAGGGGGCCTTATTTCTACTGGGTGTTCTGTGAGGGCATTATTATTACTGGAGGGCTCTTCTACTAATGGAGCCACTCTTGGGGAGTGTTATCACTGTTGGGGGCACTGTAGGGGCAGTATTACTAATGGGGGCATTCTAGAAGGGAATTACTATTGGTGGGGCTTGGAGGAGCACTATTACTATGGGGGACTATCTGTATGTTAGTAATTTTTCTTCAGGATAGTATTTGGGGGTATCCAGGTTGTTGGATGATGATAGAAAAGTGAAGAAGCTAAAATGTCTCTGCAGAGACGAGGCGGCTGAGAGAAGTTGTATGGACCGAATGGAGAAGATGATGACAGAGAGGATCTACATCAGAGGAGACGTGACCTGGAGGCTCTGGATGTGACAGGTATGTGCTGCTGTATAGCATGTACAGCAAAATGTGGTGTGCGGGGGCTTGGGCCCCAGATCTTTTGAGACCCTAGCAACGCCCCTGCTTATGAATAATAACTGTCGGAGTGTTTCCATTATTTATGTCAATCAGATTGCCCCCATGAACAGTGTCAGCCAGATTACCCTCATAAGTGGTGTCAGCTTGTTCCTGGACAAAAAAAACTCTCATCTTCTCATCCTTTGGCCTCATGCACACGACAGTTTTTTTTCACGGTCCGCAAAAACGGGGTCCGTGGGTCCGTGATCCGTGACCGTTTTTTCGTCCGTGGGTCTTCCTTGATTTTTGGAGGATCCACGGACATGAAAAAAAAGTCGTTTTGGTGTCCGCCTGGCCGTGCGGAGCCAAACGGATCCGTCCTGAATTACAATGCAAGTCAATGGGGACGGATCCGTTTGATGTTGACACAATATGGTGCCATTTCAAACGGATCCGTCCCCATTGACTTTCAATGTAAAGTCTGGAGTTCTTTTATACCATCGGATTGGAGTTTTCTCCAATCCGATGGTATATTTTAACTTGAAGCGTCCCCATCACCATGGGAATGCCTCTATGTTAGAATATACTGTCGGATATGAGCTACTTCGTGAACCTCAGATCTGACAGTATATTCTAACACAGAGGCGTTCCCATGGTGATGGGGACGCTTCAGGTTAGAATACACTACAAACTTTGTACAAGACTGCCCCCTGCTGCCTGGCAGCACCCGATCTCTTACAGGGGGATATGATAGCACAATTAACCCCTTCAGGTGCGGCACCTAAAGGGGTTAATTGTACTATCATATTCCCCTGTAAGAGATCAGGGCTGCCAGGCAGCAGGGGGCAGACCCCCCCTCCCCCTCCCCAGTTTGAATATCGTTGGTGGCACAGTGTGCGCCCACCATCGCCCCCCCCTCCCTCCCTCTATTGTAATAAATCATTGGTGGCACAGTGTGCCCCCACCATCGCCCCCCCTCCCTCCCTCTATTGTAATAAATCGTTGGTGGCACAGTGTGCGCCCACCATCGCCCCCCCTCCCTCCCTCTATTGTATTAAATCGTTGGTGGCACAGTGTGCCAACCACCATCGCCCCCCCCCCTCCCTCTATAGCAGTAACATTGGTGGCAGTGTGCGGTCTCCCATTCCCCCCCCCCCATCATTGGTGGCAGCGGAGTTCCGATCGGAGTCCCAGTTTAATCGCTGGGGCTCCGATCGGTAACCATGGCAACCAGGACGCTACTGCAGCCCTGGTTGCCATGGTTACTTAGCAATAGTACAATTGTAGAAGATTCATACTTACCTGCTTGCTGCTGCGATGTCTGTGTCCAGCCGGGAGCTCCTCCTACTGGTAAGTGAAAGGTCTGTGCGGCGCATTGCTAAAGAACTGTCACTTACCAGTAGGAGGAGCTCCCGGCCGGTCACAGACATCGCAGCAGCAAGCAGGTAAGTATGAATCTTCTACTGTTGTACTATTGCTAAGTAACCATGGCAACCAGGGCTGCAGTAGCTTCCTGGTTGCCATGGTTACCGATCGGAGCCCCAGCGATTAAACTGGGACGCCGATCGGAACTCCGCTGCCACCAATGATGGGGGGGGGGAATGGGAGACCGCACACTGCCACCAATGTTACTGCTATAGAGGGAGGGGGGGGCGATGGTGGGGGCACACTGTGCCACCAACGATTTATTACAATAGAGGGAGGGAGGGGGGGCGATGGTGGGCGCACACTGTGCCACCAACGATATTCAAACTGGGGAGGGGGGGGTCTGCCCCCTGCTGCCTGGCAGCCCTGATCTCTTACAGGGGAATATGATAGTACAATTAACCCCTTTAGGTGCCGCACCTGAAGGGGTTAATTGTGCTATCATATCCCCCTGTAAGAGATCGGGTGCTGCCAGGCAGCAGGGGGCAGTCTTGTACAAAGTTTGCAGTGTATTCTAACCTGAAGCATCCCCATCACCATGGGAACGCTTCTGTGTTAGAATATACTGTCGGAAATGAGTTTTCACGAAGTGAAAACTTAGATCAGAAAAAGCTTTTATGCAGACGGATCTTCGGATCCGTCTGTATGAAAGCAACCTACGGCCACGGATCACGGATGCCAATCTTGTGTGCATCCGTGTTCTTTCACGGACCCATTGACTTGAATGGGTCCGTGAACCGTTGTCCGTCAAAAAAATAGGACAGGTCATATTTTTTTGACGGACAGGATACACGGATCACGGCCTCGGCTGCAAAACGGTGCATTTTCCGATTTTTCCACGGACCCATTGAAATTCAATGGGTCCGCAAAAAAAAACGGAAAACGGCACAACGGCCACGGATGCACACAACGGTCGTGTGCATGAGGCCTTTCAGTATCTGCATTCATTTCCTGCCAGTGTCTAACAGGCGCCCGCTGATATGGCACTTCTCCTCTGCCTATAGACAGAGTAAGCGGTCAGTGATAAGCTCGTCTTCTACAGTTCACTCCTCTTGACTCTTGTTCTTCCAGGAGTCTGACAGGTCACCCCTTTTCTGGAACCTGACAGTCTGGAAAGACGGACATGCATGTGAGGAGGCTGCAGGGACACCAAGGTCCAGGGGTCCAAGGAGTCCCCTTTGCTATACAGTATTGCCATTAGACCGCAAAGAGGTGAAACGGTGTCCTGTTTATTGCACCATTTAGTAACAGGGCTCTCTTATTACAGTATACTAGAAAATATACTGCTATTATTAAATGTAGATCCTATGAATGATTAGATAGATGATAGATAGATAAATAGATAGATAATAAATAGATAGATAGATAGATAAATAGATTAGATAGATATAGATTAATAAATGTAGATAATATGAATGATTAGATTAATGATAGATAGAAAGACATATAGATATGATGCATGATAAATAGATATAGATAGATAATTGTCAGACAGATAGATATAGATTAAATTATTAAATGTAGATGCTATGGGTGATTAGATTAATGATAGATGATTGATAGATTGATAGATAGATAATGGACAGATAGATAGTTAGATCGATAGACGTATAGATATGATGCATGATAAATAGATATAGATAGATAATGGTCAGACAGATAGATATAGATAAAATTGTTAAATGTAGATCCTATGGATGATAGATAGATAATAAATAGATAGATAGATAGATAGATAGATAGATAGATAGGAGATAGATAATAGATAGATAGATAATAGATAGATAGATAGAAAGATAGATATGAGATAGATAGATAGATAGATAGATAGATAGATAGATAGATAAATAGATAGATAATAAATAGACAGATAGATCTTGAAAGATCTTTGAGAATACACACGGTTTTCAGTGACTGTCCTCTTGCTGTACATAACATAAACCATTTGCAGCCATGCAGTACCTGCAGTAATATTCCCCCCGGGGACGGCTTATTAGCGGTGATTAATGCCCCTCTCACGGCCGGCCCTTCGCTGAGCAGTTTGTATTAATCACCTGGTAATGCCCTGCTGCTCTGGGACTATATTTTAATTACACCAAACAATAGGAGCTGATTTCTGTTGATAAACTATGGGCTGTGATCTCCTTTGACCTTTCCGTTGTTAGACATGGCTGAAGTGCATTGATTGCGGGTTCTCGCTGGTCCTTCTAGAAGCTAAAGGTTTAATGAAGCCGATATCACATCATTGTGGAGTCTGTAGAATCTGACACTGCAGCGAGCGCTCGGCGTGAGAGCCCAAACGCTGCACATTTCTATCCGTCGAATGTTACACTATAAAAGAAGAGCTGATTTCTCTCCCTGGAGGACCTGATCTGTCCTGTATAAAATGGACAACCCACTCATGTCAATGGACATGGTGCAATGCTTCATTTATCCTGCGGTGGTGCTAGAGGAAAATGTAACACTTATTGCCAGGTTTCAAAGAAGCTGATTGCTGGGATCCCAGCAGAGAGACGCTGTGGGGCTGAAAGGGTTTTCCAAGATTTTATAACTCGTAGTATCAGTGGCTCACCAACACGTATAGTCTGGAAAAGGTGCTCTCCCCAAGGGCAACACCCTAAGCCCAGAAATAATCATACATAGATAGATACGAAAATGGGAATTTGGGCGGCAATCAAATCTCTGGATAATATATGGAAGTATATAGAAACATAGAATGTGTCGGCAGATAAGAACCATTTGGCCCATCTAGTCTGCCCAATATACTAAGTACTATGGATAGCCCCTGGCCCTATCTTATATGAAGGATGGCCTTATGCCTATCCCATGCATGCTTAAACTCCACCACTGTATTTGCAGCTACCACTTCTGCAGGAAGGCTATTCCATGCATCCACTACTCTCTCAGTAAAGTAATACTTCCTGATATTACTTTTAAACCTTTGCCCCTCTAATTTAAAACTATGTCCTCTTGTAGCAGTTTTTCTTCTTTTAAATATTCTCTCCTCTTTTACCTTGTTGATTCCCTTTATGTATTTAGCAGTTTCTATCATATCCCCTCTGTCTCGTCTTTCTTCCAAGCTATACATGTTAAGTATAGACCATTATGTTTCTTATATGATCATTTATTCAAGATCCCAATATATCTAAAAAAAAACACTTAGGATGTAAAATAGGGTTATCTAAAAAATTATATAGAAAACATACAAAGATATCTCTTCATGTATATACAACACAATTAAACATACCGATATACGTCCCAATTTGGATAAGGCCGGGGTCTGCACACCTGTTAATCAATTGTATTAACGCGGCGCAACTACGTTCAATATATATATATATAACTTGTGCAGCTCTTCGCTTCCTCCCAAAATTTCGAACGCTGATATTTAAAATACTGATGTTTCCCCCTAGGTACAAAATATCACATAAATACACGAAGGGAAATAATTTATAGTTCTTGGAGGGGAAGAGATCTCTGTCAGTGCATAAAATATACGTCCACTGTCACTTGTGTGCAAATAATTATTGCTGTTGGTTAAAAAATGTATAGATCCAAAATCTTGTATCCAGGATCTCATGCAGTTGCTTTTTATATAGCCAACAATAACATCATGTTGAGTGCCACTTAGGCTACGTTGCCCGTCCACTGGGTTCAAATGTATACTGACAGTGTAACAATGTATCGCAATATTTCTGAGGGTTGCGTTAACATCATGCTCATATTAATTTAGTGCCACACTGGCTACATTACCCATCCGCTTGGTTCATATGTATGCTGTCCGCATGTGGATATATCGCAGCAATCTCTGAGAATTACACTGTCGGCGTCTCACGTGGCGTCCCACATGGTATGAGATTCGCCGGTTCCTATTTAGATGTGTTCTTGGATTGTGCTTGTATGCGGAGGGTCAGGTGAAGTAAGGAAGCGCTTCCACTTTCAGTATATTGAAGTTAAAAAGCAAGTGACATCAAATATCCTGATGATCAAGGATGTGATAATTCCGGTATGCTGTCTTTCACCATACGCGTTTCGGGGCTTACTGCTCCTTCATGTCACGGAAGGTGTACAGAAAACTAGAAGACACAAAATGAAGATCCGACTGACTGGATCCAAAACTAAGGAACCAAAGGGAAAGCCCTGCAACAGACCTGGCTCTCTCCCTAACTGCTCAGCCTATGCAAAAATCTCAATGGTAGATAATCGCATATCCTCGTTCCTCGACTGTATGACACCGGAACACCCTATAATAGTGAGGGGACACGACCACCGGCTCCCTACACCTGATACGGAGGGAGTCAGGGTCACCTGGGATCCAGCAAACAGGAAAACACAAATGAATGAACAAACTTATCTGTAGAAGACTCAGTAGTAGCATCCAGCATGCACACACTCCAGGAAGTTGTATAAACCGCAAAGTAATGCAGTATGGGAAGGGATTTAAAGGGATGCAATCAGTGCAACTACATGACAGCTGAGAGAGGCTAACAAGATGAGAAAACGAAAGCAAAACAAAAGGAACCTCAAGCAGGAGGTTCTGAAGAACGTCTGACAGAGCTTCTCAGATGTCTGGTGGTGACACTTTAACTTCAAGATACTGAAAGTGGAAGCGCCTCCTAACTTCACCTGACCCTCCGCATACAAGCACAATCCAAGAACACATCTAAATAGGAACCGGTGAATCTCATACCACGTGAGGCGCCGACAGAGTGTAATTCTCAGAGATTGCTGCGATATATCAAAATGCCGACAGCATACATCTGAACCAAGCGGATGGGTAATGTAGCCAGTGTGGCACTAAATATAATATGAGCATGATGTTATTGTGAGGTGTGAGACACCGATTGAACGCAACCCTCAGAAATATTGCAATACATTGTTACACCGACAGTATACATTTGAACCCAGTGGCACTCAACATGATATAAGCAAGATGTTATTGCTGGCTATATACAAAGCAATTGTATGAGATCCTGGATACAAGACTTTGGATCTATACATTTTTTAACCAACATATATTTTATGTACTGACAGAGATCCCTGCCCCTCCAAGAACTATATATATTTTCCCTTCGTGTATTTATGCGCTATTTTGTACCTAAGGGGAAACATCAGTATTTTAAATATCAGTGTTTGAAATTTTGGGAGGAAGCGGTGAGCTGCACAAGGTATATATATATATATATATATATATATATATATATATATATAGTACAGACCAAAAGTTTGGACATACCTTCTCATTCAAAGAGTTTTCTTTATTTTCATGACTATGAAAATTGTAGATTCACACTGAAGGCATCAAAACTATGAATTAACACATGTGGAATTATATACATAACAAAAAAGTGTAAACAACTGAAAATATGTCATATTCTAGGTTCTTTAAAGTAGCCATCTTTTGCTTTGATTACTGCTTTGCACACTCTTGGCATTCTCTTGATGAGCTTCAAGAGGTAGTCACCTGAAATGGTCTTCCAACAGTCTTGAAGGAGTTCCCAGAGATGCTTAGCACTTGTTGGCCCTTTTGCCTTCACTCTGCGGTCCAGCTCACCCCAAACCATCTCGATTGGGTTCAGGTCCGGTGACTGTGGAGGCCAGGTCATCTGGCGCAGCACCCCATCACTCTCCTTCATGGTCAAATAGCCCTTACACAGCCTGGAGGTGTGTTTGGGGTCATTGTCCTGTTGAAAAATAAATGATGGTCCAACTAAACGCAAACCGGATGGAATAGCATGTCGCTGCAAGATGCTGTGGTAGCCATGCTGGTTCAGTATGCCTTCAATTTTGAATAAATCCCCAACAGTGTCACCAGCAAAGCACCCCCACACCATCACACCTCCTCCTCCATGCTTCACGGCGGGAACCAGGCATGTAGAGTCCATCCGTTCACCTTTTCTGCGTCGCACAAAGACACGGTGGTTGGAACCAAAGATCTCACATTTGGACTCTTCAGACCAAAGCACAGATTTCCACTGGTCTAATGTCCATTCCTTGTGTTCTTTAGCCCAAACAAGTCTCTTCTGCTTGTTGCCTGTCCTTAGCAGTGGTTTTCTAGCAGATATTCTACCATGAAGGCCTGATTCACACAGTCTCCTCTTAACAGTTGTTCTAGAGATGTGTCTGCTGCTAGAACTGTGTGTGGCATTGACCTGGTCTCTAATCTGAGCTGCTGTTAACCTGCGATTTCTGAGGCTGGTGACTCGGATGAACTTATCCTCCGCAGCAGAGGTGACTCTTGGTCTTCCTTTCCTGGGGGGGTCTGCATGTGAGCCAGTTTGTTTGTAGTGCTTGATGGTTTTGTGACTGCACTTGGGGACACTTTCAAAGTTTTCCCAATTTTTCGGACTGACTGACCTTCATTTCTTAAAGTAATGATGGCCACTCGTTTTTCTTTACTTAGCTGCTTTTTTCTTGCAATAATACAAATTATAACAGTCTATTCAGTAGGACTATCAGCTGTGTATCCACCTGACTTCTCCACAAGGCAACTGATGGTCCCAACCCCATTTATAAGGCAAGAAATTCCACTTATTAAACCTGACAGGGCACACCTGTGAAGTGAAAACCATTTCAGGTGACTACCTCTTGAAGCTCATCAAGAGAATGCCAAGAGTGTGCAAAGCAGTAATCAAAGCAAAAGGTGGCTACTTTGAAGAACCTAGAATATGACATATTTTCAGTTGTTTCACACTTTTTTGTTATGTATATAATTCCACATGTGTTAATTCATAGTTTTGATGCCTTCAGTGTCATAAAAATAGTCATAAAAATAAAGAAAACTCTTTGAATGAGAAGGTGTGTCCAAACACACCAAAAGTACAGACCAAAAGTTTGGACACACCTTTTCATTCAAAGAGTTTTCTTTATTTTCATGACTATGAAAATTGTAGATTCACACCCCCACCGATCAGATACTGATGACCTATCCTGAGGCACGGACTGTTTCTATGGCACTTATGCTGTACAGATATGCCCTCCTCACCTTTCCTCATGGCTTGACATGACCCGATATGTGTGTCACAAGATTACCACCTTTGCAAAACATCATGATTTCAATATATTGGGGGATAATTATCAAAACTGACAAAAAGGAAAGCTGACTTAGTAGCCTATAGCAACCAATCAGATACCACGTTTCAGAGCCCCTCTGGAACATGAAAGGTGAAATGTGATTGGTTGCTATGGTCAACTAAGCCAGTTCCCCTCTACACCAGTGTAGTTTTAAGAACTTGCCCCCAATGTGTCACTGAGTATCTATCGCATATATGTCTGTGTGGCCATCCAGTGGTTGTGTTGTGAATTACAGCCTTTCAAAGATATTGCTAGAAAATTTTAATCAAAATAGAAACATAGAAACATAGAATGTGTCGGCAGATAAGAACCATTTGGCCCATCTAGTCTGCCCAATATACTAAATACTATGGATAGCCCCTGGCCCTATCTTATATGAAGGATGGCCTTATGCCTATCCCATGCATGCTTAAACTCCACCACTGTATTTGCAGCTACCACTTCTGCAGGAAGGATATTCCATGCATCCACTACTCTCTCAGTAAAGTAATACTTCCTGTCCTCTTGTAGCAGTTTTTCTTCTTTTAAATATTCTTTCCTCTTTTACCTTGTTGATTCCCTTTATGTATTTAAAAGTTTCTATCATATCCCCTCTGTCTCGTCTTTCTTCCAAGCTATACATGTTAAGTTCCTTTAATCTTTCCTGATAAGTTTTATCCTGCAATCCATGTACCAGTTTAGTAGCTCTTCTGTGAACTCTCTCCAAAGTATCAATATCCTTCTGGAGATATGGTCTCCAGTACTGAGCACAATACTCCAAATGAGGTCTCACTAGTGCTCTGTAGAGCGGCATGAGCACCTCCCTCTTTCTACTGGTAATGCCTCTCCCTATACACCCAAGCATCCTGCTAGCATTTCCTGCTGCTCTGTGACATTGTCTGCCTACCTTTAAGTCTTCTGAAATAATGATCCCTAAATCCCTTTCCTCAGATACTGAGGTTAGGACTGTATCACTGATTTTATATTCTGCTCTTGGGTTTTTACGTCCCAGGTGCATTATCTTGCACTTATCAACATTAAATTTTAGTTGCCAGATTTTTGACCATTCCTCTAGTTTTCCTAAGTCCTTTTCCATTTGGTGTATTCCTCCAGGAACATCAACCCTGTTACAAATCTTTGTATCATCAGCAAAAAGACACACCTTACCATTGAGGCCTTCTGCAATTTCGCTGATAAAGATATTAAACAATATGGGTCCCAGAACAGATCCCTGAGGTACCCCACTGGTAACAAGACCTTGGTCTGAATATACTCCATTGACTACAACCCTCTGTTGTCTGTCCCTCAGCCACTGCCTAATCCATTCAACAATATGGGAGTCCAAGCCCAAAGACTGCACTTTATTGATAAGCCTTCTATGTGGGACAGTATCAAAAGCCTTACTAAAGTCTAGATAAGCGATGTCTACTGCACCTCCTCCATCTATTATTTTAGTCACCCAATCAAAAAAATCAATAAGATTAGTTTGACATGATCTCCCTGAAGTAAACCCATGCTGTTTTTCATCTTTCAATCCATGGGATTTTAGATGATCCACAATCCTCTCCTTAAGTATGGTTTCCATTAATTTTCCCACTATTGATGTCAGGCTTACTGGCCTATAGTTGCCCGATTCCTCCTTACTACCTTTCTTGTGAATGGGCACAACATTTGCTAATTTCCATTCTTCTGGGACGACTCCTGTTGCCAGTGATTGGTTAAATAAATCTGTTAATGGTTTTGCTAGTTCACCGCTGAGCTCTTTTAATAGCTTTGGGTGTATCCCATCAGGCCCCTGTGACTTATTTGTATTAATTTTAGACAGTTGACTTAGAACCTCTTCCTCTGTAAAGACACATGCGTCAAAAGATTAATTAGTCTTCTTTCCTAACTGAGGTCCTTCTCCTTCATTTTCCTTTGTAAAAACTGAACAGAAGTATTTATTGAGGCAGTCAGCTAGTTCTTTATCTTCTTCCATATACCTTCCTTCTTTAGTTTTTAATTTGGTAATTCCTTGTTTTAGTTTCCTTTTTTCATTTATGTATCTGAAGAATGCCTTATCGCCTTTTTTCCCTGACTGAGCTAATTTCTCTTCTGCCTGTGCTTTAGAAGCTCTTATAACTTGTTTGGCCTCTCTCTGCCTAATCTTATAAATTTGTCTGTCATCCTCATTTTTTTTTATAATTCCTAAATGCTATCTTTTTGTTTTTAATGATTTTGGCCACTTCTGCTGAGTACCACAGTGGTCTCTTCCTTTTTTTGCTTTTACTGACAAGCCTAATGCAATTTTCTGTTGCCTTCAATAGTGCCACTTTTAAGTAGTCCTATTTCTCCTGAACTCCAATGAAACTGTTCCAGTCTGATAGGGACTCGTGTACCACTAATCTAATTTTAGAAAAGTCAGTTTTTGGATTGCACTTTGCCTTTATGCTGTTTGGCAGCAGAGCAACACAGTTTAAAAATTTCCCCACTCAGGGAATTCCTCATTCTGGTCCTGCGCGGACTCCCTGCATTTTCCTTTTAATAGTCAGGCAGAGCACACTTGAATCACTCTAACTCATTATAGAGAGAACCGTGCAGCCGTTCAGTAGCTTCTTGTTCCTCTCTATCTTTCCTTGCACTCATCTCTATGATCAGTGCAGGAAGGAAACAGAAAGCAGAACCAGCAGTGTTCATCTTTCTGCTTGGGTCAAAAGTCAGCCAACAGGTAATGTACGAGATACAGGAGGGGAAGCATCTTGGAAGTCTGTGTGGAGTGGGAGCAGACTATAAGAAAGGGAGCATAATGATCTCTGTGACAAAAAGAGTAAATAAGGAGCAATTCATGAGAGAGGAGAAACCATGAGGAGCAGGCTGTGTTAGAGAAATGTGGAACCACTGGAGTAGTCTGTCCGACAGGAGGGTATGGGGAGCAGTCTCTGTAACAGATGGGTCATGGGGAGCAGTATGCGAGAAAGGGGAAACCACGAGGAGCAGTCTATATAAGAGAGATGTATGGAACCATAGGAGAGGCATGGTGAGCAATCTGTGAGAGAGGGGGAACATTGAAAAGCATTCTGTATGAGAGGGGGTCATAGGGGAGAAGTCTGCGTGAGGGGGTTGTCTGTCCATTCTAGTATCAGTCTTCTTGTTACTGGGACTAAGGTGGAGCCTAGAGGGGTGAGTAACCGACTGGACAGCAGCAGCAACTATAACCATTTTTTTCTGCCCTAGACCACCAAGGATACTGATAAAAACTCCTTCACTACCCTAGACCACCACTGATGAAGATATTAACCCCCTTATCTACCCCATCTGACTACTAGGGTTGAAAAAAATGATTTGTTTCTGCCCTAGACCACAACGAGGTTACCATCAGCCCAAAAACTATCCTAGGTAAATATGGCAAATCATTTGGCTCAGTATGGCAATATTTATCTCTGGATGATTTGAATTGCCCGATTTTGAAGTAACATAGTCCAGGTATATGTGCATGTGTGGCAAACTAGACCAATCTCCTAGTGGGCCCAAAGAACATCCTCCAAGAGCCACCTGAGAATGGACATAAACCTTGGATTAACTTCCTAACAGCCACGTTAAAATTGGAAAAACCTCCCAAAAATGTCTTTTTTTTAATTGTAGATTTTTAATGTGTGTCTGCAGAAAATCTCAGGGGACACAATTGGATTTTTAACCCCTTAGTGACATCATTAATTTTAGCCTTAAGGTCCAATAATGTTATTTTTTATTTTGCGGGATTTGGCTACTTTCACACTGGCGTTTCTGGGTCCGCTTGTGAGATCCGTTTGAGGGCTCTCACAAGCGGCCTAAAACGGATCAGTTTAGCCCCAATGCAGTCTGTATGGATAAGGATCCGTTCAGAATGCATCAGTTTGCCTCCGTTCAGCCTCTATTCCGCTCTGGAGGCGGACACCAAAACTCTGATTGCAGCGTTTTGGTGTCCGTCTGATGAAACTGAGCCAAACGGATCCGTCATGACACACAATGTAAGTCAATGGGGACGGGTCCGTTTTCACTGACACAATATGGTGCAATTGAAAAACTGATCCGCCTCCCATTGACTTTCACTGTAAGTCAAAACGGATACGTTTGCATTATCATGAACAAAAAAAAAAAATATATATATATATTTTTCTTCTTCATGGTAATGCAAACGGATCCGTTCTGAACGGATACAAGCATTTGCATTATAGGTGCGGATCCGTCTGTGCAGATACCAGACGGATCCGCACCCTATTGCAGGTGTAAAAGTAGCCTTAGTTGTAGGTTTTTTTAGGAACAATTTTGGTATATATAGTGTATTAAATAACTTGTATTATTTTATTTTTAGGGGAAAAGATGAAAAAAATGTTTTACATTATTTTGTGGAATTTTTTTTCGCCATTAACTGAGTGGTAAAAATAACATTACTTTATTATGTGGGTCAGTACTGTGATTATATTACCCCATTTCTATATATTTTTTTTTACTGGTTTCCCTTTCCCCCTGCAGGCTGTCAGCTCTGCAACTACTCCCTCAATCCTCTCCAGACTGACAGGGAGTGGGGTATTTGCTTTAACCACTCATATCTCTGGTTTGGTACTAGCTAGAGATATGGGCTATTGTTTGAAAGCTGGCATTCCAACCTTTCATACAATACCAGAATGACAGCATTATCTTCACTAGATGGGAAGATATCGCTGTTAGAAATCGGGATAAAGTGAATACTGCTGAAAGTGAAAGTAAAAGCAGGTTTGGTTCAAAATGTCAACTTTCAAACACGACCAGTTGCATGCTTCTTGCTGCTACCATTCATGAGATATCAGCAGCTAAAGCAGCCCTCCCCCTCCACTTTCTATCCGAGCTCAGCTCCGGCTGAACAGTTAACCACTTTTCCCACTGCCAGAGCTGAGCTTGGGTAAAACAGTTAGGTGGTTAATGGACTATTTGGGGAGTACATTGCATTATTGGGGCACTCTATAGCAGTATTATTTAGAATTCTATGGCAGCATTTTCGTATAAACCTTTGGATAAAAAGTGCAAATACATCTGTGGATTTTTGAACATTTTCAGGATTGAGACACCGACTTCAACTTATTAAATTCAACGTTATGTATTTTATTTTTATATACAATTCACCTTTTTTTTTTTCCTCGTCCAGAAATAAAATATCTAAATGCATACAGACTTCAATGTTGTATATGTTTCGCTTTCGACAATACTTAGCAGAATAAATGCTTTATACATAATCATGTCCTCTCGTCTTAATGAAGGTTTACAGCTAGGTCGATAAACATGGAATCCTCAAGTCCTCTGATCGTATTTAACCAATAACAAGCGGAGACATTTACTAGGTATATTAAGAAGCTGCTCAAGGAACACTGGTTAAACTATATACAATACAAACCATTCATACAAATGTAGACTAGGATATTGAAGTATACAATATACTGGAGGAAAGATTTCAACCAGTCGTAACTTACACAAGTTCAGGTCAACATTTCTCAGCTCATCCTCTGATATTTGGGAAGAAGAACAGTATGACCCAGTATAACATGTAAATTGTAAATGGGTTTCCATCTTTAATTTATGATGGGCTCTAATGGTCTCCATTCCCCATCTTCAATGTGCCTCTTTTTGTGTATGTTCGTTAGGATGCTAATGATTACCTGGAGGATCCTTCCTGATGGCACACACCTAAACATTTCTTTGTAGATACAATGTCCTAGATTGTTAAATTTAGACTTATTATCATCTAGTATAAGCAATACCTCCTGGGATAAAGTTGTAAGAGGGCGCAATTTCCATACTAATGAGCTTCAATAATGAGTATGGCTAATCCTTTTTGGGTCCTTCTTTGTAAATCTTTTTTTGTGTGAAATGTTATGTATTCAACATTTCAAAGTGTATGTGTCTGTGTGTATGTGGTCCCATTATATCCATGGTGACTTAGACCTAATCTATGGAATACAGCACAGATGGGGAGGTCTTATACATTTCCAATGTAAACGTTTTTTTGTTATTTTTTATATATTTTTTCATCAGTTGTTATTTAGACACAATCCGGGCAATTAATAGGACTTTCTTAGATAGGGTTCCAGGCAATACTTCCTGGGATAAAGTTGCAAGAGGGCGCAATTTCCATACTAATAAGCATCAATAAAGAGTATGGCTAATCCATTTTGGTTCCATGTAAATCTTTTTGTAAAATGTTATGTATTCGATGTTTCAATGTGTATGTTTGTGTGTGTTCCCATCATATCCATGGGGACTTAGACCTAATCAGTGGAATACAGAACGATCAGGGGAGGTTGATAGCATCTGATAGGTTTCCCATATAAAAGTTTTTTTTGTTATTTTCATTTTTTTATGTAGACACATTCCAGGCAATTGATGGGACTTTCTTGGATACGGTTCCAGCCCAGTCACCTTTTATTATCCTTAGAGGTAAGTCTTGCATACATGTTATTGTCAACCAGAAGGGAAGTAGGGCGTGTCGCTGTGATAGTTGTAATCGGGACACACCTTTTGTACTAGTTTATAATCTGTACTATAAAATGATATATAAATACAGATCACTTTGAAGGGCTTGGAGCATAACCAAGATACATGACTTTGGGTCTGCTCCTGGTAGCATGTTTTTGAAGGGTCATAGTTGCAAAGAGTGTTCTTGGTAGCCTTGTCGACCTTTTCGTATTCGATGCGACAGTTGAAGGACTTGGAATCTTTAGCGTCAATCACCGATTGCTGAGCCAAGTCAAATTCCACTATTTTGGTAGGCGGAACTAAGCTCACAGAGACATTTCCTTGACCGGTAGAGTTGTGCCGAAAGTAGACACTGAAGGTTCCATTGCCATGGTCCACAATTTTCCCTGTTATCAACAAATTTAACTTTACAGTTTTGATGTTTGAATGGAAATCCCCCCAGCCAAACATTTTCTTAAACTTTCCCGTCTTAACAATTGGCCGTCTTTTGGACCTGGAACGAGGTCCCTGAAGATCTGTCGTGTTCCTCAGCCATTCCCAGAGTTCTTGTTCTGTGTACGGCTCTGGAGTATCGTATCTCATATCCAAGGAAGTTTGGTTTTCTTTACCATGAAAAGTCTGTGAAAGGAGGCGACTGATAGACAAGTCTTTGTTACTTTCTGTCCATATATGCTTAAGTGTGGATATGGAGCCTCCTGATTTTAAACTTCCAAGTTTCCCACCACCTGTTATATTTGCACATATCACCTGAAGGAAGAAAATGAAAAATAGGTGAAAAATGTAAGACAGGATAATATGACAATTTACACTTCATATGTTTAACATATCATGTTGATGCCTCATTACATGTTATTTACTCTTTTATATTACCCTAGAGGGGTAGGGCCATTTACACATGTAGATTGCACTAGAGAAACAGTTTTTTTTTCTTGTAGAAAGAAGAAGTCTTACACAATATTTTACCCTTCTTACCCTTTATTCAGGCCTGTCTACCACCCAAAAATTATTTGTGCTCTGCCTACCTTACCAGTAGACCAGTCATGAGAACAAAGATCCCTTTAGAATTGACCACACACACAGCACCACCTTTGGTGCACCAGCTCATTCCTATTCACTTAAGTTGGGCTAACCTGCACCACTAGTGGTGCTGTTGCTAGTAAATATGGAAGGGCCCCTTCATTCTTGTGAGTGTCCAATAGTCAGAAACACAAAACTGTCCTTCAATGATTGTGAGAACAATATTTTGTTTAGCTTTTACCAGGCACAGCATCATGTTTAGATGCACTAGGTGCATACCTTCCAACATCTGCATCCTTATTCATGGGACACTTTTATGCCCCACCCAATAGACTTGAAAACATCCACAATTCATCTCATGATTACCCACTTTTATGCAAATTTGCATATGCCCCATTTATTTTGAGGTCTTTTCCATGGGGCAATCCCATGAAAAATCGGCGAGACCAGTCAACTGTGGCTCTGTGTCTGGCTGAAGCCGAAGGAACCCCTTTGTTCATGTGGGAAAAGAAGTGGATGTGGATCAGCTGTGTCCCTTGAACAAATTTGAGTTGGGGCTACTCTTAAGGGTGTTACCTAAGTGGCCTTCCTTCCTGGTCTTCACCTTTTTACCCCTGTTCAAAGATCTGGCAGGGGAAAAACCAGGCTTCTACCTCTTCGACTACTCTCTGTTCATTTGACTGTCAACCCATGATGGTCAAGAGATACGGGTGCATGCACTAAGGGATCGGGCTGAAGTAAGGACAGACAGAGTATGTGCAAATTGATAAACAGTCCGAGGTCAGGGCAGGCAGCTCAAGGTCAGTACGGGAAAAAAAAGGCAGTGAACAGTCAAAACAAGAAGTCAGGCAGAAGTTGGTACACCGAACAGGCAAACAAGCTGAAGACACAGCGTTGCAGGAAAATAGTGTAATAGAACCTATTGCTCAGGCAACTTACCGTAGGAGAAGGTGCCTTAAGTACTCCAAGGTAACCAATCATTGGCTGGGGAAGATTAGGGTGCGCACGCTAGTCTTTTAAGAGCCCGAGAGAGTGCTCGTGCACTACTGGCAGTGAGAGGCATTGCCGACAGAAAGGTCTCAGCCTGCATTGGAGGACACTGTTACTCCAGCAGCTGGGCCTCTAGGCAGGGAAAGAGGGCCTCAGGCTGGGAGCTATAATGCAGGTGAGCAAAGTGGCAGCTATGCCTACTAGCTGGAGAGGAGCAACGGTGGCCTGTACCACCACCTTAACAATATGATTAGTGGAGGTCCAATCTGGTGGTCTATCCTTGCATTAGGCCATTCATTAACATTTTTACAGACCCTGGTAGCACATCATTAATGTTATAAAATTATTTTGCAGACATCCTCCTGTCAGAAGCTGAATCGGCTCCAACGAGGATACTGACATTCTTGTAAAATATGAACATCTCTAAGATGAACTGCAAATCAAATAACGTAAGAATCTATTATGAGTCTGACAGACCTATATTTTATAAAACTGCCAGACAACGCTGGAGAAATGGTTGTGTCTTCAGAGCATTGGGACCACTTTGATGCACTGTGCATAAAAAGAGCTTTACTTCCCAGACTCCTTCTTGGTGTCTTATCCTTTATGAAGGGATTTGCAAAGTAATCTCTTATAATGGGACTTAATGCAATAGAAATGTAAGAAAAATCTGGCAGCTCTGAGGACGGGAATGGTGTGCGGCACAAATGAGCAATTTGGACAAGGAAAAGCAGGATATCATAGACATGAGGAACATAAAGAGCGGACACCAGTAATCACTGCTATTAAGAACATTAATTAAGACCGGCTCTCATTAGTTTGTCTATTCTTAGGAAGTAAGAGGGGCTCTAGACGATTTACATGAAGATGATGCCAGGGCGGTTTCCGCCATTCAATTAAAGAAGTCACACCAGGGGCTGCATGCAGATGTGTTCTTCCTTACCTTTCCTCTTGGCTTGATGAGCGTTGGGAACTATTTATGCTATATGTGTCTATATGTGGCCATCCAGTGGTTGATAGCATGTTGCAATAATGTATTTATTTAAATTGCATGGTGAGAACTTGGGGTTCTTAATGAAATTTGTGAAAAAATAAAGATGGACATCATGTGGCATCACCCAGTATATTATTTTTGCATTATATAGCATTGTCATTCAGATAACTGTATGGCATTATTAGGCTAATTTATGGCAGTGTAATAAGGCAACCATACTGTATGGATCTGAGGATTAGGCATTGTCTGTTATAGTCATTGTATCACTGCAGTACAGTATACCATACAAGACGCCACCAAAAGACACTGTCAACCAATGTTAGTGTTGTACTTAGATGAAACCCAGGGGAAGATGTTCTGCAGAATCATTCCTTTCCATTCTATATTTTTACCCAAAATATTCCATTTACTTACTTCCTTACTGTATATTGGGTAATAGAACTTGTTGTGGCACGAGTTCAAAAATTCACGCAAAGTGACTATAGTAGTGATGACACAAAATATGAGATAAAAGATATATGATTGCAGCTCTGGAGTGTAATACAGGATGTAACTCAGGATCAGTACAGGATAAGTAATCTAATGTATGTACACAGTGACTGCACCAGCAGAATACTGAGTGCAGCTCTGGAGTATAATACAGGATGTAACTCAGGATCAGTACTGGATAAGTAATGTAATGTATGTACACAGTGACTCCACCAGCAGAATAGTGAGTGCAGCTCTGGAGTATAATATAGGATGTAACTCAGGATCAGTACAGGATAAGTAATGTAATATATGTACACAGTGACTGCACCAGCAGAATAGTGATTGCAGCTCTGAAGTATAACACAGAATGTAACTCAGGATCAGTACAGGATAAGTAATGTATGTACACAGTGACTTCACCAAAAGATTAGGGAGTGCAGCTCTGGAGTATAATACCGGATGTAACTCAGGATCAATACTGGATAAGTAATGTAATGTATGTACATAGTGACTGCACCAGCAGAATAGTGAGTACAGCTCTGGAGTATAATACAGGATGTAATTCAGGATCAGTACAGGATAAGTAATGTAATGTATGTACAAAGTGACTGCACCAGCAGAATAGTGAGTGCAGCTCTGGAGTATAATACAGGATATAACTCGGGATCAGTACAGGATAAGTAATGTAATGTATGTACACAGTGACTGCACCAGCAGAATAGTGAGTGCAGCTCTGGAGTATAATACAGGATGTAACTCAGGATCAGTACAGGATAAGTAATGTAATGTATGTACACAGTGACTGCACCAGCAGAATAGTGATTGCAGCTCTGAAGTATAACACAGAATGTAACTCAGGATCAGTACAGGATAAGTAATGTATGTACACAGTGACCACCAGCAGAATAGTGATTGCAGCTCTGAAGTATAACACAGAATGTAACTCAGGATCAGTACAGGATAAGTAATATATGTACACAGTGACTTCACCAAAAGATTAGTGAGTGCAGCTCTGGAGTATAATACCGGATGTAACTCAGGATCAATACAGGATAAGTAATGTAATGTATGTACATAGTGACTGCGACAGCAGAATAGTGAGTGCAGCTCTGGAGTATAATACAGGATGTAACTCAGGATCAGTACAGGATAAGTAATGTCATGTATGTACACAGTGACTCCACCAGCAGAATAGTGAGTGCAGCTCTGGAGTATAATACAGGATGTAATTCAGGATCAGTACAGGATAAGTAATGTAATGTATGTACACAGTGACTGCACCAGCAGAATAGTGAGTGCAGCTCTGGAGTATAATACAGGATGTAACTCGGGATCAGTACAGGATAAGTAATGTAATGTATGTACACAGTGGCTCTACCAGCAGAATAGTGAGTGCAGCTCTGCAGTATAACACAGGATGTAACTCAGGATCAGTACAGGATAAGTAATGTATGTACACAGTGACTGCACCAGCAGAATAGTGAGTGCAGCTCTGGAGTATAATACAGGATGTAACTCAGGATCAATACAGGATGAGAAACATCATATATGTTCTAACAGCAGAATAGTGAGTGTAACTCTGGAGTATAATACTGTGTAATGTAATTCAGGATCAGTAATGGAATATAGTTATAAAGTAATAACTTTATATTTTTGTAGATTATAACTATATCTTTTGAAGAAAGTTAGATAGATAGATAGATAGATAGATAGATAGATAGGAGATAGATAGATAGATAGATAGATATTAGATAGATAGATAATAGATAGATAGATAGATAGATAGATATTAGATAGATTTTTTTATTGCCTTGGATCTAGAACTAGAAAACTTTTTTAAAAATTTTCTTTAGAAACAACACATTAGATTACTGGATACTCTTATCTCCTGTGCCATTTATCAATTTCCTGAGTCAAATGAAAAATGACTTTTCGGAAATGCCATATCCTGGGCAGTGTGCTCTACCTGAGTACAATTCATCAATGCTTCATTGGAAATAAGAAATCTATTTTAGAGCGTGCTGGATTGATGTACGAGACCGGCCCGTCTCATTGCAGCACTTTACTCTTCATGTTCAGCGATTCTAATAGCTTCAGTCAATTCTCAGCTGTTAACTTTATTAGGATTGTGTCTGGGAAGATTACTTGTAAGGTGGAATGCTGGGAGGATTTAGTTCAATATATTTAGTACACTGTATGTATCATTCACCTTCCCCTAAGGAAAAGCTGGGTAAATCTCCAATGTTTTTAATTGCATTAATTGGGTAAGGCGGTATGTATACTTTTGCTACCAATATTTCTGTTCCAATTCTTTTAAGGTAAGAAGTGCAGTCTTGATCAAGTATCTCCTATCATTTTATGTATGCAGACTCTATGCGTGTGTCTCCATGGTTACAGACTACAAACAAACCCAATTCGTAGTCTGATCCCGAAGGTCAACATATTTATTAAAAACAATTTGACCGTATTAGGCTACTTTCCCACTTGCGTTTTAGAATTCCGGTATTGAGATCCGGCAGAGGATCTCAATGCAGAATTAAATGCATGCGTTTTGATTTTGCACATCAGGATGCAACCGTTCCGTTAGGATGCGCAACCGTTCCGTTAGGATGCGCAATCGTCCCGTTAGGATGCGGTTGTGTGAAATCAAAACGGAAAAAGACGGATCTGTCACTAAATACATTGAAAGTCAATAGGTGACGGATCTGTTTTTTTAGGCTCCATAAAAAACGGATGTGTCAACATTGACTTACATTGTTTTCTGTGACAGATCCATTTTTTTTTTCAGTTTTTATGACCGGACACAAAACCGCAGCTTGCAGCAGTTTTGTGTCCGGTCAGAAAACGGAATGCTTCCGGAACAGAAGACAACCTGATGCATCCTGAACAGATCTCTTTCCATTCAGAATGCATGAGGACTAAATGGAAACATTTTCTTCCGGTATTGAGATCCTCCGCCGGTTCTCAATACCGGAAAACAACAACGCAAGTGTGAAAGTAGCCTTTAAACTGTGGATATTGTCTACCCAGCTTTACCTAAAATACTCTACCAGTGAATTCTGAGATAATACAGGAAATCCCTCTGCCAGAAGGAACCCCTTTGTTCATGTGGGAAAAGAAGTGGATGTGGATCAGCTGTGTCCCTTGAACAAATTTGAGTTGGGGCTACTCTTAAGGGTGTTACCTAAGTGGCCTTCCTTCCTGGTCTTCACCTTTTTACCCCTGTACAAAGATCTGGCAGTGGAAAAACCAAGCTTCTACCTCTTTGACTACTCAAATTTATCTGCCAGAGTGGACATTACATGGACAGCCCACTTATTTCATTGAGAAGTGCTTCAGATCCTCATGTGTGATGCATAGGATATCAGAGGGTATCTAACCTCCCCCATCCCAATCTCTCGGACAACAGGAACAGGAGGCAATGAAAAGCCAAAGGAATCTCAGCCTGGTCTTCCTATACATTAGTAGACAATCAAAGGTCAGACCCCCCCACTAAGATCCTTGCATGGGACATATCATCAATGACCGATGATACGTCCCATGCTCCCATATTGTGGTATAACTAGATTTAACTTTAGCCATAATGGAGAGCCCCTACAAAGCTTGGTTCCTGCTTTGGGCCACCTACATTTTCCCCCAATTTTAAGAGGTGATTGTTGGGGTTTACAACCATTAGACTTGCTGTGGTGTAATAGGGGGCTTTTCATTTTGGCATCATTCTTTTAGGAAGTTTAAAAATACTGAGTGACAAACCCTTTAAGAATCTGTATAACAAGCTCCTTATTAAGAATCTGGGTGACAATCCCTTTATGAATCTGGGTGGCAGCTCTTCTTAAAATTGAAATTGGGTAACAATCCCAAGAAGCTGGGTAATGGGCCTTCTAGGAACCTTGGTAAGGAACCCTTTAAGAACCTGAGTCCCAACCTCTTTAGGAATCAGTATAACAAGCTCTTCATTAAAAATCGGGATGACAACCCATTTAAGAAACTGGGTGAGAACCCTTCTGACAACTGAAAGTGGATGACAAGTGACAACCCTTTTTATAATTTGGGTGATAATGCCTTTTAAGAACTTGGGTAAAAAAACTTTTGGCCCCTTTCACACGAGCGAGTTTTCTGCCCGGGTGCAATGCGTGACGTGAACACATTGCACCCGCACTGAATCCTGACCCATTCACTTCTATGGGGCTGTGCACATGAGCGGTGATTTTTACGCATCACTTGAGCGTTGTGTGAAAATTGTTTATTTTTTTTAACCCCTCAATGGACATTTTATTATGCATTCTGTATTCAGAATGCTATTATGTTCCCTTATAACCATGTTATAAGGGAAAATAATAAAATCTACACAACACCGATTCCAAAACCTGAACTTTTGTGAAGAAGTCCGGTTTTGGGTCTGGGTACCAAACATGCCGATTTTTCTCACGAGCGCGTAAAACGCATTAAACCGCTTTGCACTCACGTGAAAAAATTGTGCATTTTCCCACAACGCACCCGCATCTTTTCTGGCTCTCACACTCGAAGCCTGTGTGCAAGAGGCCTTTAAGAATCTGGGTCACAACTTCTTTAGAAATCTGGGAGACAGTCCCTTGAAGAATTTGGGCGACAACCCTTTTGATAACTGAAATTGGATGACAATCTGTTTTAGTGTTTGGGTGACAAATCTTTGTAAGCGGCTGGGTAACAAGCCCTTTAAGAACGTGGGTAACTAAACAAACCCTTTAAGAATTTGGGTGACAATCCCCTTTAAGGACCTTAGTGTCAACCTCTTTAAGAATCAGGGTGACAACCGGTTAAAGAATCTGGGTAACAGCCCCTTAAAAAATCTAGGTGACAGCCCCGTAAAGAATCTAGGTGACAGCCCCTTAAATAATCTGGGTAACAACCCCTTTAATAATCTGGGTGACAGCTACTTAAATAATTTAGGTGACAGCCCCTTAAATAATCTGGGTGACAATCCCCTTTAAGAATCTGGGTGAAAGTCCCTTAAATAATCTGGGTGACAGCCCCTTTAAGAATTTGGGTGAAAGCCCCTTTAAGAATCTGGGGCTTTAAGAGTCAGGTTGACAACTGAACACATTTTTTGACATGACTCAAAGTAATTTAAATTTTTTTAGTTTTTCATTTAAAGGGTCGTGATCTTCAATTTCATGAACTCTGCATAGTATCCTGCAGCCGTGCTCACCTGTTCTCTGGATGTATTGTGTGACCCTTCTCTATTCGTGTCACTGATTTGGCCAATGGCATCTGGAAGGTGTGAAAGTCGGAGATATCGGACATGAAAGGGACTCTTTGTACCAATATTTTCATCTCCAACTCTTCATGCAAATAGGAGACGGGTAAGTGTCCGCAGCCATACAAGAGCAGCTCTTCATCTCAATCCTCAGCTTATGGCTATTATTGTGGGTTCTTGTATATTTGCTCCCTATAATAGTGCCTAAAAAAAGGTCCTCCCTATGAGTCTAGTGTCTCCTTTACATGTATAGTGCCCCCAAAGGCAGTATTGTGCCATTTACTAACTCTTCATGCCACCTCATACAGTTAAACCAGTGCCACCAAGCTGGGTCAGAGCTCAATCTTTGCGGTACAGGGATCCAAATCCTCTGCCTGCACCTGATTAACATTCTGCTGCCTGCAGCCACCACTAGAGGGAGCCCATCAGCTCCACCTCACAGGGAAATAAATGAGCAGCCAATGGGTTATTACCAGGCAGATTACCAGTCAAGGCTTACTGTCTATCTATCTATCTATCTATCTATCTATCTATCTATCTCATATCTATCTATCTATCCATCTCATATCTATCTATCTATCTATCTATCTATCTATCATCTATCTATCTAATATCTATTTATCTATCTATCTCCTATCTATCTATCCATCTATCTATCTATCTCTCATATCTATCTCCTATCTATCTATCTATCTATCTATCTATCTATCTATCCATCTCATATCTATCTATCTATCTATCTATCTATCTCCTATCTATCTATCTATCTATCTATCATCTATCTATCTAATATCTATTTATCTATTTATCTATCTATCTAATATCTATCTATCTATCTATCTATCTATCTCCTATCTATCTATCTCACACTATATAGACGAGGGGTGCACGTCCGGCCAGTGTGGACCAGCACCTAGGTCCAATGAACTAGAAATGGAAAAACGGCCAGCAGCACTCCAAAATACCAAGGAAAACGTGTGGTTTATTAACCCAGAGTCAAGCGACGTTCCAGCAGCTTGTCGCTGTCTTTATTGAGCCCGGTGCACATTATACAGGCACATTATACAGGCACATTATACAGGCACATTATACAGGCACATTATACAGGCACATTATACAGGCACATGTGTTACAGGCACATTATACAGGCACATTATACAGGCACATGTGTTACAGGCACATTATACAGGCACATTATACAGGCACATTATACAGGCACATGTGTTACAGGCACATTATACAGGCACATTATACAGGCACATTATACAGGCACATTGATCAAACATAAATTGGCATCAATTAGAGCAATTACAATCAAAATTCATAAATACAGTGATACATACGGTTACATAAATTCATGTAAAATACCGCCACAATTTAGCAAGTACAGTGCATATAAATAATAAACTATTAGTACATTGTCCTTTCAAACATGTGGAAAAAATCTTAATGAGCGCAGGTGAATCCCCTAATTGGCGTGAAATTAAAACTCACTGTCAAATCTCGCGATTCCTCCGGCGTCTGGGGACTGACTAGCAACCACAACCAAGATGGCTGAGACAGCCCCGCAGCTAGTGTGCGCATGTCCGGACCGGGGCCGCCCATCAGTCACTACGTAATCGCAGCCATGTAGATAGATAACAGCAAATACAAGGAGCAGGTTTCTGCTGATGATGAATGAATTTTAAAGAATCCTCTACTGGTATCGGGGTCTAGAGCGCTGCAAACCTGCCATCCACATGCCATATACAAAACTTTTCCTCTCTTTTTGTTTTTAGATTCAAAATATTCTCAGGGCCATGACTGAGGCGCTGTGCGGTGTGAAGTACATCGCGGTCCCAGCTGGCTACCCATGTTGTTTGCACTTTACCCACATACATGATGTCTGGACTGCTATCGCCGCAGTGATGCGGGATGTGGTCCATACGGTGTTGGGCGCCCGCCCATACAGTCTTTACACTCATTTATTTGCTTTTATCTTTTTTAAGGAGCTTGAATTATCACTATATATAGCTCTGGCATGGATACGCAAATGCACGGGTGAGAGAGTGGTGTACCCTTGTGGGGGATGGGAGGCGGTTCGCGGGGATTCCCTGGCGACGCCATATTCCCCCTATATGGACACTGATGGGTCCACTAACGTGGCCTGTCACTGTCGGGTGACACCCTTTCTCTACTTCATGTATTGTCTCCCTGCGGCCAGCATAACGGGTTGACAAGACGCTGAAGCTAGTGATCCTATGTGTATATGGCATGTGGATGGCAGGTTTGCAGCGCTCTAGACCCCGATACCAGTAGAGGATGCTTTAAAATTCATTCATCAACCTGCTCCTTGTATTTGTTGTTATCTATCTACATGGCTGCGATTACGTAGTGACTGATGGGCGGCCCCGGTCTGGACATGCGCACACTAGCTGCGGGGCTGTCTCAGCCATCTTGGTTGTGGTTGCTAGTCAGTCCCCAGACGCCGGAGGAATTTGTTCCTCTTGCGCATGCGCGGTTACTGAATGGGAACGCCGCGGAGCTCGTGACGCAGGCTCCATACAGTTATCCAGCTGACAGTGAGTTTTAATTTCACGCCAATTAGGGGATTCACCTGCGCTCATTAAGATTTTTTCCACATGTTTGAAAGGACAATGTACTAATAGTTTATTATTTATATGCACTGTACTTGCTAAATTGTGGCGGTATTTTACATGAATTTATGTAACCGTATGTATCACTGTATTTATGAATTTTGATTGTAATTGCTTTAATTGATGCCAATTTATGTTTGATCAATGTGCCTGTATAATGTGCCTGTATAAAGCATGCCTGTATAATGTGCCTGTATAAAGCATGCCTGTATAATGTGCCTGTATAATGTGCCTGTACAATGTGCCTGTATAATGTGCCTGTATAAAGTATGCCTGTATAATGTGCCTGTATAAAGCATGCCTGTATAATGTGCCTGTATAAAGCATGCCTGTATAATGTGCCTGTATAAAGCATGCCTGTATAATGTGCCTGTATAAAGCATGCCTGTATAATGTGCCTGTATAATGTGCCTGTATAATGTGCCTGTATAATGTGCCTGTATAAAGCATGCCTGTATAATGTGCCTGTATAATGTGCCTGTATAATGTGCACCGGGCTCAATAAAGACAGCGACAAGCTGCTGGAATGTCGCTTGACTCTGGGTTAATAAACCACACGTTTTCCTTGGTATTTTGGAGTGCGGCTGGCCGTTTTTCCATTTCTATCTATCTCCTATCTATCTACAGTATATATCTATCTATCTCCTATCTATCTATCTATTATCTATCTATCTATTATCTATTATCTATCTATCTATCTCCTATCTATCTATCCATCTATCTATCTATCCATCTATCTTTCTATCTATCTATCTATTATCTATCTATCTCACATCTATCTATCTATCTATCTATCTATCTATTATCTATCTATCTCATATCTATCTATCTATCTATTATCTATTATCTATCTCCTATCTATCTATCATCTATCTATTATCTATTATATATCTCATATCTATCTAGATAATTCCAAATGATGTGAACGGCACAGCGATTAAATAGTTGTGGTGTGCCAGTGGCTGCGGAGGCGATCCAACATCCAAATAAATAATTTTTAAAAAATTCCACAGCACTCCCAAAAAGTAAATTCAAATTTTAATTTACTTTTTGGGAGTGCCATGAAATTTTGTAAAATTATCCTTCTATCTGTCTATCTATCTCTTAATAAAGTATGTCTATCTGTACAATAAATGTGCATTACAATCCTATTGGTCCAGGGACATACAGTGTCTGTGGGGGCTGCCATGGCTGCAGACAGTTACATGCTTTTTATTGAGTTCAATGTAAGGACATTGTCCAGTTAGCTCCCCCTAGTGGTGGCTGCAGAAAGTCAGAATCAACAAAAAAAATAAATATTGTACCTAGAGATGAGGAAGTTTCCTAAAATTCATTTTAGTCCTATTCATCTGAATTGGCCAAGAACTTAAACTTGGGTACAAATACATTTTACGCAAATCAAAAGTGCTTTAAATGCCTGAAAAATGTTTAATTGTGGACATTCCCTTTAACAATGGTTTCTACCATTAAATCACTGCATCTGTGTGATGTCATCAGATCAATTGCACTGAATGCTGCAAATCCTGTTAATATTAGCTCTTTAGATATACAGGGGAAACTCAAAAAATTTGAATATTGTGCAAAAGGTTCAATATTCTAGGCTCAAAGTGTCACACTCTAGTCAGCTAATTAATCCAAACCCCCTGAGCAAAGGGCACCTGAGATTGTGACTTTGGGGTTCCATAAGCTGTAAGCCATAATCATCCAAATTATAACAAATAAAGGCTTGAAATATCTCGCTTTGCCTGTAATGAGTCTCATATGTTAGTTTCACCTTTTCAGTTGCATTACTGAAATAAATGAACTTTGCACAATATTCACATTTTTTGAGTTTCACCTGTAGATGTAGCAGAGCTGAGACTGACTTTCACTGTTTTATAGGGTTAATGAGGTAAGTAGCTTCAGTGGCAGTCCTACAGAAAACCATCCACTACTCCATGTAATGTCCCCAGGAGTTGTCCCCCTGAGCTCTGCTACATCTGTCTACTGTATCCCTGTCCTGTGAAGAAGGAGCAGAATCTCACAACCACCGGCTTCTCATCGCGGCCCGGCCCGGAGAGGCCTCCGTCGTGCACATCATCTGTGTATTCATTGGTGAACAGCGAATGTAGCATTCAGATTACACAACGCTTCTGATTACATTTGCATGCGTTATAGATGCATCTGGTGGAAGCGGGTCCAGCGGGGGCACTGGCTGAATCGGCGCAGCGAGCGAGACAGTGGGGGCTGTGCGCACAGCAGCCGCTGCAATCTACCATCACAGGCCGCCTTTGTAATCGGATTTAGGAAGTAAATTCAGTAATGATTTAATGATTAAGCAAAGTGAAAGTCGCCATTAATATCGATCTCATAGGAATTCATCAACAAAGTGAAGCTCTGGCGGAATCCGCTGCATTTCACAGGAAAATGTATCAATTATCTATCTTATATCTATCTATCTATCTATTATCTATCTATCTATTATCTATCTATTATCTATCTATCTATCTATCTATCTATTTATCTATCTATCTATCTATCTATTTATCTATCTATCTATCTATCTATCATCTATCTCATATCTATCTCATATCTATCTATCTATCTCATATCTATCTATCTATCTATCTCATATCTATCTATCTATTTATCTATTCATTATCTATCTATCTCATATCTATCTATCTATCTTCTATCTATCTATATTTATCTATCTAATATGTATCTATTATCTATCTATCTCCTATCTATCTTCTATCTATCTATATTTATCTATCTAATATGTATCTATTATCTATCTATCTATTTATCTATTCATTATCTATCTATCTAATATCTATCTATCTATCTATTATCTATCTATCTATCTATCTATCTATCTATCTCATATCCACAATCAGATGCGGCTTTATGACAACCTGGATCTTTGAATCACCTGATAGACTTCAGGTTGCCATAAAGAGCGCTACCAGTTGTCAGATCTTCAGGGAGACGGCGGAGATTACTTTCACATCAGCGTTTTGGCATTACGGTTTTGAGATCCGGCAGAGGAGTTCCGTTTAGGGCCGGTGTATTGTGAATGGGGTATGCTCCAGTTTAGGATGCTTTAGTATGCATTATGTTCCAGTAGTATTTAGTTTTGTGTTCGTCTGCTGCAAGCTGCGGTTTTGTGTCTGGTCATCGAAACGGAAAAAAACGGATCCGTCACAAAAAAAAAAAAATTAGGTGATAGATCCAGTTTTTTCAGATCCTAAAAAAAAAGGATCTATTACTCATTGAGTTACATTGTTTTTAGTGACGGATCCGGTTTGTTCTATTTCGATTAAGCACAATCACATCCTAACAATCAAACGGAACCGTTTTGGTCCAGTTTTTAGATCCTCTGCCGTATGTGAACGTCGCCTTACCGCTACATTGTGGTGTGCTCCTGCAAAGTGAGAATCTCCGCCCTGCTAGATCTGCAGATAAAACTCTGACATGAAACGCCTTTTACTTTCAGATACTTAATCCACTATGGGAAATAAATATCCCCAAAACAGATGCTGGAGGCGACGTCTCTCTCTCTAGTCGATGAACCCGAGCCGCAGCCGCTGCACCTTCACGTCCGAGCTCTGCTTTATATGCAATATGAAGAACTGCGCACGTCGACCCAGATAAAATATCATACTGGGAACTGGCGGAACATATGGCCTTCCCGGTGTCCATGGGACCGGATACTCAATCACAGGAGCAATATTGCTGTTAAAGGGAATATTCCGCAAACTGGAACAAAGTCTGGGATTTTATTGGTTACATAAAGATTTCCTCACTGACACAAATAAATACAATGTATCAGTAATGACCGTAGTAATCAGAGATCAGTTTGACCCGCAGCCTCACGATGTCAGTCCTAGGCCTGACAAATGTCCGTGGGGATGCACAGAATCAGGGCCTGCGACATACACTATGCCTTCCAGAACTTTGAGCCATCATCAGCTTCCATAATATCTCCAAAAACTATCTATCTATCGGTCTAATATCTACTATGTATCTATCTATTAACAATCTATCTATCTATTATCTATCTATCTATCTATCTATTATCTATCTATCTATCTCATATCTATCTATCTATCTATCTATCTATCTCCTATCTATCTATAATCTATCTATCTATCTATCCATCTATCTATCTATTAACTATCTATATATCTATTATCTATCTATCTATCTATCTATCTATTAACTATCTATCTATTAACTATTTATATATCTATTATCTATCTATCTTATATCCATCTATCTTTATTAGAGATGAGTGAAGTTTTGAAAAATTAGATTCGGCAGCCTTGCCAAATTTTGAATTTCTTAGTCACAAATTGCTTTCCATTGTGTGGGGCGAGTGCAATGACGGGGAATGGCAATCGCGCCCCTTCCCCCCCAATCATTTAACTTTAACTCCTCAGATGCTGCGTTCAACACTAACCGTGGTACCTGTGACTCACATCCAGCTGCTCAGGGGTTACTCAGGGGGTTACTCATATTTATATACTCATCCACTTGATTGTGGAGAGGCCGTCCACTCCCATCTCTATTAATGAATTCCCGCCAAAGGGACCTGCGATGAGCGCAATGTCATACTGCCCGATCCCCTGAAGACGCCAGGCTAGCTGGTGAAACATGTCGGGGGGGCAGTGTTTGAGGCTATTTTAGATTCAAAATGTTACGCTAAGACATTAAACAAGCAGGAGCTGGACAAAAGATCTGAGTCTAGAGCTGGCGCGCTGCTACTAGCTTCCCAGTATACACGAAGTAGCAGCACGGCATTATAGCGCTGCCCCAGATACAATGTAACATAGTAGGGACACAACTGAGGGTTTTCATAATTAAGCTTGGTCCAAGAAGATAATAAATAGTGACCAATAATAAAAGTTATGTTTTAGATTAACATATGTTAAAAGCAGGCAATTAGTAGTCTCAGACTAATTGTAAAAATGTATCTTTGAGACTCTACATATGTTAGGGTCAAATTTTTTCAAAATAAATGTCGCCACGTGATCATGCTGGGTGCGTGCGGTTATGTCGTCAGTGATATCATCACCGGGCACACCCAGTGTGATCACGTGGGGAGGTCATCATGCTTGCTGCAGGTCCTTTTGTTGGAGCTGCACCAATAAATAAAAACATCCATGTTTTCACTACTTTTTGGAGTCCTGCCTCTTTTTTTGCTATATTATACAGCTGGATCCTGGTCTTTGGTCCTGCTTTTTTCTTCTCTTTTTTTCAATATATCTCGCTATCTATCTATCTATCTCATATCTATCTATCTCATATCTATCTCCTATCTATAAAATCTATCTATCTATCAAATCAAATCAAATAAGCTTTATGGGCAGGACTAAATAAATTTTAGCATTGCCAAAGCAAGTTGGAAATAATTGGGCAGAGTTTGGGGGTGGTGATAAAGGAGTCCATGGTATATCAGGCTCCTCTCAGTCTATGGCAGGCAGTAATATATTGTGCTGCTATGGCCGCTGTGTTCTCCTCTTCCCCCAGCAGTATGGAGAGTCTCTCTTCCTCCTCCATGGAGGTGAAGTCTGGGCAGAGATCAGACAGTCTCCTGAAGTGAGCGTCCCTCACTGCTGAGTATTTGGGGCACCGCAGCAGGAAATGAGCCTCATCCTCCACGGCCTCCTGGTCGCACTGCTTGCACAGTCTGCTCTCCCTGGGCATGTACCTCTGTGGGTGACGCCCGGATTCAATGAGCAGGCTGTGGGCGCTCAGTCTGTACCGGCTCAGGATCTGTCGGTCTTTTGGATTGGGGAGTTTCTCCAGATATGGGGCTAGTTTGTACTCCCTCTGCAGGCTCTGGTATACTGTCAGCTTCTGGGATGTTCTTATGTCATTCCTCCAGACGCTAATATACTCTTTTTTGCTCTTGTGTATCGTCCTCTGATTTTCCCCCTTTGCCAGGCTATATTGGTTGGTGGCTTGGGCAGGCTGGGTTTGGGTGACTTGTTGCAGGGTGCTTTGTTTTTCTGGGGCTTCTTGGTGTAGCAAGGCTTTGTGATGGTAGGAGCTGGGACTGCTGCTATGAAGATGGGCTCTGAATCATAGCGCCCTCTTCTGTACAGCAAAGTAGAGTGGGAATCTGCCCTGCTCGACACGCGCTGTTTGAGGTGCTCCTGTGGACCTGGAGAAAGTGTTTGCAGAGTTCTAGGTGGAATAGTTCTGTTGGCCCAGAGTCCCACTTTGCCTGGTCTGGGTATATGTCTGGGCTCCAGACTTCGCTGTCATACAGGAGGATTGGGGCAATGATGGTGTTACTGGTGCTTTAAGGTGATACAGACGCCTTCTTGTGGCATAGAAGGTTTTGCTCGCCTTGTCTTTCAGTGTTTCCATTGCTTTCTTAAAACTCCCTGATTGGCTGATTTCTAGGCCCAGGTAGGTGTAGCTGTCCATTTCTGAAAGTGGACGGTTGTTTAGCAGAAAGGGAGGACGCCCGGCTGCTTTCTGGTTTCTTTTCTGGAACACCATGATGTTGGTTTTCTTTGGATTGATGGGCAGTGCCCACGTGTTGCTGAAATTCTCCAGGATTTTTAAGTTATCTTGAAGACCTTTCTCAGTTGGCAATAGTAGCAGAAGATCATCTGCATAAAGGAGAAATTTCACCTGGGTGTCATGGAGGATGAGACCTGGTGCTGTGGAGGACTCCAGAGCCGCCGCCAGCTCATTGATGTAGATGTTAAACAGGGTTGGACTGAGGCTGCAGCCCTGTCTAACTCCTCGGCATTGCCGGAAATAATCCGTTCTCCCCCTATTTACCTTTACGCTGCATCTGTTCTCAGTGTAGCAACTTCTGATGACATCATATGTTTTTCCTCCTGTTCCGCTTTCAAGAAGTTTCAGGAATAGGCCCGGATGCCACACTGAGTCAAAGGCCTTCTTAAAGTCCACAAAGCAGGCATAGATCTTTCCATGCTTTGTATTGTGGACATGGCTCTTGATGAGGCTATGCAGGGTGTAGATGTGGTCCGTGGTGCGGTGGTTTGATATGAAGCCTGCTTGGCTTCTGCTGAGGATGTTGTGCTGGGTGAGGAAGCTGAGGATCCTCTTATTCAGGATATTGCTGAGAAGTTTTCCCAGGTTGCTGCTGACACATATCCCTCTATAGTTGGCTGGGTCGTACCTGTCTCCGCCCTTGTGTATGGGGGCGATGATGCCCTGGTTCCAGCTCTGGAGGAAGTAGCCAGCCCTCAGCACAACATTATAGTTTTAGTAATGCGGCCTGGGCACCTGGCTGGCTGTATTTTATCATTTCTGGAAGGATCCCATCTGGGCCGCTGGCTTTTTTACTCTTTATCACTGAGATCCCCTCTGTTATCTCCTGCAGTGTGATCAGTGTGTCTAGAGGGTTTTGGAAATCTTTGATTTTTTTCCTCCATATCCTTCAGCTTTTTCATGATTTATTTTTGTTCTGGGCTTTGGTCCTCCCTCGAGATGGCTTTGTAAAAATCCTTGAAGTACTGGAGCCAGATGTTGCCGTTTTAGATGTGGAGGTTGGTGTTCTTGCTGGTTTTGTCCATGTCAGGGCTGGCCAACCTTGTAAAACTACAACTCCCAGCATGCCTAGACTGCTTACAACTATCAGCCTACAGCAGGGCATGGTGGGAATTGTAGTTTTACAACAGCTGGAGAGCCACAGGTTGGCCAGCCCTGGTCCATGTGCTTCCATAGTTCCCAGAAGGAGTTGTCCTGGAGAGCATCTTGGAGTTGGAGGAGCTTGGTTGAGATGTTGCCTTGCTTTTTCTTTCTGAGGGTATTTTTGTATTGCATTTGTATGTTGTTGTAGGCTTCCCTGAGACTGGGGTTGCTCAGATCTTGGTGTTTCATATTTTAGGCCATTCTTAGCACCTTTCTTAAATCCTTACACTCCCGGTCGAACCAACTGTTGGGTTGTTGCTTTTTTGGACTTTTGTTGCATCTTTTGAGGTCAGACATTTCCGCCATGGTGTAAAGTATATTATTAAAGTCCCTTACCACGAGATTTACTCCTTCTGGGTTCAGCTCATACACTGTACTATGGAAGGTATGTAGCATGTCCTGGATCTCTGCGCTGTTTATGGTCTCCATACACTTTGGGGCTGATATCTTGGACCATTTTAAAAGATGGAGGTAGGCTAAAGAGGCCGGTCTGCTGTGATGTTTGTGCCGGTGGTTTACTTATGGATTCAATGTATAGAAGCAGTTGGTTGCGGTCTGAGAGGTGTGTCTGTGGGGTGACTATGAAGCCACCAACATTTTTGGAGTCCATATTTGTGATGGCATAGTCTACCACACTGTTGCCTACACAAGAGTTTAGGGTATATCTACCAAGAGAGTCTTTCTTGGTGCGGCCATTGAGAATATGAAGTCCGAGGCTTCGACATACAGTACAGACTATTTGACCATGAAGGAGAGTGATGGGGTGCTGCGCCAGATGACCTGGCCTCCACAGTCACCGGACCTGAACCCAATCGAGATGGTTTGGGGTGAGCTGGACCGCAGAGTGAAGGCAAAAGGGCCAACAAGTGCTAAGCATCTCTGGGAACTCCTTCAAGACTGTTGGAAGACCATTTCAGGTGACTACCTCTTGAAGCTCATCAAAAGAATGCCAAGAGTGTGCAAAGCAGCAATCAAAGCAAAAGGTGGCTACTTTGAAGAACCTAGAATATGACATATTTTCAGTTGTTTCACACTTTTTTGTTATGTATATAATTCCACATGTGTTAATTCATAGTTTTGATGCCTTCAGTGTGAATCTACAATTTTCATAGTCATGAAAATAAAGAAAACTCTTTGAATGAGAAGGTGTGTCCAAACTTTTGGTCTGTACTGTAAGTTCAGCAATTTTCTGCCACTTTTATTTACTGTGCTGTCATAGCTGTTCCTCTTGGTGTGCACTGAGCTGTCACAGTCAGTGTCTGCTCCGAATATATAGACATTTCCATCAGTTGTCAGGTAGTCTTTCTCCCTCCCTGTTCTTGCATTGAAGTCTCCAAAGATGAGAACATTGCCCAGGGTCTGAAAATGGGCAACTTCCCTCTGTAGGTTATCAAAGCTGTCGGGATTGAAGTATGGAGACTCTGGTGGAGGTATGTATGCTGCACAGAGGTAGACGTCAGATGTTGCTGTCTCCTCTCTTTACTGGTCTGATATGCTCATGGAGCGCCTCTTTATATCAGACTAATATTCCTCCCGAGCTCCGGCCCAGCTTGACGCTTTTGTTTTTCAGAGCAGGGACAGAGATCTCTCTGTATCCGGTGGGCACCAGGGATTTATTCTCCGTCTTAGTCCATGTTTGTAGGAGGATCTGTATGTCAATGTTTTTTAGTCTTTGGGTAAAGTCTGGATCCTGCGTCTTACATCCGAAGGCTGAAGCATTCAGGCCCTGAATGTTCCAGCTGCTGACAATAAGAGATGTCATTGTATGTCCATATACCTTGTTATGAGCTGCCCTGCGTAGGACAAGCTGGATTATAGACTGGTGGCCATATTGTAGCAGTTTGGTCCAGTCAGTGTTCTGCACAGAGTGCTGAGCAGGGTCTTTATCTCCTTTATCTCCTGTCTCTGCTCTGCATTACTCTATGTGAGGCAAGTGGATTCCTCCATGGTTTGTGCCTCTGATGGCCATATTTTGGTTAACGGGCACCATTTCCAGTTTGTTGAGGAGGGTATGAGGTTTCAGGTCTATTTGTTGTTGGTGACTTTTCAATAAGTTTTTGTCTTGTGTGGGGTCTAGGCCGGGGGTCTCTGTTGAGCACTATGTCTTTAAATTATTTGGCTAGAAGGCTGACTCCTTAGTTATTGAGGGGTTTATAGGTGATGATGGTTTATGGAGGGGTGTTGTGCCAGGGTGATGTCTGGCTTGGCGCTGATTTTAGCTACCAGCTCTGTGTTGATGCTCTGAATGATGTGTTCAGTGATGTCCTTTCTTGGGAACAGAGATGACAGGATGATATTACAGCTGTGGAACTTCTGCTGTGCGGTCCCTGCTAGCTGGCTCAGTTGTCCTGCTATCTGCTGCTGCTGGTCCTGGAGGTTATTGGTGCCTGTATGTATGATAATGTGGTTGGGTTTGGTAAAATATGGATTATTGATGATGGCTGTTGTTTGTTCGATAGTAGAGCAGCGGATTTTACTGACTTTTTCCTGGGAAAAGTTGCTTTTTGTTTAAGTATTTACCATTGGAGTCTATAATCAGAACAGTATCAGGGCACGGTGGCTTACTGCTCATGTCCGTGTCCGGCCTGCTGCTCGGGCTTCTTGTAGGAAGCTGCTGTGTTGGGGTTCTGGTAATGGTCGGCTCTGTTGTTGGGGTCTGTTGTGGTTGTGTTTTGGGGGTTGTCAGCTCTTATCCCTCTTTTATTACTCTGCTGTTCTTTGCTTTGCTCTCATTTTCAGTTATTTCCATTTGGCAGTTAGTTGATATATTGGTGTCATGGCTGCCGGCTTTCATTTGGTTCTCACACCCTTCTTTCCCTGGGTTCCTCTCCTTGATAAGGGGATATGTCTGGGATTTCAGTATTTCTATCTCTCGTCTCAGCTCTGTGTTTTCTTGCTGCAGTTCTTGTAATTTACCTCTTATTTCCTGCAGGGCTGAGGCCTGTTCACACTTCAGTCTGGTTATCGCTTCAGCTACTTGGTCCTTTGCATTTTTGTCACCAGAATTTCTTTAAAGCTTCTCTTTAAAGTGTATAAAGTCTCTTTCTAGCTGAGATAATCAGTCTCTGAGGATCTCTAGGAAAGGGGTGTGAGGAAATAGGACATAGGGCTGAAGGGGGGTCTCTGGTGGTTTTCTCTGTAGGGGTTAGGGGGGTCTCTGGTGGTTGTCTCTGTAGATTTAGGATAATCACTGCTCTAAGTCAGTTCTTTGTAGGTTTGGGCCTGGACTTTAATATAAGGAAAGATATCTTCAAACTGGCCGAGGTTGTCCTTGGTGCCCTGGATGACTATGGTGCCATTATTGTACACGTTGATGGTGAGTGTGACATCATTGTCATTTTGTGGGTCTTTTACCCTGATCTGTCGGCCCTTCTTGATGCCACACCTGGTGATATTCTTATAATGCCTGCACAGGGCTGTGTGCCAGGCGGTGGGCTGCTCGCTATAGAAAAGCACATTAGTTTTTCTCTTCTCTTCTTCCTTTAAGGTAAAATCACTGAAAATGGTTTCTGGTCTTTCTCTAATTTTGGCATGTTTTATGACCCTTCTCAATTGATTGCTTCTCTGGCCTTCACAGTATGTGATCTCCTGGGTGTCTGACCCCCTGCTGTCTGAGGATGCAGTCTCCGGCTCTATCCTATGGTCAGTTACATTATTGAAGCTTTCTTTTTCTTAATTATCATTTTCTAAATTGTAGTTTTCCATTTTCTGGAAGCTCTCCATATTCTTTACTTCTATGGGGTGTGCTCTCTAGAAGGACTATTAGACAGGTGATGGTGTTTTCAGATGCTCAGCTCTGTCTGATGCTCCCAGTTGCTTGTAGTCGGTGTTATAGGCAGAGTTCTTGTCTGATCAATAAAATCCAATTTTTTACTTTTGTTCTTATTTTCGGAGATATTTAGTCCTCGTTGTTTCTGTCATCCATGGAGTCAGTATTTTCCTGGTTTTGTCTTACAGGTTGCTCATTACAAGGTATCAATTGGTGAAAACTCAGGAGCTCATGTTTAGTGCTGCTTACTCCTGGGACTCCTGGGTGGGATCTATCTATCTATCTATCTATCGATCTACTATCTATCTACTATTGATCTCTCTATCTATCTATCTATCTATCTATCTAACTTTCTATCTAATTATCAATTTAATCATCGATCATCAGGGTCTACATAACCAGGCACACATCCCTCTCCCTTCTTTTACAATTTTATTCTATTTAGTTCTATTTAATTCCGATTTAGCATAGCTAATCAGATAATTTACAAAATGTCATTTTTTTTCAATCTCAGCCACTGAGGCTGGAAATAAAAATGGACGTGAACCTGTCTCGCTGAAATCAATTAAGTGATTAGATCTGACTTCCATTTTCTACCTGATTTAGTAATTAGTTGTCCATGGAAACATTGCATAGATTAAGACATTTGTGATGGAAGACGGGTTTATATTCTTTGTAAACAACTAAAAATATATCTAATGAGCAGAACCTGCCATTAATTCTATGAGATTGTATCATCTGTAAACTAATTACTAATTGTCTAAGACAACACTGATAGATTATACATACATTATATACGATAGTACATATACAGTAGTTATATTCTTGTACATAGAAGGCAGTATTATAGTAGTTATATTCCTGTACATAGGAGCAGTATTATAGTAGTTATATTCTTGTACATAGGAGCAGTATTATAGTAGTTATATTCTTGTACATAGGAGACAGTATTATAGTAGTTATATTCTTGTACATAGGAGCAGTATTATAGTAGTTATATTCTTGTACATAGAAGGCAGTATTATAGTAGTTATATTCTTGTACATAGGAGGCAGTATTATAGTAGTTATATTCTTGCACATAGGAGCATTATTATAGTAGTTATATTCTTGTACATAGGAGCAGTATTATAGTAGTTATATTCTTGTACATAGGAGCAGTATTATAGTAGTTATATTCTTGTACATAGGAGCAGTATTATAGTAGTTATATTCTTGTACATAGGAGCAGTATTATAGTAGTTATATTCTTGTACATAGGAGGCAGTATTATAGTAGTTATATTCTTGTACATAGGAGGCAGTATTATAGTAGTTATATTCTTGTACATAGGAGGCAGTATTATAGTAGTTATATTCTAGTACATAGGGGCAGTATTATAGTAGTTATATTCTTGTACATAGGAGCAGTATTATAGTAGTTATATTCTTGTACATAGGGGGCAGTATTGTAGTAGTGAAATTCTTGTACATAGGGGGCAGTATTATAGTAGTTATATTCTTGTACATAGGAGGCTGTATTATAGTAGTTATATTCTTGTACATAGAGGCAGTATTATAGAAGTTATATTCTTGTACATAGGAGGCAGTATTATAGTAGTTATATTCTTGCACATAGGGGCAGTATTATAGAAGTTATATTCTTGTACATAGGAGCAGTATTATAGTAGATATATTCTTGTACATAGGAACAGTATTATAGTAGTTATATTCTTGTACATAGGAGCAGTATTATAGCAGTTATATTCTTGTACATAGGGGCAGTATTATAGTAGTTATATTCTTGTACATAGGAGGCAGTATTATAATAGTTATATTCTTGTACATAGGAGCAGTATTATAGTAGATATAGTCTTGTACATAGGAGGCAGTATTATAGTAGTTATATTCTTGTACATAGGGGCAGTATTATAGTAGTTATATTCTTGTACATAGGAGCAGTATTATAGTAGTTATATTCTTGTACATAGGAGGCAGTATTATAGAAGTTATATTCTTGTACATAGGGGCAGTATTATAGAAGTTATATTCTTGTACATAGGAGCAGTATTATAGTAGATATATTCTTGTACATAGGAACAGTATTATAGTAGTTATATTCTTGTACATAGGAGCAGTATTATAGTAGTTATATTCTTGTACATAGGAGGCAGTATTATAGAAGTTATATTCTTGTACATAGGAGGCAGTATTATAGTAGTTATATTCTTGTACATAGGGGCAGTATTATAGAAGTTATATTCTTGTACATAGGAGCAGTATTATAGTAGATATATTCTTGTACATAGGAACAGTATTATAGTAGTTATATTCTTGTACATAGGAGCAGTATTATAGCAGTTATATTCTTGTACATAGGGGCAGTATTATAGTAGTTATATTCTTGTACATAGGAGGCAGTATTATAATAGTTATATTCTTGTACATAGGAGCAGTATTATAGTAGATATAGTCTTGTACATAGGAGGCAGTATTATAGTAGTTATATTCTTGTACATGGGGCAGTATTATAGTAGTTATATTCTTGTACATAGGAGCAGTATTATAGTAATTATATTCTTGTACATAGGAGCAGTATTATAGTAGTTATATTCTTGTACATAGGAGCAGTATTATAGTAGTTATATTCTTGTACATAGGGGGCAGTATTGTAGTAGTGAAATTCTTGTACATAGGGGGCAGTATTATAGTAGTTATATTCTTGTACATAGGAGGCAGTATTATAGTAGTTATATTCTTGTACATAGAGGCAGTATTATAGAAGTTATATTCTTGTACATAGGAGGCAGTATTATAGTAGTTATATTCTTGTACATAGGGGCAGTATTATAAAAGTTATATTCTTGTACATAGGAGCAGTATTATAGTAGATATATTCTTGTACATAGGAACAGTATTATAGTAGTTATATTCTTGTACATAGGAGCAGTGTTATAGCAGTTATATTCTTGTACATAGGAGGCAGTATTATAGTAGTTATATTCTTGTACATAGGAACAGTATTATAGTAGTTATATTCTTGTACATAGGAGCAGTATTATAGTAATTATATTCTTGTACATAGGAGCAGTATTATAGTAGTTATATTCTTGTACATAGAAGCAGTATTATAGTAGTTATATTCTTGTACATAGGAGCAGTATTATAGCAGTTATATTCTTGTACATAGGAGGCAGTATTATAGTAGTTATATTCTTGTACATAGGAGCAGTATTATAGTAGTTATATTCTTGTACATAGGAGAAGTATTATAGTAGTTATATTCTTGTACATAGGGGCAGTATTATAGTAGTTATATTCTTGTACATAGGAGCAGTATTATAGTAGTTATATTCTTGTACATAGGAGCAGTATTATAGTAGTTATATTCTTGTACATAGGAGGTAGGTGGAAGGTGATTTCAGTGCACCAAATCCACGCTAAAACCTGGGACAAAAATCATTGTGTGAATATACTCTTATAGAAGTTATTAGAGATGAGCAGATGTCTAGAATGTTTTCTTTCTCTCTTTCTTTCTCCCCTCAACATTTAAGGTAAAAATTCTGAATGTTACAATCAATTCGCCCACCTCTAGTAGCTAGAGTTTTCTACTTAGGAGAAAGTATTGTAGTCATTTCCCCTACCATGCACATACCATGATGGACTATTTACAGCACCACGGATGAGTGTGACTTGAGTTCTACATTACGTGTATTATATGTATTCTGACACCCAGTCTCTGTGTCTGAATCTTACTCTCTGGGCAGACCAAACTAATACTGGTGAGCTGGGAACTCTTTTAGGAAATATAAAACTTAGCTTTTACTTCGTTATACAGATAAAATAGGATGAAAAAAGGTGCTCAAATAAGTATAATAAATGGTCAGATCAGGTACTGTTTGGTGGGGCTAAAGGGGTCAAATGAAGCTAGCTCACAAGTCTCAGTGGTGGTGTGAACCCCACATTGCAGCAATATAGAAAAGTACCTAGGTACACTATCCCCCATAGACCCTAGTCTGTTGATGGGAAATACCTAAATGGCTGCAATCAGAGCACCCGCCCTCAAAAGAGCGATCCATAGCCTCTGGAACCTCGTCACCTTCACATAGACTAACCCCTAATTGCTCCAACGTGTTTCGACGGTCATCCGGCTCATCAGGGAGCAGCATTGTGGGTCAGTGCATTACTGAGCGGCAGTGGCAACCGAACACTGCCTGCCACTTCCTTTTGCACACCTAAAAGGGCTCGTTGACGCAATCAACCAATGGCAGGTGGAGGGAGGAGACCATCCAGGTCAGCTCAGTCAGCCTCTCTCTCCGCCCGCTCTGATGCGGCCAAGGCGTCACGGGGGCGGGGGAGGTAACCATGGGGATCGGAATACGCTTCCACTGCAGGGTCATCCACACCACAGCTCGGGAGAGGCATGGCTTAGCAAAAGGGATAAACAATTGGGTAATCTGTCATCATCATGATAGTTGTACCCATTGCTCTTCAGGATCCATGGGGCTGAAAGTTATAAACGCCCGAATCAAATGCACCAGGAGATTGTATAGCGAGATGGGATGATATTTTATTACATCAGACTCACAAGACATGCAGCTCAGTGCCTGGAGATATTTACAAGGGGCTAATAGAGAAACAGTAGTCGCCCATCTGAAGTCAAATGTCTCCCTCCGATCATAAAAAGGGCTTATGTGATAGAACCTTGTTAAGACCACTGGGGATGACACTTTGCATTTCAAAGATCCACCTTGATTCAGCTCTCAGGATCCCATTGTCCCAACCACCTCCTCGGGGACCCTGCGGTACATGCTGGATCCCCATGAAGTGAATAGATGCTATATTGCCGTTATGGACTTCATTAATGTGTCTCGCCACAGACGTGATCTCTAATCCTGCGTCTAAGCTCTCTCTTGGTCTTCCCTATCTAATCCAATGGGCATGAGCACTTGGCGAGGTACACTACACCACTAGTCTGACAATTGATGAAGTCCCGAATGGCATATTCACGGCCGGTGGATGCAGAAGTAAATCTTTTGGTGGCTGTGACTTGGTCATAGGTGACACATTTACCAAATTTAAAGATCCCCTTCGGACTTCCTGCCAAGGAGGCCGAAAGTGACTATTCACTAATCTGTCCTTTAAACGGGTTGTCTCATCATAGACAGTGGGGGCATATCGCTAGGATACGCCTCCATTGTCCTATAGGTGCTGGTCCCACCGCTGGGGCCCACACCTATATCACGAACGAAGCCCCGCAAGGTGGTGGCTGGAGGACTCTGGCCCGGCCACCACCAAGCCGGCTCCCCATAGAAGTGAATGAGAGTGTGCCACGCATGCCTTCCCCTTGCTCCCATTCATTACTATGGGGCCGATGGAAATAGCCGAGCCAGTGTTCGGCTATTTTCGCCAGCCCCATAGAAAAAGAATGGAGGGCAGCTGCGCATGCGCAGTGTGCCCTCCTTCACTTGCGGGGCTCCGTTCTCGATATAGGTGTGGGTCCCAGCGGTGGGACCCGCACCTATATCGAGAATGGAGCCTCGCAAGGTGGTGGCTGGAGGACTCTGGCCCGGCCACCACCAAGCCGGCACCCCATAGAATTGAACGAGAGTGTGCCACGCATGCGCGCCCCTTGCTCCCATGCATTACTATGGGGCCGATGGAAATAGCCAAGCCAGTGCTTGGTTATTTTCATCGGCCCCATAGAAAATGAATGGAGGGCAGCTGCGCATGCGCAGTGTGCCCTCCTTCACTTGCGGGGCTCCGTTCTCGATATAGGTGTGGGTCCCAGTGGTGGGACCCGCACCTATATCGAGAATGGAGCCTCGCAAGGTGGTGGCTGGAGGACTCCGGTCCGGCCACCACCAAGCCGGCTCCCCATAGAAGTGAATGGGAGTTACCACGCATGCGCGGCCCCCGCTCCCATTAATTTCTATGGGGCTGAGCGGTGAGACCCGCACCAATAAGACAAGGGGGCATATCCGAAGCGATATGCCCCCATTGTCCATGATGAGACAACCCCTTTAGGCAACGCCCTTTCCTTTAGGTGATTTTAAGGTACGGGCCAACGACTTTCAAATCTGGATCATCGCAAAGGATATTCCAATATTTGCTGATGATCCGTCTTACCTCAACGTGTGCATTGTCATACAGACCAATGATTCTAAAAGTACGTTCTGAGGGGCTATCTGTTTTTTTCTGGATTAGAAATTCCTCCATTTTAGAATTACAGGCGAATTCAAAAGCCATCCTCAAGATATTATCTGGATAGCCCCTCTCTAAAAATCTCCGACGTCTCTACATTACGTGCAGATAACGGTTCTCAGCTCCCTTATAGTTATGGAGAAAGAGGAACAGATTTATCGTCTGATACGCCATCCCCAGCGCCAATCACCGGACTCATTTCTCAGGCTCCTAATACGCTCATTAACCTTTGCTGATGTTATGTGACTTTGACGTATTTGTCACTTCTTTGCGCTGAGCCGTTGTCACTGCACGTAGAGGATGGGAGCTCAATGATTGTAAAAGAAAAATGTAATCACTTATACGGCACAGTCCCTCAGCAATAGAACTCAATTTAATTTCAAGAGCAGATGATATTCATTGCTATCTGTTTGAACTTATGGAAAAAGATTTATGAGGAATCAGGGGGATAATTGATGCCTTGATTGATGTGCTACTTCGCCAAAAAGTGTCTTGGGGTTTGTCTGCTTGCGGTAAACTCAGAGGCTTAGAGCGGGATACAGAAAATCAGGGAAATTAAGATTTGAAAACTAGAAAATACCATCAGATCTTCCATGGATATCTGGGCCCCATTGTGGTTATACAGTAGTATTTATCCGTCATAATGCGGCCAATGAATTATCCGGGTGCCTTAAAGGGAAATTCCATGCAAAAGGACAAGGTTTTACCCTCTTGAAGAGTATCTAATACAAAGCATTCGGAAAGTTTTTAGACCCATTCACAGTTTGTTATGTTGCGGTCTTGTGCTAAAAAAATAAAAACAGTTTTTCCCAATCATTCTGCACTCAATAACCCATAATGATAAAGTGAGAACAGAATGTTAGAAATCTTTACAAATTTTTTGAAAAGAAAAAAGAAAAATCTTGCATTCACATAAGTCTTCAGTCCCTTTACTCAGGAAATAAATATTCAGACCCTTTATTCAGGACATAAGTCTTCAGCCTCTTTACTCAGGACATAAGTCTTCAGCCCCTTTACTCAGGACGTAAGTCTTCAGCCCCTTTACTCAGGATGTAAGTCTTCAGCGCCTTTACTCGGGACATAAATCTTCAGCCCCTTTACTCAGGACATAAGTATTCAGCCCCTTTACTCAGGACGTAAGTCTTCAGCCCCTTTACTCGGGACGTAAGTCTTCAGCCCCTTTACTCGGGACGTAAGTCTTCAGCCCCTTTACTCGGGACATAAGTCTTCAGCCCCTTTACTCGGGACATAAGTCTTCAGCCCCTTTACTCGGGACATAAGTCTTCAGCCCCTTTACTCGGGACATAAGTCTTCAGCCCCTTTACTCGGGACATAAGTCTTCAGCCTCTTTACTCGGGACATAAGTCTTCAGCGCCTTTACTCGGGACATAAGTCTTCAGCCCCTTTACTCGGGACATAAGTCTTCAGCGCCTTTACTCGGGACATAAGTCTTCAGCGCCTTTACTCGGGACATAAGTCTTCAGCCCCTTTACTCAGGACATAAGTATTCAGCCCCTTTACTCAGGACATAAGTCTTCAGCCCCTTTACTCAGGACATAAGTCTTCAGCCCCTTTACTCGGGACATAATTATTCAGCTCCTTTACTCGGAACATAAGTATTCAGCCCTTTACCCAGGACTTATTTGAAGCCCCTTTGGCAGTGATTCCAGCCTCCAGTCTTCTTGAGGATGATGCCACAAGATTTGCACACCTGGATGTGGGGATTTTCTGCCATTTTTCTCTACAGATCCTCTCAAGCTGTCAGGTTGGATGGGGGCTGTTGGTGGACAGCCATTTTCAGGTCTCACCTGAGATGTTTCATTGGTTTCAGGTCAGGGCTCGGCCACTCAAGGACATTTACAGAGTTGTCCCTAATCTTCTGTGTTGTCTTGGCCGTGTTCTTAGGGTCAATGTTCTGTTGAAAGGTGAACCTTCAGCCCAGTCTGAGGTCCAGAGCTTAAGTTCCAGATCATTACTTTGCTCCATTCACCTTTCCCTCAACCCTGACCAGTGTCCCTGTCCCACAGCATCATGCTGCCACCACCATGCTTTACTGTAGGGATGGTATTGGACAGGTGATGAGCAGCTCCTGGTTTTCTCCAAAGATGATGATTAGAATCGAGCCTGAAAAGTCCAATCTTGGTTTTAACAGACCAGAAAATCTTGTTCCTTACAGCCTGAGAGTCCTTTAGGTGTTTATTTGTTTTTTGAAGACTCCAGGCCATTTACATTGGTCTTTTACTGAGGAGAGACTTCTTTCTCATCACTCTTCCATAAAGCCCAGATTGGTGGAGTACTGCAGTGATGGTTGACCTTCTGGAAGTGTCTCTCATCTGCACACAGGATCTTTGGAGCTCAGCCAGAGTGACCAATGGGTTTTTGTTCACCTCTCTTTACCAAGGTCCTTTCCCCTCAATTACTTAGTTTTGTGGGGCGGCCATCTCTAGCAAGAGACCTGGCTGCTCTTTGTTTCCTCCACATGTCTTGGTTTCTGCTCTGATATTTATTGTCAGCTGTGAGATCTTAGATACACAGGGCTCTTTCTAAATCATCTCCAATCAACTGAATTTACCACAGGTGACTCCAATCAAGGTGGATAAACATCTCAGTGATGATCCAGAGAAATGGGAGGCACCAGATCTTAATGTCAAGTGTCATACTTATGTCCAAGTGAAATAAATAAAAAAATGCTGTTAAAAAATTTGCTAAAATCTCTAAAATTCTCGTTTACTTTTGTTATTCTAGGGTACCGAGTACAGGTTAATGAGGAAAAACTAGATTTTTTAAAATTTATTTTAACACAAGACAGCAACATAACGAAATGTGAAAAAAGTGAAAGACTTTCCGAATACTCTGTAAATAAGGAATTGTCTATGTGATTGGCTAAATAGAAGACTAAAAGTTTTTATGTTGCTGCTTAGCAACAGATCAAGCAGCTAAAGGGTGACTACTCCAGATGGCTGTGTTCTTGTGGAGGTCCAGAACTGTCATCCTCCGAATCTCCTCCTTGCTCCCCGAAGTCACCAAGTTAGAGCGCCGTAATCTTGCGCATGCGCGAGTACGCGGCATGTCAGTGCCGGCAAAGTGTTCCTTCCCTGTGCTGGCATCAGCCTCAGGGAATGAGCTACGAGATTACGGCGCACTAACTTTGTGACGTCCGGGAGCGAGGAGGAGATTCAGAGGATGCGGACGGTGCTGGGCTCCTTCACAGTGGGTGGTGCTGAGCCTCATTTACATATATATAAAATAGTTTTTTTGCCTAAATAAAAGCACTCAGAGCTATGGGGAATGTATAGTGCGGATGTGCTAGCGGCGATCTAGCAGCACATGTCCGCAGCTCTATAGGCAAAATCCAGGTGACAGAATCCCTTTAATAAAGTGTAGTACAAGTGAATGGGGCTACCAAAACTAAATTTACACAGTTTGTTATGTTGCGGAATTTGGTCAAATTTTAACAAAACAAAATGGAATCATCTGCATTTACTTTGTCACCCTGAAAAAGTATTTTATTATATTTGAAAAGATCTCTCTTGGGACCGAATTGGAAGAATATGCTCCTGGACTGGAGTACAATGTCTGGCATGGCTGCCCGTGAAAACTGTGATCTGTTTGATTGTAATGGGAAAAAATGCACCTTTTCATTGAATTGTGAGCGCAGCTCTGGAGCATGACTCAAGATGTAACTCAAGATGAGTACATGATAAGTAATGTAATGTATGTACAGAGTGACTCCACCAGCAGAATAGTGAGTGCAGCTCTGGAGTATAATACATGATGCTACTCAGGATCAGTACAGGATAAGTAATGTAATGTATGTACACAGTGACTGCACCAGCAGAATAGTGAGTGCAGCTCTGGGGTATAATACAGGATGTAACTCGGGATCAGTATAGGATAAGTAATGTAATGTATGTACACAGTGACTCCACCAGCAGAATAGTGAGTGCAGCTCTGGAGTATAATACAGGATATAACTCAGGATCAGTACAGGATAAGTAATGTAATGTATGTACAGAGTGACTCCACCAGCAGAATAGTGAGTGCAGCTCTGGAGTATAATACAGGATGTAACTCAGGATCAGTACAGGATAAGTAATGTAATGTATGTACACAGTGACTGCACCAGCAGAATAGTGAGTGCAGCTCTGGGGTATAATACAGGATGTAACTCAGGATCAGTACAGGATAAGTAATGTAATGTATGTACACAGTGACTCCACCAGCAGAATAGTGAGTGCAGCTCTGGAGTATAATACAGGATGTAACTCAGGATCAGTACAGGATAAGTAATGTATGTACACAGTGACTCCACCAGCAGAATAGTGAGTGCAGCTCTGGAGTATAATACTGGATGTAACTCAGGATCAGTACAGGATAAGTAATGTAATGTATGTACACAGTGACTCCACCAGCAGAATAGTGAGTGCAGCTCTGGAGTATAATACAGGATGTAACTCAGGATCAGTACAGGATAAGTAATGTATGTACACAGTGACTGCACTAGCAGAATAGTGAGTGCAGCTCTGGAGTATAATACAGGATGTAACTCGTGATCAGTACAGGATAAGTCATGTAATGTATGTACACAGTGACTGCTCCAGCAGAATAGTGAGTGCAGCTCTGGAGTATAATACAGGATGTAACTCAGGATCAGTACAGGATAAGTAATGTAATGTATGTACACAGTGACTGCACCAGCAGAATAGTGAGCACAGCTCTGGAGTATAATACAGGATGTAACTCAGGATCAGTACAGGATAAGTAATGTAATGTATGTACACAGTGACTGCACCAGCAGAATAGTGAGTTCAGTGCAGGAGTATAATACAGGATGTAACTCAGGATCAGTACAGGATAAGTCATGTAATGTATGTACACAGTGACTGCTCCAGCAGAATAGTGAGTGCAGCTCTGGAGTATAATACAGGATGTAACTCAGGATCAGTACAGGATAAGTAATGTAATGTATGTACACAGTGACTGCACCAGCAGAATAGTGAGCACAGCTCTGGAGTATAATACAGGATGTAACTCAGGATCAGTACAGGATAAGTAATGTAATGTATGTACACAGTGACTGCTCCAGCAGAATAGTGAGTGCAGCTCTGGAGTATAATACAGGATGTAACTCAGGATCAGTACAGGATAAGTAATGTAATGTATGTACACAGTGACTGCACCAGCAGAATAGTGAGCACAGCTCTGGAGTATAATACAGGATGTAACTCAGGATCAGTACAGGATAAGTAATGTAATGTATGTACACAGTGACTGCACCAGCAGAATAGTGAGTTCAGTGCAGGAGTATAATACAGGATGTAACTCAGGATCAGTACAGGATAAGTAATGTAATGTATGTACACAGTGACTGCACCAGCAGAATAGTGAGTGCAGCTCTGGAGTATAATACAGGATGTAACTCAGGATCAGTACAGGATAAGTAATGTAATGTATGTACACAGTGACTGCACCAGCAGAATAGTGAGTGCAGCTCTGGAGTATAATACAGGATGTAACTCAGGATCAGTACAGGATAAGTAATGTAATGTATGTACACAGTGACTCCACCAGCAGAATAGTGAGTGCAGCTCTGGAGTGTAATACAGAATAATGTAATGTATTTACACAGTCACTCATCTTAATAGTAGCTTATTTCTCTATGTGAACTGTAAAGTGATATTTGCTGATGAACAAACCCTATAAATGTGTCAACATATTTTAGTTTCATCAATATCTTATATTGCAGCTCTATGATATTATTTTACGAATGATTTCCTAACCTCATAGAATCACTGTCTCTAGGGTCCTGATGATGATAGTCGCACTAATTCATTATAATTTAGTATTCTGTTAATACAAACTGATGTATGCCAAGACAAGGCCGTAAATCCAAGCCGGTTAATTAGCTGTGTCAAAAGAAATTAAAGGAGAGAAAAATGAAATCTGTCTTCTGTTTCAGTAATGGATGGTGTCCTAGAACCGGGGCTGAGGCATGAAATGGAAGATCTGGTGGCTGGATAAGGAAGAATTTTAGTAGAACTTTTTGTTTTCTTTTATTTTTTGAGTTTCTAGTTAAACCTGCAAAGTCTCCGACATCTTTCCCATTGCCCGAGGCCCTGCTAGTCTGAAACACGCGACTTGATCACTGTCAGAAAATCCATTATACGATTGAAGTCAAAACTAAGCTTTTATCTCCGTCAGATATTTGAAAAGTTGTCATCTTATTACATGAAATCCTGATATCTCTATTCTTTGAAACACAATATTTTGATAGCAAAAACAGACGACCCCAGACGCTGCAATATCCAACCAAAAAAAAAAAGTACAAAAGTAAATTGTAAAGCAACAGTAGCACGAAAACGGAATTGTATAGCTTACGGGGGTCTTCTAAGATTTTAACTAATATAAAGGTGCAGTGTGGCTCCTCAGGGGCATGGCTATAGAAATTGAAGTGGCAGTAACACCCAGGATCTGGTGATTGAGGGGTCCGAAGGACTCTCCTCCACATAGGAAGACTTCAGTGACACATGTTAGGTGAAGGGTCCTGTTACAAATTTTGTGTTAAGGCTCAGGAGGAGCCGTTATGTTCAACCTCTGGGGGAGCTGTAAGATGTCTAGATGTCCATGGGAGTCTACTTTCCCCCTGTATGCTTCCATTTTTATACTAAGGTTTTTAATTGGTTCATTTGCTGGTCGAAGCATTGATTCTAGGGATAACATATCCAAAACATGCTACCATATGAAGCATCATACGATGACACATGAAGTACCTACTACTTACACACGGCTCTGCCATCCATTCTGTGACTCTTCATATGGCAATACTATATGACCCATGCATGCAATGTACATGACTATATGTACAAGTATATAACGATGTCCAGAGTGTGAAGAATCTCTCCACCCTCTATACCAGCGGGAAGTCCCAGCACGAGGTCAAAGATCTATCAGCATCCAAATGACATCCTACCAACTTTTGTGCATAATCTCTTGAATTCACAATTTTACCCCAACTCTATGTTTCCAAGGAGCCCTTGTTCTAATTGACAAGCCCAACTCTGCTACATCTGCAACAAAACTATCATTACAAACAAATTTGAAGGGTATAACACAGGGGAAAGACATTGGTTGTGTCAAATGTATAATGGCCCTTTGGCATCAATGTTTGGTGCAAATTACTGGTGAAAATGTTCAACAGCCATAAGAGGGCATACTGTCAGAATCTTGATAATTTTTTCTGATTTTAGTGTTTTTTCATTTTTTATAATTTTTTGCTTGTTTACTGACAAATGAGCCCAGCTTCATCCACTTTTCTCCCGCCATCACGCCATTGACTTATTAACCGTAAAATTACTCCGCTCTTAAAGGCGTGATGCCATTATTGATGTAAAAAAATTAAAATCGGACACCATGTAGTACAGTAGATGGCAATCTTTTTCTTACAAATCTAGAACCAGCCTTGAAACTCATGTGGATCCAGAGATCTCCCCGTTCATTGCTCCAAGTGTTCTGCTAGATTTATTTTGGGCTGGCTGTCAGAGGGTATGTTCCTTTCTCAGGGGGTGTTTCCTATCTGCTGCAGCTCTCTCCCTATCACAGCTCAGGGGTGTGGCCTTTCTGCTGCAGCTCTCTTCCTATCACAGCTCATGGTGTGGCCTATCTGCTGTAGCTCTCTCCCTATCACAGCTCAGGGCGTGTGTCATTTCTGCTGCAGCTCTCTCCCTATCACAGCTCAGGGCATGTGCCCTTTCTGCTATAGCTGTCTTCCTATCACAGCTCAGGGTGTGTGCCCTTTCTGCTGTAGCTCTCTCTCTATCACAGCTCAGGATGTGGGACCTTTCTGCTGTAGCTCTCTCCCTATCACAGCTCAGGTGGTGGGACCTTTCTGCTGTAGCTCTCCCCCTATCACGGCTCAGGGTGTGGGTCCTTTCTGCTGCAGCTCTCTCCCCATTAGAGCTCAGGGTGTGTGCCCTTTCTTATGCAGCTCTCTCCCTATCACAGCTCAGGGTGTGTGCCCTTTCTGCTATAGCTGTCTTCCTATCACAGCTCAAGGCATGTGCCCTTTCTGCTGTAGCTCTCTCCCTATCACAGCTCAGGTGGTGGGACCTTTCTGCTGTAGCTCTCTCCCTATCACGGCTCAGGGTGTGGGTCCTTTCTGCTGCAGCTCTCTCCCCATTACAGCTCAGGGTGTGTGCCCTTTCTTATGCAGCTCTCTCCCTATCACAGCTCAGGGTGTGTGTCCTTTCTGCTGTAGCTCTCTCCCTATCACAGCTCAGGGTGTGGGACTTTTCCGCTGTAGCTTTCTCCCTATCACAGCTCAGGGTGTGGTACCTTTCTGCTGTAGCTCTCTCCCTATCACAGCTCAGGGTGTGGTACCTTTCTGCTGTAGCTCTCTCCCTATCACAGCTCAGGGTGTGGTACCTTTCTGCTGTAGCTCTCTCCCTATCACAGCTCAGGGTGTGGTACCTTTCTGCTGTAGCTCTCTCCCTATCACAGCTCAGGGTGTGGTACCTTTCTGCTGTAGCTCTCTCCCTATCAAAACTTAGAGTGTGTGACCTTTCTGCTGCAGCTCTCTCCCTATCACAGCTCAGGTGGTGGGACCTTCTTGCTGTAGCTCTCTCCCTATCACAGCTCAGGTGGTGGGACCTTCTTGCTGTAGCTCTCTCCCTATCACAGCTCAGAGTGTGTCACCTTTCTTCTGTAGCTGTATCCCTATCACAGCTCCGGCAGGTGTCCTTACTGCTGCAGCTTTCTCCCTATCACAGCTCAGGGGATGTGTCCTTTCTGCTGAAAGTCTTTCCCTGTAAATGCCACAGATTCTAAGAGACGATATGGCTATTGACAGTTAAAGATTTGAACAGGATAACAGGCCGAACTGAACGGACAAATGTCTTTTTTTGGCCTTATTTACTATGTTAGCATGTTACTATGTATGTTATATTCGACCAGCTAAGTAAGGTGGACAAGAAATAAAGAAAAGAACCAGCAGGTGGCGCTATACAGATGCATTTTATTGAATGACTAAATAGCTAAACTAAATTTTTAATCACATGCAATTACAAAAAGTATTCCGATCTAGGCGCTGGTTTGAAAAATGTACAATATTTTTTATGGCACAATCCTTTTAACTGATCTTCCATAACAATTTACAAAATAAGCTGCACGTAGCGCATTTCCCCCCATGAGGGCTAACAAATGACAGTCTTGTCTAACGAGCTCAGAAACTAGGGTAGTTCACTGCAGTAGTCCTTTACCTTGGAATCGGAGGAAATGTGAAAACATCTTTTAATATGGAGCAGACGATCGACATTCCAGACTTTAATGGGACTAAAGAATTGCTGCGCTTTGTAAGGAGGCAGCCGTAGTGCAGCTCGAGGAGGCCGAGGGGCCGCGTTCAATGCACCTTTCATTCTAAATCATAAAACATCCATACGGCACGGAGGATATATATAGTCTGGTTGGCGTGTTTTTGAGTCTTTAACAAGTTGATCAGTGGAAGCAGTGAATTCTTTCATGCTAAGGTTCACGATCATTGCTGTTCTATAGAAAAAAGCTTTTGTGAATAGTTTCAAATTCATATTTTAATTTCATAGTACAAGCTAAGTTAAATTAAAGGGTGTGTACACTTTTGCAACTTTTTTTTCTTACTCCAATGCATCTAAAGTAAAATAAAAAAATACTGAAATAACTTTGCAAGTAGTCAGGATTAAAAATATTCTACCATTTTGTGTCTACAGCGCTGATGCAGTCCAGCGCATCCTCATGGCTACAGACTGTAAGCAAAGTGTGTATAGTCTCTTCTATCTACCCCTTCTGATACTATCTGTCAGATATCAAGCATAGGGGGCAGATGGTATGGAGTAACGCATGACTGCAAGATCAGACTACACACAGTTTGCTTGTAGTCTGTAACCATGGAGACAGCATAGGGCAGCACGGTGGCTCAGTGGTTAGCACTGGTGCCTTGCACCGCTGGGGTCCTAGGTTCGAATCCGACCAAGGGCAACATCTGCATCTAGTTTGTATGTTCTCCCCGTGTTTGCGTGGGTTTCCTCCGGGTACTCCGGTTTCCTCCCACACTCCAAAGACATACTGATAGGGACCTTAGAGTGTGTCCCATTGGGGACAGTTGGATGATAATGTCTGTAAAGCGCTGCGGAATTAGTAGCGCTATATAAGTGTGTATAATAAATAAATAAATAAAATAAATAGGAGCTGAAAACAAAAGTGGTAGGAGACTTTTAATCAATACTATTTGCAATCTTTTCACCCTCTTTACTACTGTCTGTTAGTTATTAAAGAGCAGAGGGCATGGAACAATGCACTATTGAAGATCAGACTACACCCAGTTTGCTTGTAGTCTGTAACCATGGAGACACATAGAAGCTGAAGACACAAAGTGGTGGGAGGTTTTTAATCCATGCCATTTGCAATGTTTTCACCCTTTCTACTACTGTCTGCTAGAGATTAAAAATAAGGGAAATAAGCATGTATTAATGCATGACTGCAAGGTCAGACTACACATAGTTTGCTTGTAGTCTGTAACCATGGAGACACATAGCAGTATAGGAGCTGAATAAACAAAGTAGTAGGAGATTTATTATCAATACTGCTTGCAGTGTTTGCACCCTCTTTACTACTGTCAGATATTAAGGAGAAGGGCAGAGGGCATGAATTAATGCATGACTGCAAGATCAGACTACATGCAGTTTACTTGTAGTCTGTAACCATGGAGACACAGACTAAAAAACACAAAGTGGTAGGAAAATTTTAATCAGTGCTTTTTGCAAAGTTGCCTTGTTTTTGTAGAGGCATTGGAGTAAGGAAGATTGCTTCAGAAACAGCTGTGCTGGAGGAATCAGCAGGTCCATCTATTATATCAGAATCTCTATGATTTATTTCTGCATCATATAAAGTCTCGTTTTCTCTATGGTCTACTGCAATGTACGTAGATTTAGTAGGTTAGGAAGAATTAAGAGAGAGTGGGAATAGAGTATAACTATTGGATTAGATCAGACTACAGGGTTTTTGTGTACAGGGTGGGCCATTTATATGGACACACCTTAATAAAATGGGAATGGTTGGTGATATTAACTTCCTGTTTGTGGCACATTAGTATATGTGAGGGGGGAAACTTTTCAAGATGGGTGGTGACCATGGTGGCCATTTTGAAGTCAGCCATTTTGAATCCAACTTTTTTTTTTCAATAGGAAGAGGGTCATGTGACACATCAAACTTATTGGGAATTTCACAAGAAAAACAATGGTGTGCTTGGTTTTAACGTCACTTTATTCTTTAATGAGTTATTTACAAGTTTCTGACAACTTATAAAATGTGTTCAATGTGCTGCCCATTGTGTTGGATTGTCAATGCAGCCCTCTTCTCCCACTCTTCACACACTGATAGCAACACCGCAGGAGAAATGCCAGCACAGGCTTCCAGTATCCGTAGTTTCAGGTGCTGCACATCTCGTATCTTCACAGCATAGACAATTGCCTTCAGATACGAGATGTGCAGCACCTAAAACTACGGATACTGGAAGCCTGCGCTAGCATTTCTCCTGCGGTGTTGCTATCAGTGTGTGAAGAGTGGGAGAAGAGGGCTGCATTGACAATCCAACACAATGGGCAGAACATTGAACACATTTTATAAGTGGTCAGAAATTTGTAAATAACTCATTAAAGAATAAAGTTACGTTAAAACCAAGCACAACATTGTTTTTCTTGTGAAATTCCCAATAAGTTTGATGCGTCACATGACCCTCTTCCTATTTCAAAAACAAAAGTTGGATTCAAAATGGCCAACTTCAAAATGGCCGCTATGGTCACCACCCATTTTGAAAAGTTTCCCCCTTCACATATAACTAATGTGCCCCAAACAGGAAGTTAATATCACCAACCATTCCCATTTTATTAAGGTGTATCCATATAAATGACCCACCCTGTATAGACTGGAGCCATGGAAACATACATCTGCATAGTAGCTGTATGCACAAAACGGTTGGGGATTTTTAATCAAAATCATTTGCATAGTTGCTAATAGTAATTTTATTTATTTATTTTTATTATAGATACACTATATGCCCAAAAGTATTTAGACTCTGATCACAAAACCTACATGAGCTGGTTGAACATCCTACTCCAAAACCACAGGTATTTCAATGCAGTTTGGTTTCCTATAACCGCTACAACAGTCTCCTGTCTTCTAGGGAGGCTTTAAACCAGATTTGGAGTGTGCCTGTGGAATTTGTAGGATTAGGCACTGATTTAGTGGTGAAAGATGCTGGAAGGGGTTGAGGTCAGGGCTTTGTGCTGACACTTAACTTACTCCACACCAAACTCATCCCATGTCTTTATAGAAGTAAATTTTTGCAAAAAGCGGAAAAGGACCTTCTGTTACCTCAAAGGTGGAAGCGACAATTGTGTAGATTCTGATGCGGTAGAATTTATTTGAGTAGAATTTTTAGAGACAGAACTATTTTCCAACATTTAACCACTTCCTGACACGGCAATGCTCCGTTTTTTGCATTTTTGTTTTTTACTCTCTGCCTTTTCGAAGCCAGAACTTTTTATTTCTTCATTTACATAGTGTGGTGATGTGAACCATAAAATGCATGGGAAAGTTCCGGAAGGGGGGTATATCTCTCCCATATTTCTCAACTGGCTGAGGTGGGTGAAATCCAGGACAATGCTGGCTTCAGCAAACATAGTTGCTAGAGTTATTTTATTTATTTATTCAGGGCTGGATTTTACTTGGATTGGGTTGGTAGGTTTTGGCAAGGGGACTTCCCAATCCACCCCCCAGTCCGGGGCAGGTTTTTCCCTAGCAGGAAGGGATTCCCAGGTGAGACCTGCTCTAATCAGGCTGGGATAAAGCACCTCCCAGGGTGCCAGTCTGGGGGAAGAGAGGATTGTGATACAGAGACCTGTGGAGGCTCTGGGTGGTCTCAGTCAGGAGGGCTGAGGGGCCACAAGGCGATATGACGCCTGATACCTTCCCTATGTGTGGACTGTTTGGCTGTGCAAAGCTGGGCCTACTTGGATGTATGAACAGGGCTCTACAAGTGAGGTAGGGACGTTATTTTGTTTAGGCAGTGCCTAGACAGGCAGGTGTTTATTTTGGTTCTGTTTGGAGCTCTGTGTTTTTTGTTGATGTGCCTCAAAAAAGCACAAGTTTGGACCTGAATCCTGGTGTCCGTGAAGACGTCTGTGATTATAACGCCCTGAATGATGCAATCCCTTACATTAGTCATATAAGGACTTGTTTTTTCGCAGGATAAATTGTACTTTCTAATGCCCCCATTTATTATTGCATATAATGTAGTCGGAAGATAGGAAAAAAAAATATATGGGATTGAATTGGAAAAAAAAAAATCCTACACAATTTTAGGGGTTTTGTTTTTGCAAATTTATCTTAATACTGGGGGGAAAAAATAAAAAGTTTTTAGCACCATATTCTGACCCCTATAACTATTTTATTGATACCATTTTGGGGTGGTCATTACTTTTTGATCAATTTTTTGGGGGGAGGTGAAGTAATGAAAAAACTGCAAATCGGCCATAATGATTTTTTTTTACCATATAGGGATAAAAAAATATAAATAAAAATTTAATACGAGTGTTTTAGACAGAGGCTATGTCTATGATGTTTATTCTTTTGATTGTTTACTTATTTGCATTTTAATATTGAGGAAAGTGGCATGATTAGATTTTTTTTATATTTCTTAAAATAATTTTTTATTTTTAAACTTTTTTTTACTTTTTTCTATTTCTTTTTTTTTTATTCACCCTAGGTGACCAGAACAAGCAATACATAGATTGCCATTTGCATTCTGTAAAGGTATTTTATCCATTACAGAATACAGCATTCAGTATATTTAAATGCAGTGCTGCCACCTGCAGGCCTGTATTGGGAAACATCAGTAATGGTCATCGAAACCTCAAGCGGGCTCCGGCCCATCACTACAACGTAGCACCTTCTCTGATCTTATCCAGGGGAAGCTGTTACCGGAGTGGGAACACGCGGCTCCCACAATGTTATCACTCAGATGCCACGATCGGCGTTGTCGCCGATTGCAGACAGGCACCCGGTGGCTATGGCGCTTACTTTGCAATAGTAGCCACTTTTGGAGACTGGAGCAGATCAGAAACTTCATGAACTGACTTGGGGCAAAGACGACCTCCTATGACAGTGCTGACTAATGCTTCTACCAGTGTTCACCCACGGAGATGACGTGGCTGTGTGCTTGGGTTTGGTTTGCAATGGGTTTCGAGGAAACAATTAAACTCAGCAATTAAATTGGTTGCAAAAGTTTGCACGGCCCATAAAAATCCATCATTCTGAGTTTCATGTAACATTTCTGTGTCTAAAGCATAAATATTGATTTCAGAGATTAAGGGGTATCCGAAGCTAGAGGTGGATTTGATGCTTTTCAGGAATGCTCCAGTTCCAAGGTCCCAGTTATAAATTGAAGTGCTATCAATTCCCAGCCTGACACAGCAGGCGAGACAAATACCCTTAGGCGGGTGAGATCCTGTACACAGATATATCAGAGATCTTTTGTTCCAGCAGAACCAGAGACAGAATAAGAGTGACACATGGTATGGCCGAGGGACCAGTAAGGTATCTGTCTCTTATCACTTTCCATCTTGTGTCTCTGCCTGACGATGATGTTAATCATAGGAAACATAATTACACTTGATATTTCCAGTTACCTGGGGGGAGGGGGGGGTACCGCTTTAACAGAGCACAATGCTTTATATTAATCAGCGGAGCAATGGTAAGACTTTAGCATCTACGGTATATTACACCAGCTGCAGCTGGACCCTTGAGGGTTCTACTGAAGTGGACTTAGACCACCATAGAACGTTGTAAGGATTTAAGTCCGTTTCAGTAGCAGTCATCACCAGGCTTTACTTTGCTCAGGGCAAGGATTCTGCAGCTGCTCTCTGTCCTATCAAAATGGCCAAGGCAGCGTAATTGGTTGGCACCCCTTGGCACCCAGAGCCCATTCCCCTCCAGATCACCTCTGTCTGCACTCCTAAATGGAGGGCCACCATCCAAGTTCTGAAGAAAAAATAATAATAATGCAAGCCCAATATCAGCTTTTAGTATATTCACACATTGCAGCTATATCTATTATGCAAAAATCACTGCCACAAAAACAATATGACTGTAACAGCCCAATATGATGAATACTTTCTGCATATCATTCATGTGTCCCATACTCCACAGCAGCATGAAAACCGCTGTGAAGGTAATGACTTATAGTCCACCTAAAGTGGAATTCACACCTACTGTAAATGTCCTCTATGTCTGTCTGTCTAGAAACATCATAATTTATTACTTTAATAATTAGACCGGTTTCTACTAGAATCAGTCGACAGGCTGCTGACAGACGTGCCCAAGAGCTGAACTCCAAGTGATGCAGTCCTCTCTCCTGCAATGCATTTTGGGAACATTCTCATTGCTGTTGAACACCTGCTTTAAAGAGTTCCATCTGCAAGCACTGAATCAGCAGGGAATAGATAGATAGATAGATAGATAGATAGATAGATAGATAGATAGATACTGATATGGTGAAAGGGTGGGGGACCTGCTTTATTCAGTCCAAACGCAACATTTTAAGCCCAGCACGATGAGGCCTTTCTCAAGTGTATTGTTTGGTGTGAATAAGGAGGGTCCACCACCCCTTCGCCATATCTTGAGTACTGTCTCATTATTCAATTACTATCCACCCATCATCTCCATATCGGATTTATGCTGCTGTGTCTTGTGTTTTAGATAGATAATAGATATGAGATAGATAATAGATAGATAGATAGATAGATAGATAGATAATAGATAGCTATGGACTCCTATACCCCCACCCTGGACGTGTCCCCATCCCCCAACCCTACCCAATTATTTACCACTTGCTTTGGCAATGCTAAATGTATTCAGTCCTGCCAATAAAGCTGATTTGATTTGATTTGATTTGATAGATAGATAGATATGAGATAGATAGATAGATAGATAGATAGATAATAGATAGATAATAGATAGATAGATAAGAGATAGATAGATACATAGATAGATATAAAAGATCTCTGTTATTCTTTCTTTGGAGAGTAACCCCCGCCGATCAGATATTGGTGGCCTTTCCAGAGGAAGATGGACACAAATGGCGCCTGATGGAGCCCCACTAACTATACTGGTGTTCGTTGAGGTTCTCTCAGGGTGTCTGCTATTTTACTGGACAAAATAACTGAGTAAATTCAACTTCTTACATGTAATCATTATTATTACCCATTATTCATATATAATTCAATGAGTTATGCCTAATGCCAAATGACAAACTAAGCTCTGCTGCATCTCACAAATCCCCCTCTGATATATACAGCATTAGGCCCAGATGATAGTCACCTTGCATTGTTTTCAAAGCCAGTTGCAGTAAGGAGCGAGGGGTTGGATGAATGCTACATGAAACTGAGTCAGCACTGCTACATCTCTCTCTACATTAACCCTGTGACTCTGTGTCTTTCAGTCTCTTTCTCTTCACATCCATCCTGGTTATTTGATATAAAACAAACTGAGATGCTCTTCCTAATAAACTGGGGACTACAGACAGATCTATGCTGAGGCCGTTCAGCCCCCGCTGCTTCACGCCAGGATTTAAATAAGATCTTTTATCTTTGCCGCTTATCTCCAGTCTGCTTCTTCAGCCCTGTGACTTACAGAAATAGTGTGCACGTCTTACAGCCCAGCTGCCAATATCAGTTATAGACAGTGGCAGAACTACCACCATAGCAGCCGCAGCAGCCTCTATGGGGCCCACAATGGCAGAGGAGCCCGGGCAGTAATGGCACTAGGAGAAGCACTACTGTGTGGAGGCACTAAAGGGGTATAACTACTGTGAGGGAGTACTAAGGGGGTATAACTACTGTGTGGAGGCACTAAGGGGCCATAACTACTGTGAGGGAGTACTAAGTGGGTATAACTACTGTGTGGGGGCACTAAGGGAACATACTTACTGTGTGGGGGCACTAAGGGGGCATAACTACTGTGTGGGTGCACTAGGGGAACATAACTACTGTGTGGAGGCACTAAAGTGGTATAACTATTGTGAGGGAGTACTAAGGGGATGTAACTACTGCAAGAAGGTACTAAGGACCTATATAAGGGGAGTATAACTACTGTGTGGGGGCACTAAGGGAACATAACTACTGTGTGGGGGCACTAAGGGAACATAACTACTGTGTGGAGGCACTAAAGTGGCATAACTACTGTGAGGGAGTACTAAAGGAGCATAACTACTGTGTATAGACACTAAGGGGGCATAACTACTGTGAGGGAGTACTAAGGGGGCAAAAACACTGTGAGGGAGTACTAAGGGGGCAAAACCACTGTTAGGGAGTACTAAGGGGGCATAGCTACTGTGTGGGGGCACTAAGGGGTAATAACTACTGAGAGGGGGTACTAAGGGGATAATACTACTGTGAAGGAGTACTAGGTGGGTATAACTACTGTTAAAGCATACTAAGGGGACAACCACTGTGAGGGAGTAATAAGGGGACATAACTACAGTGTGGAAGCACTAAGGGGGCATAACTACTGTGAGAGGGTACTAAGGGGGCATAACTACTGTGAGAGGGTACTAAGGGGACATAACTACTGTGTGGAGGCACTAACGGGAAATAACTACTGTGAGGGAGTACTAAGGGGGTATAACTACTGTAAGGGGGTACTAAGGGGGCATAACCACTGTGAGGGAGTACTAAAGGGGCATAGCTACTGTGTGGGGGCACTAAGGGGTAATAACTACTGAGAGGGGGTACTAAGGGGGTATATATACTGGGTATATATACTGTGAGAACGTACTAAAAAGGAATAACTCTTGTGTGGGGGGGCACTAAGGAGGCATAAATAATGTGTGGGAGCACAAAGGGGGCATAACTACTATATGGAGCATTAAGAAGGCATAACTACTGTGTGGAGGCACTATGGGATCAATGTATTATGAAGGGAGTGTGGACGGTCTAGACGAGCTATAATGGGGGCGTTGCAGGAAAGTTGTTGTTGTTGGTGGATTAAAATATTTGCTATGGGACCCGGCCTTTTCAGGTTACACCACTGAATATGGATATACGGTAAATGTTCTGGAGGCTCTCTGCGCTAGAGATACATGCTATCTTTAGGTTGGTTAGGACCATGTGCAGTGTCCTTTATTGTCACTCTATTATAGGGTACCAAATGTTGCCAAAATAATGCTCTCTTACAGTGGCCAGATGGCATTGCCATAAGATACAGGAAAGCACTAGTGATGAGCGGCAGGGGTCATATTCGAATTTGTGATATTTTTAGAATATTTTGTAGAATATTCGTCATATATTCGCGAATTCGTATATATCCGTTATATTCTACATTTTATTTTTTTTACGTGAAAATCGGCAAGGCAATGATGGCGTAATATGTGAATATTGCGCACTCAATACAGGCGTGGGTCAAAAACGAATATATAGCAGTATAGAATATGAGTCATTGGCCCACAATCAAGAAGCCGGGAGGAATCATGTGTTCAGATGGACAAAAAAGACGAATATTCTAAAAACGAATATATAGCACTATATTCTAAATATTTGGGAATTCTCGAAATGCCGATATTCGCAATTAAAATTTGCTATTTTAATATTCACACTCAACACTAGAAAGCACTAGGAATGTGCTGTGACTGTGTCCTGAGCAGCCGCCTTTATGTAGAGATAATGCTCCAATTGTGAATTCAATGGTGCAATATCCAGGGCTCAGGCCATAAAGCAATGGGATTTTTAATAGAAATTCAGATTCCGCCCCAAAAATTTACTTTTTGAACTTCCCACTTTGATTTGATCAATTCCGCTTAGATGATCATTCAGGAAAAGATAGGAAGGGCCAGAAACTGAGTCATCAGAGAGCTTGTCAGATTGATTGAGCACAGAATGGCATTCAGCTGCCTGCTATGAATTGTTATACGTGCAAGCCACAGAAGCCAAAATTAGACTTTTTTATTTTATTTAATAAAGACCAGTAACAAAAACTATTTTTACCCCATAACGGGGGGGGGTGGTTTTCTGGATATAATGTATGTATTCTAAGTATTCTGCTTCCTGTCCTGGCTACTTAACTTTCTTTTGTTTGGACCTTTAGCAAGTCTCTCAGTCAGGCCATCACTGCGGCCATAGAGCTCTGCCTGTGGCGACTCAATGAGAACATCACACATTACACGAATCAATGCAATGCTCTTCTCTGAACATCTTTATCTAGGCATATCAAGAGAACAATAGAGCTGCCATAATGTTATCCCTATTCTACTAATCTACTATTATCATGGGATTACCCTTCAGATAACATCTTTACCTTACAGCAGCAGTAAACTGAAAATAGATTGCCTATCTATATGTGCATTATTGTACAGCTGAAATTAAAAGTAAAAACAGCAACAACAAAAAAATTGAGTATAGAGTAACAAAAAAAATATTTCTAATAAAAGTGCCCCTTTAAGTAAATAAAGATGTAGATTTCTTGATCATTAGATGAAATGAAAGGGGTGAGGAACATGGTGCTCCTGCCTACCTGGGAGAGCAGGACAGCGGCAGGCAAGTGCCGCCATTGTAAGAGAACCTATAAATGTATGAATATTAGTGTTGATCGGGCACCAAAGTGCTCGGGTGCTCAAGTAGAACACCTCGGGATGCACTCGAGCACAATGGAAGTCAATGGGAGAAACCGAGCATTAAACCCGGTACCCCCTGCTCTGAAGAGGGGAGGGTGTCTGGTTCACATGAAAAGGTCAGAAATTGAAGGAAACACCACCGAAATGGTTCGGAAACAACATGGGGAGGATGTCTAGATGCATCTTGGACTCCCAGGTCACTGCTGGGAACGATGTTGTCCGAGTAGTACGCTACTTTTACAGACGGACAATAATACGCACAAAACCGAAGATAAAATTGATTATACAGGAAAAAAAATTTGTAAACATTCTTTCCTGTATATTTACTTGTATATAAAGTGCTGCCAAAAATTACACGGAAGAGGCACTCCGATACAACCTGTATATCACATAATGGAGGGCCTCGTTTACATTGTGGTACAATTGTTCACATAGTGGGAGTTTAAAACTCATAAAGCCTATACACTAAGTGAAAGGGCTGCCAAAAATTACAAGGAACCGGAACTCCAATACACCCTTTATTACACATAAAGGAGGGCTTCATACACACCCTTGAAAAATTATTATTGATGGCCTGCTGGTGAGCCTCAAAAACATTAGGAGCAAGGGCCTGCTGGTGACCATCTAAAACATTATGGTTGAGGGCCTGCTGCTGATCTGACCATGTAAAAAATTATGGTTGAGGGCCTGCTGCTGACCCTCTACAGCTTTAGGAGCAAGGGCAGCCTAAAAAGCATGTTGATATGATGGAGGAGGA